>NC_133797.1:10729236-11041022 GCF_043250625.1 Sebastes fasciatus | reverse complement strand
AACGGATTCATCGCAAAGAAAAGAAGCAAGCTGCAGGTAAAAACAGTTACAGGAATCCTGCACACATTCGCTCCAGCAGCCCTGACATCTGGCACGTTAGGTCAGGGATGCCACAGCTGGTTTAGATAGTGGCTGAAGAGCCGCGTGGGTGTTTGGCCTGGACGGTACATTCTCTCTTGTCCTTTTGATGTCTGCCCCATATAACGTGCTTGAAAAACAATGAAAGGAAAGGGTGGGCCAGTAGGAAGACATCATTTTTCATTTCTTTGGAAAAACAACAGACGGTTCTTTAAATTTAGATGCCAATTTAATCGAACTTGGTCTTGAATGCAGTGACCGCATTCCTGGCCCTTTGTTGTTTCCTTGTCGTAAAAATCAGTAAAATGTAACAAGCAATAAATTCTTACTGAATTTAACAAGTTCTACGATGTTCAGGAAAACTACTACATCTGTAACGAGCACAGACAAACCCATGTTCACAACATGCATGTATTTGCTTTGGTCTGGTAATGATCTTTCCACTCTGCCGCAGTTTATAAAACCTCTTTGTCTGGTCAACAGGAGGTCCAAATGAAGTTCATGGACGGCCGCATCAGACTGATGAATGAGATCCTGAACGGAATAAAGATCTTGAAGTTCTACGCCTGGGAGAAGGCCTTCCTGGAGCAGGTTTTGGGCCAAAGAGAAAAGGAGCTCAAGGCCCTGAAGAAGTCTCAGATCCTTTACTCCATCTCCATCGCATCCTTCAACTCCTCATCTTTCCTGGTAAGAGCACGAAACTGAAAGAGCTACTGATAAAAATGCTACGTACACACCTCGATCTGGCCGTGTTTGGTGCACTGAGCTTTGTACAAGGTCAGTTAGCAACATAGAAAAAAAAAGTATTGGACAAGAGCCATGCTGCTAGCCTGGCAAAAAATGAAAGAAAATATGAAATTACATATTTGTGACCTGTTTTTAAAGATTCATGTCTTCAGAAGGAACAAATGGGTCACAGACAGAGCGGGGAAGACAGAGACTACTGAGAGACAGATGCATTGTTGTTGGTTTTGGTCTTTTCACGAGATATATTGGCAATAACAGAAATGATACACCAGCCCTATCCTTTAAACTGTGTCTCTAAAGATCATCTATCACACAAGTTTTGCCAGTAAAAGGTAACATTTAGCATCTCCTCCCCCCCCTTCAAGATTGCCTTCGCCATGTTTGGAGTCTACGTGACCCTTGATGACAGGAACGTCCTGGACGCACAGAAAGTTTTTGTCTCAATGGCGCTGATCAACATCCTGAAGACCCCACTCAGCCAGCTTCCATTCGCCATAAGCACGACTATGCAGGTAGGTGACATTTTGATTTCCTACTCATGATTGCTCTGAGATGGTTTTTTTAGGGCTGTCAAAGTTAACACAATTAACACGTTAACGCAAATTTGTTTTAACACCACTAATTTCTTTAACGCATTAACGCAACTTGCGTTTTTTAGATTGTAGCAGGCTCAGTTTTAAAGCTAGAGTGAAGATACTGTCATCATATTGAAAATAAAAAACCTAAGGAATCATTATTACCAACCATGATACACTGGCTTGTCGCGAAGGAGATTAAATAACGCTCCAAACTAACTCTAAATTTTGGTGAGGAAAAACTTTCATGGCCATTTTCAAAGGGGTCCCTTGACCTCTGACCTCAAGATACATGTGAATGAAAATGGGTTCTATGGGTACCCACGAGTCTCCCCTTTACAGACATGCCCACTTTATGATAAACACATGCATGTTTGGGGAAAGTCATAGTCAAGTCAGCACACTGACACACTGACAGCGTATTTTTTATTTGCATAAAGCAAGCATATTTGCCCACTCCCATGTTGATAAGAGTATTCAATACTTGATAAATCTTCTTTTAAGGTACATTTTGAATGGATAAAAACTATGAAATATGGATTAATCGCGATTAAATGTTTTAAACGATCAACAGCCCATAGTTTTTTTTCCATCCGTGGTGCCTGATGTATATTCTCATGGTCCCATATGACGGATAAAGGTCAGTTGACTAACCACTGACTCTGTTTCAGGCTATGGTTTCACTGAGACGCCTGGGAAAGTACCTGTGCTCAGAGGAGCTGAAAGTGGACAATGTCTCAAAGTCTCCAATGACTTCTGGTAAGAACCCCACCCATGTACAAACTTCAACATTGAATGAAAAAATTACTATTCTGCACGGTTCAATTTCCACAATTTGTTCCCCATACTGCCTAAAATCAAAGCCTGTCATAATCAATTCATAAGCAGCCCGCAAGATTTTGTTGTTTATATCTGCGGGGTACCACAGCCTTGTATGGATCATGTGCACTGTCACTTCCTGGGTCCCTGGCTGACTGGTAGACAGGGTAATTATAGGATGTTCCCGTTTAGTGGTTGGATGTAAATCACAGCATGCATTCAGACATATGATTCATAGAGAAATAAAAAAGAAAAACACTGCAGGCCTCTGTCTGTAATCTGTCAACACTTCCTAAGACAGCTTGTGAAAAAGCAACAGCTCTGTAATTTCTATGATTAAGCTAATTAACTTGTAGTTACGCCCCGGCTGCACTCTGACGAGGAACTTCAACGGGGAAGTTTGTTTTGAAAGTTTGTTTGTGGCTCAGGTTGAGAAAACACGTCCCGTCTTCTGCTTTTATTGCAGTTTTTGTTCATTCTGCTCGACCTTTCTTTCTTGTTTAGATGGGGAAGACGTGGTGATAGATAACGGCACTTTCAGCTGGTCTGCAGAGGGGCCTCCATGTCTTAAAAGGTATGAGTTATAAAATTAAAAAAACAGTAAATCTACAATAAAAACAAAGAGAGACTTACAGGACATTTCCTTTCTTTGTTGACAGGATCAGTATCCATGTGCCACGAGGTTCCCTCGTCGCTGTGGTCGGACATGTGGGCAGTGGAAAGTCCTCTTTGTTGTCCGCCATGCTTGGTGAAACGGAGAAAAGAAGCGGCCATGTCACTGTTAAGGTACTGACATCATGTTCCATGTGCAAGTTCTAATCTTAGTCGTGGGTTTCATTTAATAAATACTGACAGTCTCTCTTTTGACTCCACAGGGCTCTGTGGCGTACGTGCCCCAGCAGGCCTGGATCCAGAACGCCACAGTCCAAGACAACGTCTTATTTGGCCGTGAGAAACTGAAGACATGGTATCACCGAGTGCTGGAGGCCTGCGCTCTGCTGCCCGACCTGGACATCCTACCTGCTGGAGACGGCACAGAAATTGGAGAGAAGGTATGGAAATGGAGATATTGATTTTTTTTCCACTTTCCTAATCCTCTGAGTTTATCTAAACTTTTGATTGATTGTGTCTATGCAGGGACTGAACCTCTCAGGCGGGCAGAAGCAGAGGGTGAGCCTGGCCAGGGCTGTCTACAGAAAGGCTGATGTGTACCTCATGGATGATCCGCTGTCTGCTGTAGATGCACATGTGGGCCAACACATCTTTGACAAAGTCATTGGGCCAAAAGGAGTCCTTAGAGACAAGGTAATACATGTAACAAAACCAGTCCAGCTGCAAAGAGCCAAAAAATTATTTTTTACAATACCTAAACCACTTACCGGCACGCGGCAAGCGCTATTGTTTTCATAAAATGGAAACCACCACTTTGCTGACACTTACGTTTTGAAGAAAGCCTCAATTTCGTATTGGAGTGTGCTTACATGCTATTTTTCGGACTTGTGTGGCTTGCTGTACAGACCCGCATCCTAGTGACCCATGGGATGAGCTTCCTGCCACAGGCTGACCTCATCGTCGTTCTGGGCGATGGAGAAATCACAGAGAGCGGCTCCTACCAGGAGCTCCTCAGCCGCCATGGCGCCTTTGCTGATTTCATTCACACCTTCGCCAACACGGAGCGAAAAGAGAGCGCCATACAAAGAGGTGAGTTCTCTCGCTTCACGTCGGGGTGCTGCATTGCCCTGAAGGGGTTTATTTCACAAGAAATGACCGGCTCGCTGTACATTATCCTGCTTATTATTACATGGCTACTTGCTTAAAAAATCAATAATTTGACACAAAAATGGTCCGCCAGAGTCTGAGATCAGAACTGCGTCCATAGCAACGGTCTGTTATTCATAGCAACGGCCTGTTATTCATAGCAACGGTCTGTTATAAAGAAATAATAGACCGTAGAACACCGTGATTGACCAATCACAATCGAGTATCCAACAAAGCCGTGTAATAATCACAATTAAAAAAAACTGAAAAACTGTCCTTTTTCTTGTAGCTGGTTCCAGGAGGTCCAATGCTCGTCTCAGCATGGTCGACTTCATGCCATTCTCCAGAGACCTTTCACAGGAGCAGCTCATTGGGTATGTAAACAAATGTGTAAACTGTGAAACTGTCATGAAGATGTTTGGTATCCCAAGCATGACCTCTGACCTCTGACCGTATCCTCCAGGGGTGACACCACGAATACCAACCTGCAGAACATGGAGCCTGTGTCTGAAACAGACCAGGAACCGATACCAGAGGACTTGGGCAAGCTAACTGAGGCCGACAAGGCCCGCACTGGAAGGGTAAGTCTTTGACTCCACATCTAATGGTGTGAAATTGGGCATTAGTGGTCCAACAATCAGTTATTGCAGGTTTAATCAACACAAAGTGTGTTGATACAAACCAATTCCTTGAGATTGACTGGTACATTTTGTGTTGTTCTACAACAGGTGAGGTTGTCGATGTACAAGAAGTACTTCAAGACCATCGGCGTGGCCATCATCATTCCCATCGTCTTCCTGTACGCTTTTCAGCAGGGCGCCTCATTGGCCTACAGCTACTGGCTGAGCATGTGGGCTGACGACCCTATTGTTAACGGCACCCAGATCGATACGGACCTGAAACTGACCGTGTTTGGTGCACTGGGCTTCGTTCAAGGTCAGTTAGTTAGTTAGTTTTATGAATCCGCCACAAATGAGCAGTCGACATCGGTTTGCTAACGTTCGACTCTGACGTGATCAAACATCTTTCCCTTCCCCTCAGGTATCGCCATCTTTGGTACGACTGTCGCCATCTCCATCTGCGGCATCATTGCCTCTCGCCAGTTGCACATGGACCTGCTGGTCAACGTGCTGCGCTCTCCGATGTCTTTCTTTGAGTGCACGCCCAGTGGCAACCTGCTCAACCGCTTCGCCAAAGAGATCGACGCCATCGACTGCATGGTCCCCGACGGCTTGAAGATGATGCTGAGCTACTTCTTTAAACTCATGGAGGTCTGCATCATTGTGCTGATGGCGACACCCTTTGCACTCGTGATCATCCTGCCTCTCGCTTTCCTTTACGCCTTTGTCCAGGTACATTTCCCCCTCGCCACGAATGACTGTTTTTCTTTGAGAGTTTTATGTTCAAGGTGGCTCAGCAAGAGCTGGGTTCCATTACTGTGTATTATTGGAAAGCTCCAGGCTCCAAAACCAACCCTGCTGATTTTGCCATTCACTTGTGTTTTGTTCCCCCCACGTGCTGACATAGATGTTACACACATTCACTATGAATTATGGGAAAGCCCTCAGCGCTCCCTCTTGGTTTCACTCATTAAAGCTGGTGTTTTACTTTTCCACTGTGGGCTACAGAGCTTCTACGTCGCCACATCCTGTCAGCTGCGGAGGCTGGAAGCCGTGAGCCGCTCGCCCATCTACACCCACTTCAACGAGACGGTGCAGGGCGCCAGCGTCATCCGGGCCTTTGGCGAGCAGTCCAGGTTCATTCAGCAGACTAATGAGAGGGTCGACTTCAATCAGACATCCTACTTCCCTCGATTTGTGGCCACCCGGTGAGACGATACGTGATTATTATAATGTGCTTTCATTTCATTTATATCAGTTGCACTTCATGAGGGACGGCGGTGATTCACAGCACCAAGAGTTGCTGCGATTGCTTTATGTTACATGGTTACACAAAATGACTTTTGGCTTTAGTAATGAGGAGACATTTTGGTGCTTGCCTGCCCACAGCTAAATCAATATTACATCCACAGGTGGCTGGCAGTCAATCTGGAGTTTGTTGGTAATGGTGTGGTCTTAGCTGCTGCCGTTCTCTCTGTGATGGGAAGAGGCACCCTGAGCCCAGGGATCGTTGGTTTGGCCGTGTCACACTCCCTCCAGGTAAGAGGCTCTGCCCACAGAATACGCTCACACACATTCTCACACAGTAGCACTGGAGGTTTCCCAATACCCGACTTATTAACATTAAATGCAGCCAGTTTCATACACCGCACAGCATCGTGGGACTTCACTGCAGCTGCATGCTACAATTAGAGGTTAAACTGGAAAAAGTCGAATATAAATGCATTGCTTTGCCGAATCAGCCAATGCATCTTCATTGCAGGAAAGGAAATGATTTAAAGTATGGGGGCACCTGCCAAAAATAATAATAAAAAGAATAAATAATTATATAAATGACTTGATAACTATATAAATATGCCATTAACTGTACCAAAAATAATAATCAAAATAAATGTAGTCATTAATTAATTGATCAAATGTGACATAAATTGATATTTCTGTTTTAATTTGCTTCTTTATTTATTAACCTTTGTATTAATTTCCTTATTTATTGACTCTTTAGCAAATTGATACAAAGGTAAATAAATAATGAGGCAAATTAAAACAGAAATACCAATCTTTGTCATGTTTCAATCAATTTGTCAATTAATTATTATTTTTGGTACATTTAATGACATATATATTCATCGAGTCATTTATTTATTTATTCATTCATTTTTTATTTTGGCAGGTTCCGTCCTTCATATTAAATTTTTTCATGTCAAGGACCCCTAAACTGGCACAAATCAGACCACGGACCCCGAACTGATGAGATTTTTGCTTTTAGATGTTTTACTACAGAGAGTATATGAAACCCATGACCAAAATAGTCATATATTCTGTCATTGTGTTACTTATGGATGATTAATTACAGTGAAAATAAATGAGTAGTCTTTTTGCTGGGGACCCCCTCAAAGACCCCTGGGGGTCCCCGGACCCCACTTTGAAAACCCCTGATTTAAAGTAAACGTCATTGCGTTGCATATTGCAGGTGACTGGAATCCTGAGTTGGATTGTGAGATCCTGGACTGATGTGGAAAACAACATTGTGTCTGTGGAGAGAGTCAACGAGTACGCTGAGACTGTTAAAGAGGTCAGTTTTCCCGCCTCACACACGTAAACAAATCACTGCTCAGGACACTAAATCCAACACTGTACATCAAGTTTTTTTGTTCTCTACTCACCCTTCTTATTGTCTCATTCAGGCGAGTTGGAGTATAGAAGGCAGCACCTTGCCCCTGGCCTGGCCAGAGAGAGGTACTATCGAGTTCCAGGACTACGGTCTGCAGTACCGTAAAGGCCTTGAGTTGGCTCTGAAGGGCATCACCTTGCAAATTCATGAAAGAGAGAGGGTGAGTCATCTTGTGTGATAAAAACAGCTTGCAATCTTCTGGAGGACAGAACCTGCCAAAATCAATAAAATGAATAAATAAATAAATGACTCGATAAATAAATAAATATGCCATTAAATGTACCAAAAATAATATTAAAAATGAATGTAGGCATGAAGTAATTGATAGAATGTGACATGAATTGATATTTCTGTTTTAATTTGCTTGTTTATTTATTTACTTTTGTATTAATTTCCTTATTGTTTTGCTCTTCTGTTTAACTTTCCCTTTTATTTATTTATACATAAATAAATGCATAAGATAAATAAAAGATAAATGCAAAAATTAATTAATAAAAAATAAATACATAAATAAATAAAAGGGAACATTAAACACAAGAGTAAACAAATAAGGAAATTAATACAAGGATAAATAATTAAAGAAGCAAATTATAACAAAAATATGAATTTATGTCACATTTTATCAATTAATTAATGCCTACATTTATTTTCAATATTATTTTTGGTAAATATAATAGCATATTTATTTATTCATTAATTTATTTTATTTTGGCAGGTTCCATCCTCCACAATCTTTACCCATCTTAATCCTGGATGATTTAAATTGCTTGAGTTGCAGTATTATGTCAGACATAAATCCTGACTGAAAACCTCTTTTCCAGGTTGGAATTGTGGGTCGGACAGGAGCAGGGAAGTCTTCACTTGCCCTGGGAATCTTCCGGATCTTAGAGGCAGCAAAGGGAAAGATCTTTATAGACGGAGTCAACATCGCCGACATCGGACTCCATGACCTCAGATCCCGCATTACTATCATTCCTCAGGTGCGACAGTAGTAATAACAGAAGCGGAGCCCTGGCTTTCATCACATAAACTGTTTGCAATAGCTGCAATCCGTATCCAATGTAGAATAAGCCATACTAAATTGTAATAATCCCATTACCAGTCTGGACCGTTTGGTGATGAATAACATCTGCTGTCCTCTCTCCCAGGACCCTGTGCTGTTCTCAGGCTCCCTCCGGATGAACCTCGACCCCTTTGACACCTACACCGATGAAGAGGTGTGGAGGTCACTGGAGCTCGCTCACCTCAAAAACTTTGTCTCTAACCTGCCAGACAAACTCAACTATGAATGCTCAGAGGGAGGAGAAAACCTCAGGTATACAGATATGACTCATTGCAATGTAGATAAACCACTATCCACTGTTTTGCTCAGTCAATCACCAATACACATTATCAAAGGGATATCCGCATAAAGCTTCAGGATAAATCTAATATGTGATTCTATCCCTCTCCTTTGTCTGTGCAGTCTGGGTCAGCGCCAGCTAGTGTGCCTGGCCAGGGCCTTGCTGAGGAAAACCAAGATCCTTGTTTTGGACGAGGCAACAGCTGCTGTGGATCTGGAGACAGACACGCTCATCCAGTCCACTATCCGCACACAGTTTTCAGACTGCACCGTCCTGACCGTTGCTCACCGCCTTAACACAATCATGGACTACACCAGGTACATTACAATCCACTAAGTGGTCGGTATGTTGTGGTTTTTAGTGGATAGACAGAAAACTAATTAATGATCATTTGGATTATTAATAGGGCTGTCAAAGTTAACGTGATAACGCGTTAACGCAAATTAATTTTAACGCCACAAATTTCTTTAACCCATAAGGCAACTTTTTAGATTGTAGCGGGCTCTGTTTTAAAGCTAGAAAACCTAAGGAATCCATCGGTACCAACCATATCATACTAGCTTGTCGTAAAGGAGGCTAAATAACGCTCCAAACATACGCTACATTTTGGGGAGGAAAAACTGTCATGGCCATTTTCAAAACGGTCCCTTGACCTCTGACCTCAAGATATGTGAATGAAAATGGGTTCTATGTGTACCCACGAGTCTCCCCTTTACAGACATGCCCAATTTATGATAATCACATGCAGTTTGGGGCAAGTCATAGTCAAGTCAGCACACTGACACACTGACAGCTGTTGTTGCCTGTTGGGCTGCAGTTTGTCATGTTATGATTTGAACATATTCTTTTATGCTAAATGCAGTACCTGTGAGGGTTTCTGGACAATATTTATCATTGTTTTGTGTTGTTAATTGATTTCCAATAATAGATATATACATACATTTGCATAAAGCAAGCATATTTGCCCACTCCCATGTTGATAAGAGTATTAAATACTTGACAAATCTCCCTTGAAGGTACATTTTGAACAGATTAATTGTGATTAACTATGGACTATCATGTGATTAATCACGATTATATATTTTAATCGACTGACAGCTCTAATTATTAATCATTTATTTTGAGTCATTTATCAAGTAAAATACCAAATATTGGATGGTTACAGCTTCTCCAATGTGGGGATTTGCCTTTTTTATCTTATTTATCACTGTAACTTGACTACCTTTAGACATTTTAATGTTGGTCAGACAAAATGAGCTATGGAAGGGCATTACTTTGGACTCTGGGAACATGAAATGGACGTTTGTGATTGTGTTTAATTCTTAGTTGCAGCCCTACAATCCACCAAATACGTTTATCCAAATGCGAAGTTATAGGCATGGATAGGTCTACACACATGAATGTTATATCAGTTGTAACAAAACAAATGCTGGATCTAAAACCTGTCTTCCTCCCTTTTTGCTGCCTCACAGAGTGATCGTCATGGACAGAGGCCACATTTCTGAGATGGACACTCCAAACAACCTCATCGCACAGCGGGGACAGTTCTACCGAATGTGCCGGGAAGCCGGGGTGATCTAAGTCTTCATTGGAGCTGGTGTCCAGGTGTACAGATGAGGCACCTTACTTGTGTGGCTCTCCAGCACATGTTAAATCGGGCCATTCCAAGCTTTATGGCAGCTCAAAGCGCCTCTCCGTGAGGTCAACGTCAATGAATCTCAAGAGCAGCTGCAGACGCAGTCCCTATTTGTTGGTTTTTAACACACACAGACATGCTGTCCTAAAGACATTGTTAACCTCAGATGATGAGCATTCAAAAGAAAGCTACGGAGGATTGTTGAGAGTCTCTAAGCTATAAATGTTGTCTATAGAGTAGTGGAGTACATTTATTCCATGAAAGGATTAAGCCCAGAGCTACAAGCTAAGAGTACTACAAATCTTAAGGATTGTCGTTCTCTTTTTGAATGGGAGCTATATTATTTTTGTAGTTTTTGTAAGTTTTATAAAGCACATGACATATTTTCTGATGTTGTCTCAGGCTTAAACGTTGATGTTTACTCACTTTTTAAAGCCTTGTATACCAAGAAAGAGGCAATTTTTGTAATTGTAAACTGAAGTCTATTTTGTCTTGCTGTCCCAGAAACTGGGACAGGAACTACTTTGACACACTAACCTTCAAAAGGTTCAACCTGGCAAACGCAGGGGAAGTGGGGTTTTCACTGCCTTCAAAATCTGAGCTGGAAGCAGCCAATTTGGAGTTTTTATATGTCAGAAAAAAAGAAGAAAACATTGAAGTGAGCCAAGACATTAGCAATCGTCCAACTATGTTGTGGCTGTTGTTTATTTCTGTCAAAGTAAACACATAAAAGTCGATAGAGACCTTGCTGGTCAGATTTAACCTGACGCCGGTAGTGAAAAACCACCATGAATGAAGAGAATGCGTCTTCAAAACAATGGTGATAAATCTCTGTCTGATTGTCTCTCTGCCTCCACCGCACAACTCAGGCCATAGGCAGAGAAGAGAAAATCAGCATTGTTCTTATGGTGCTGACATGACACACTGTAAATAGTCCACGTTGACCTTTCCTCTCGATTCAAAGAAAGAACCCTATGAACTTTTCAAAGAGAAGAGGCATTTACTGTTTTTGTCTTACTGGTTTAGACAATATATTGTAAGAGAAACCCTATAGTTTATTTATGTCATACGACAAAATGTATTAAGTGTCCTTAAGTTTCCTTAAGAGGATTGTATTATATTTATACTTTTTATAACAGGCTTGTTGATTTTTTCACTTTTATTGTTGATGTACTGTCTTGTTCCATACATCATGCTGAATAATAAAGTTTATTTGAGTCTACAGTATGGTTACGCTTGAATTCATGTCTTTGTAAATGAGTGTGTTGTCAAGATCAACAAATAAACATTTAAATCAAAATAAGAGATTTATCAGAGAGGTGTGCTGCAGACGGACAAAAGCAAGCTCAAATGACAGCTACCAACTATAGTGATAATATATCTGTATGCACTAACATCAGATCTTAACATTAATGGAGGACGGAACCTGCCACAATCAAAAATAAATAAATAAGTAAATAAATGACTTGAATAAATAAATAAATATGCCATTAAATGTACCAAAAACAATATTACAAATAAATGTAGTCATCAATTAATTGATCAAATTTAACATAAATTGGAATTTCTGTTTTAATTTGCTTCTTTATTTATTTACCTTTGTATTAATTCCCTCATGTTTTACTCTTCTGTTTAATTTTCCCTTTTGTTTATGTATACATAAATAAATACAGACATTTAAAAATAAATATTAAATAAATAAAAGATAAATGCAAAAATAAATAAATAAATAAAAAATTAAAAAAAAATTAAAAAAAAATTTAAATAATAAAAATGAATACATAAATATATAAAAGGGAATATTAAACAGATAAGCAATAAATAAGGGAATTAATACTGTGGTGAATAAATAAAGAAGAAAATGAAAACAGAAACATCAATTCATGTCACATTTTATCAATTCATTAATGACTATGTTTATTTTTAATATTATTTTTGGTACATTTAATGGCATATTTATTTATTTATTGAGTCATTTATTTATTAATTTATTATTTTGGCAGGTTCCGTCCTCCATAAACATTGAGGCAGGTCGAAGCGAAAGTAAAGTCTCCAGTCATTTGAGAGCAAATTCCAACTCATGATGCATGCTTTTCAAGTCTCTGAAAGCTGGCCATTAAAATTACACAGCATTTGAGGATATTTTTTATAAGTTGTATTAATAGTCTTAACCATGAGTCTATTCATTAAATATTCAAAGTGTGAGGCAAGGCAAGGCCTGCTTGACAATGTCTTATTTATTGTTTCTTGATTTTAACAGGTCAAAACTTTAGACTTGTGCTTTTTCATGTCTCATGTCAAGCCTTTATGGATTCAAGTGGAGTCTCGAGTCCTAACTGACGCCTGGCTCGTTCAATGTCTCAATTCTCAAGTCTACATCTCCTATTAACATACTCACTTTTGCATCCGAGGTTATCCAAAGTAAATAGAATTATTAATGGACGTATTTTGATGCATGCAACCAGGGATGTGATTGACTCTGAATCAACATACATTCAGCTTGACTGTCATAAACAATATAAACAGTATTTATGTTCATTTTAAGGGACATACATCTTTAAATAATCATACATATTTATTAGGAATATGCATGGCAGATTGGATGTGATGCTTGGGGTCTAATGAACCAGTTTTCTTTAGTTACACAAATAGTCACTAGATGGCAGAAGACTATGGTATGAACAGTGACAGACGGTCGTGGCTAGAAGGGAGCCCGCAAATTGTGAAATCTGATCTGAGATCTGCAAAATCTCGCTGCCCGACGACCTATCCCAGGGGTCAGCAACCTTTACTATTGTCGTATCTTTCCTACATGCTTATCTTTCAGCCCCTGGTCTTAGTCTGACCCTGTGTGTCTCCACGTATGCTTCTTACACATATGTTTACAATTAGGGCCTCGCTGTCTTGTGCAAGACCTGAAAATATACCACACTATCTAAAGAGCCCTTTTAGGCAAAATATAAATTAAAAAAATCTGTCTGGAGCCGCAAAACATTTGAGCATTGTGATGAAGGTAACACAGTTTATAGTCTAATTATATAGTATATAAGTCTAATGCAGTGAGGGCCTAAGTGCAAATGTATAACGGAGTATTAGGGCCAAATTGAGGGAAAAAACATCTGAGATTTAGAGAATAAAGTCATAATATTATGAGAAAAAAGTCGTAACATTATGAGAATAAAGTCATAATATTACGAGAAAAAATCGTAATATAACGAGAACAAAGTCATAACTTTACTAGAAAAAAATAACACGTAAAATTACTATTTTTTATAATATTATGACTTTATTCTCATAATACTACAACTTTTTTCTCTTAAACTTCTGACTTTATTTTCCTAATATTATGACTTTTTTTCTCATAAACCTATTACTTAATTCTTGTAATATTATGACTTTATTCTCGAAATTTCAGATTTACTTATTTTTTCCTCAATGTGGCCTTAATACTCCGTCGTACCATAGACCTACAACAATGATAAATCAAAATGAAAATGTAAACAAAAAACAGTTATTCATTTCCATGTTTATAAATCCACAGGGAGCCACTGGAGAGGGGCTAAAGAGCTGCAGGTTGCAGACCCCTGCACTATCCTAACCTAACCTTAACAATCTCGCGAGAGTTGCCCCGGTTTGCTGGCTCCCTTCTAGCCACCTCAGTGCAGGTCAGTCGTTTGTTTACACTTGTTGCAATGGCGACCATCACTGAACTGAAGTGTGGTAAGCACTCACTAACATTTGTGATTTTGTCTACTTATTTCATTCTTAAATCAAACTGGAATAGAAAAACAAAAGATCATTTTACTGCACATGTTAGTCAAACTGCTAGTAACACTGGTTAGAGTTAGCTAAGTTAACAACATGGTTTGTATGGATCTCCATTCAAAAATCAAGTAATTGTGAAGCTATTGGGAACCTAGTGGTCAGAAACTTGACACCTCACAGTGACCCAAGCTTGTATCTACTGCTAGAGTCTACACTTCAATTCGGCCTACATAAATACAACCTATGTAGCACATAACTTTAGGTTTTAATGGATTTCACACACACACTGCTGGCCAACACCAGGCAGCTAACGTTAGCAATGTTAGCTACATTAGCTCAGCTCGGTTGCGTTTTGCCGAAGATGTTTGTGGGAATAAAATGGTAAAGTAACATTACATTTATGAAATCAAGACAGTTTGAATAACCACAAGTATGCCGATTTGAAGAGTGGATCCTAATGATTCTATTAAGATATTGAGTCACATTTGAAGATGTGTGTATCTTTGTCAATAAGTAAGAAAACATTAAATTTGCCAATTAATGAGTGGAGTACGGCATATATTATAAAAGACCTAATTGATCTAAATACACTAACTTACCACAACGCAACACAAGTTCACAGTCATTTGGTGGGAGTGTCAACTAATACACTTTAATATTTGTCTGTTTTTTAATGACTATGTTAGCCGTGAGAGACACGCTGGAGACCCGTGGTGTGCTGGGCCAGCTGAAGGCTCGGATCCGGGCGGAGGTGTTCAGCGCCCTGGATGACCAGCGGGAACCTCGTCCTCCGCTGTCCCACGAAAACCTGCTCATCAACGAGCTCATCCGGGAGTACCTCCAGTTCAACAAGTACAAACACAC
The DNA here is from genome assembly GCF_043250625.1 of Sebastes fasciatus. Taxonomy (NCBI): domain Eukaryota; kingdom Metazoa; phylum Chordata; class Actinopteri; order Perciformes; family Sebastidae; genus Sebastes; species Sebastes fasciatus. Next base: position 11,026,146 of record NC_133797.1, on the reverse strand, counting down.
TGCGTCCGTCCTGACAGCAGGTGGGTGAAAACATAACAGTCCAACCACAACTAGTGTTTTCATTAATGGTTCCTGATGCACCACATGTATAATTGCCTATTTGTAGTGTCACGTAAATGATTGTGGCACGTTTTACCTGGGTATCACTTGGTACTAGTCCATGAGCCAGACCACCAAAGTAAAGTTTAGACTATAATCTATCCATCAGTCACATTGTCATGACACTGAGGTCAAGAGAATTTGACCTTTGACCTCTAATGCTGCAATGGAGATACAAAATGCACAAAGTTACGTTTATTCTCATAAGAAATATTGTTATTGTTGTTAGTCATGTGTGTTGGAAAAATACATACATGCAGCACATTCCTAAGGTCCTGACAGGTGTATTATATCATTTTAAAGCTCATTTTGTGCTCTTTATTTTGGAGCTATCCATGGGCACATCAGATCAATATGAAGTTAGTTATAAGGGCATTTGGAGTGGCATTCAGAATTTTTGCAATTGCAGCATTAGAGGTCAAAGGTCAAATTCTCCTGACCTCAGTGTCATGACAATGTGACTGAAGGATAGGCTATAGTCTAAGCTTTACAATGATATATGACTTCATGATATTGTGTGTTGGTTTCCCTCTTTTATGCTGGATCTATGTGTAAAATGGCGGAAAAAAGAAGGAAAAATCTTAATGATGGAGGGATGAAAAAAGGAGTGATAGCACATAGAAAAGCTACCATTGCTGCAATACTATCATGCATTTTCCAACACTAGGGACATAGACCTTTAAAAAAATCACTATGAGACTTGGTCCCTCCAAAGTGGTACGACCAACCCGCTGGCTCATGGACTAGACACTATTAATGTCGAAAATATTAGGTGTTTGGGGGATCATGCCCTTCCAAAGTGTATTAGATTGATCACTTTAATAACATTTTTTAAAGTAGAGAAATGCTTCTTGCAATAGCCACAGATTGAAGACTGGATTTCAGATTACAACTCCTGTTTTTGAAACTTGAAACTTGAACCAGTTACTATTGTAGAGCAAAGTGCACTACTTCTAAAAACGGCTGTTGTTTGTTTTTCTCAGAGTCAGGCCAACCTGAAGTTCCTTTGGACAGACAGTTCCTGGCGAATGAGATGAAAGTCACAGAGGATACAAGCTCCAAGTCTGTGTAAGTGCACTACAGTCTGCTGTCCAACGCGGTGTTCAAAAATGTACTAAACTCTCTGGGGGTATGGTCAGTTATGGGATAATAGTTTCATATGAATCATCACCGTTTTCATAGTTCTATCTCGAAATATGTAGAGATTTTCATGAATTTCAGCTTGTCCCCACCACTGCTTCTACATTTCTCTGGGGGGGGTAGTTTAGCACAGATGGCTCACTGTTTATTTTCCTATCACTTATCTCTGTGTACCATCAGGAAAAACTTAAAAACACATCATTAGAATAATTACTGGAAAGTCATTTGGCTATGGAGGACGGAACCTGCCAAAATAAAAAATGCATAAATAAATAAACAAACAAACAAACTCGAGAAATAAATAAATAAATATGCCATTAAATGTTCCAAAAATAATATTAAAAATAAATGTAGTCATGAATTAATTGATAAAATGTGACATAAATTTATATTTCTTTGTTTATTTATTTATGTATTTTTTTTATTTATAGTATTTTTTTTAATTTATTTATCTATTTATTTTCACATTTATTATTTATGTATTTTTGCATTTATGTTTTTATTTATTTTTGCATTTATCTTTTATTTATTTTATATTTATTTTTTAAATATATTTACAGTATTTATTTGCGTATAAATAAATAAAAGGGAAAATCAAACAGAAGAATAAATAAATAAGGGAATTAATACAAAGGTAAATAAATACAGAAGCAAATTAAAACATAGATATTAGTTTATGTAATATTTTATCAATTAATTAATGACGACATTTATTTGTAATACTATTTTTGGTACATTTAATGGCATATTTATTTATTTATCGAGTCATTTATTTATTCATTTTTGATCTTGGCAGGTTCCGTCCTCCATATTTGCCTGGAGCGCGTACTAATGTAACCATAATGACGTGGGTTTGATTCTGGCTCAGGATCTTATCAGTCAACTTATCTTCTCTCACTCGGTCTTAAAAATAATACAATTTTTTCTTCACATTTTACTCTCCAGACCTCTTCTCTATGGTTTGGTGTCCCACTTCGTGAACAGCAGTGATAGTGCTGGAAAGGTGTTTTTGCGGGGAGCCTCTCTGCCAGCTGGTACTGCTGCCAGCAACACTGGACCTGGACCTAATGCCTAAATGTTGATGCACTGAGTACTGGCACAGGATGGACTAAAGAGATGCATTTACACACTTTTTTTAGGGGGGGGGGTTTAAGTGACACAATCGTCTGTGCATAGTTTTTCACTACAGGCATTACAGCATGGACTATATGAATTGTGCTGATAAAAATGCACACATCCTTTGTATTGTTTTATACTGTAAGTTCCCAATGATCCCAGATTGCCTTTTTTTTAGGTTTGAATATCTGGCTTTAGGTTTAGCATCAGTCATGGTGGTACTACCGGTACTTGCATTAACCCGCATTGCTCGCTTTCACAATAATTCAGGCAAAAAGTTGAGATGATGTCTTCTCTATTTTAATTTACAATTGTTTGATACTTTTATATTGTCTCTTAGTTGCTCAAAAATAAATGTTTTATATTTATTAATTTCACTGACTCAAAAACATTTGTGGAAATGCTATTTTATTGGCTACCACATGGTGGCAGCCTTCACCAAAGACAAGGCTGAAGTTGCTGGTACCCGTTGAAGCCTCATAGCTACTATTTGCTCATCTCTAACATGTGGCATTTGCGTACAAACAGGGTACTCTAATTGCATTAATATGGTCAGATGATCTTGCTACATGTATGGATTTAACTCCTTATTTTAAACTTTTGTGAACTTAAAAGTGTATTGTATTTTAATTAGAACAGTTGGTACTTTTGAGCATTTGCTTTATGCATTACAATTCATCACAGTACAGTTTAAATAGTGCTGAGTAACCCACCCTTGAAAGGTCTCTAAATTCAGATCCAGTTACTTTCCCGTGATTGTTTTAACATGTTGGCACTCATTGTGTTGGTCTGTGCAGCCAAACCCACCCATGTTGCCCCTTGTTTCACCCTTGTTTGTCTGTAATAGTCAGTTACCTCATGATTATTAAGATGTTTTTATCTTGGACTCACATAACTGATAATCCACATGGTTGTGCTGAGTAGAATGTGGCTACGCTCCTGCTTGTTCACGTCTTGTCTGTGTTGTCTGCAGCTTAGAAACCAGGGCTGTGAATTCCTTACGACCTGATGATACATCAACAAAAAAAAAGGATTGATACATATGCAATAAAGAAACAAGACATACAAAGGACACCCACCATACAGACGTGGACAAAATTGTTGGCACCCTTCCGTTAAAGAAAGAAAAACCCACAATGGTCACTGAAATAACTTGAAACTGACAAAAGTAATAATAAATAAAAATTCACTGAAAATGAACTAATGAAAATCAGACATTGCTTTTGAATTTTGGTTCAACAGAATAATTTTAAAAAACAAACTAATGAAACTGGCCTGGACAAAAATGATGGTACCCTTAACTTAATATTTTGTTGCACAACCTTTTGAGGCAATCACTTCAATCGAGTGATTTCTGTAACTCTCAATGAGACTTCTGCACCTGTCGACAGGTATTTTGGCCCACTCCCCGTGAGCAAACTGCTCCAGCTGTCTCAGGTTTGAAGGGTGCCTTCTCCAGACTGCATGTTTCAGCTCCTTCCACAGATGTTCAATAGGATTTAGATCCGGGCTCATAGAAGGCCACTTCAGAATAGTCCAATGTTTTGTTCTTAGCCATTCTTGGGTGTTTTTAGCTGTGTTTTGGGTCATTATCCTGTTTGAGGACCCATGACCTGTGACTGAGACCAAGCTTTCTGACACTGGGCAGCACATTTCGCTCCAGAATGCCTTGATAGTCTTGAGATTTCATTGCACCCTGCACAGATTCAAGACACCCTGTGCCAGATGCAACAAAGCAGCCCCATAACATAACCGAGCCTCCTCCATGTTTCACATTAGGTACAGTGTTCTTTTCTTTGGATGCTTCATCTCTTCGTCTGTGAACATAGAGCTGATGTGACTTGCCAAATAGCTCCAGTTTTGTCTCATCTGTCCAAAGGACATTCTCCCAGAAGCTTTGTGGCTTGTCAATATGCATTTTGGCAAATTCCAGTCTCGCTTTTTTATGATTTGGTGTCCTCCTCGGTTGTCTTCCATTAAGTCCACTTTGGCTCAAACAGTGACGGATGGTGCGATCTGACACTGATGTACCTTGACCTTGGAGTTCACCTCTAATCTCTTTGGAAGTTGTTCTGGGCTCTTTGGTTACCATTCGTTTTATCCGTCTCTTCAATATGTCATCAATTTTCCTCTTGCGGCCACGTCCAGGGAGGTAGGCTACAGTCCCGTGGACCTTAAACTTCTGTATAATATGTGCAGCTGTAGTCACAGGAACGTCAAGCTGCTTGGAGATGGTCTTATAGCCTTTACCTTTAACATGAAGGTCTATAATGTTCTTTCTGATCTCCTGAGACAACTCTCTCCTTAGCTTTCTGTGGTCCATGTTCAGTGTGGTACACACCATGATGCCAAACAGCACAGTGACTACTTTTCACCCTTTAAATAGGCAGACTGACTGATTACAAGTTTGAAGATACCTGTGATGCTATTTACAGGACACACTTTAGTTTAATATGTCCCTATGGTCAAATTATTTTACATCTTTTCCATCTTTTCATTTTTGTCCAGGTCAGTTTCATTAGTTTGTTTTTTAAAATGATTCTGTTGAACCACAATTCAAAAGCAATGTCTGATTTTCATTAGTTAATGTTCAGTACATTTTTATTTATTATTACTTTTGTCAGTTTCAAGTTATTTCAGTGACCATTGTGGGTTTTTCTTTCTTTAACGGAAGGGTACCAACAATTTTGTCCACGTTTGCACCCTGTGCTGGACACACAAACATCTACTGCAACAAACATAGCATCTCACTTCCTCTCTCACCATTTAAGGGAACCTGGCATTCTTATCTCACACGACTTAAAGCCCAGAGTTTCTGGAACTGATTATCTACGGGCCCAGCCATTTATTTCTCGGCACGATTACTGACGCAAGACACATAATTGAACATAATCCATGTCTAAATTATTTTTAGGTTTTAAAAGTTTACTTATCCCGTCTCCTCTACCATATCTGCATCGCTCGGTCTTGATTATAGAGGTTTTGATAGATGAGCTTATAGCTCTCAAATAAGCTCATTGAAAGAAATGGGTCATAATGTGCAGCATACGGTGCGTTTTGCTGAATTAACCTGTGCCTTTGATGGCGTGAGTAGCTGTAAAGACGAACTGTAGCAACACGTTCTCATCCCAACTCGTCACATACTGTACTTCGGCTTGGTCAGACCCCTCAGTGTCACTTTTTGGTCGCAGTAAACACATGCTTAATATTGTGTAGTAAACAAAAACACTTGCTTAGGTTCAGGAAATAAAACAACTATACAACATGGACGGGCTTAAAACTACTACGTTTGTACAGTGAAAATGACACTGAACGTTGTGAACAGGGGACATGAACGAACAGCTGATTGTAACGGGACACACTGGACACGAACAGCGGCCTCCTGGATGAAGGCCTTATGTTTGTTGGACCCGTCCATCACCAGTCCCGCCTGCCGGGTGTGTCTCTTTTCACTCTCAAAGCTACGTCACCACACTACCGGCGCACTTTCCCTGAGCGTTCAATATTGACGCGGATGAGTTTGCATTGTAGTTAATGGAATGCCCGGTGCGTTTCACACCGGCGCTAAAGGGTGCCGAGTGCGGCGGGACAGAATGCTGACGGCCGTGACAAAGCCTTGGTATTTAAAGCCCTGGGAACGACAATGGGCTGAATGTAACCATTTACCAGCAGCGCAGTTTGTCCAACAAGATGTAATGTACACTTAACTTTATACAGTCTCTTAATTTATTGTTTCTTAGTCCTATTAGAAACCATAATGTGTTGTTGAGTGGATACAGTATGCATGCTGAGAATGGAGTCACAGCGAGCTTCAACTGGGACATTTGGAGTCTGATTTTACATCACTTCCTTGGAAAAAACATGATTTGCCCTTAAAGGTGCTCTTGATACTATTGATAACGTTCAGCCACTAGATGTCACATTCTCCCTCCCCTGTTCCATTGCATTCACTTCACAACAAGTCGTTGTCAGGCACTTACTGTCAATCGCCGTCATTTATCCGGTTTTTTTTCACACTAACTGACGACTCAGAGGTACCACGTGATACCAACGTCGTTTTACTATTGGCTCACAAGCCTTGTTAGAAGTGGGAACCAAACGTCTTCCACAGAGATAAACAAATCATTAACTTTGGACCCGCCAACATTTTTTAATGATTAATTCAAAGTCATAATTTTTTTTTTCAGGAAAAGCCATACTTTTATTCAGGACCTTTCTAACAGATCTGTAGATGTATTTTTATTTTTATTTTAATATTTGTCTACATAAAAATGTTATCAATAAGACCTTTTAAAGGCTGTGGCCCTGTGTCACCTAGTTTATTGGCACCAGATATCAGCGTTCTCTTGAAAATGGCTATATAAGCGGAGGAAGTGGAACAATGGCACACGATTGTTTGATTGGCAGTTTGCCCTATAATAGGTAGCATTTCTCCTCCACTGTATAATGTAGTTGTGTGTAAAAGAGACAGCTGTATAAATAGTACTGAATGCAGTGGTCTTTTGACTGCAGCAGAGTGAACCGATGTTTGCCCCCTGGGCTCAAATTAGAAAGCAATTGCATTCCGGGAGGGTCAAACATATCCATAAACATATTTTCTCTCCAATAGATGGCCATCTATGGACATGAAGGTAAAAAAAAAAACATTAAACATAAGAGACCTCTGCATTACAGTTCATGTTGTTTTTATGCTACCATATTGTGTTGAAGGACATTCCACATGTAACGCTGTCAACTGTGAGTAGTGAACTGCATAAATGTGAGCTTCAGATATTTGTTGCATAAATTTACTATTAATCATGTTTTAACATAATAGATAAGATAACAGTCTAATTTGTGATTCGCTAATCATTTAACCATCCTTCACCTAGTTTTTAATCCATGTTCTCTCCCACCGCCTCCTCTCCTCTTTTTCACTGTCGACTTTTCATAGGTTTATTCATTGCTCTGAGGGATCACTTGGAGATTTTTCTCCATCTCAGACAACCGGGGGAGGATAAATGTTCTGGCCACAAAGTTTAGGACAGACTTATTTTGTCAGCACACAGTGCCACCAGATGTCCACTTGAGCCCTTTGACTTTTTTTATTCCTGTCCTCCCTTCTCCTTCCCCTCACCGTACATCACATTAAAGAGAAATATAAAAGTGGCCTTTTCTCCGACAGCGGCCATGGAGTAATGATCCTGTGATATACCTGTGGGGATCGGAGAGCAAAGACACAAAGTTTAGTGCAATGCAAATAAATCATCTGATAGTGTGTATTTAATTGGATGAACAGCAGGGAACTCAAATGTCATTAAACATCTTTCATAGTAGAACGAGAGAAATCTATACCGTATAGTCTTTCTCTTAGAATGATTTCCTCGTTGCCTTGGTGTATATATGGCCTATTGGTAAACCATCTGTGTGTCACAGCTAACTTACAGGTAAAGAAACAACTTTGTTTGTTTGAACAATGCTGTTGCTGCTGGACCATATTTAGTCATTGGGGCTCGGGGTGCTTGCCCGTGCTAGACTTTGAAAGTTACACAGAAAGCTGCCGAGATTCCATACAGACCCCACTGTCCTTATATGGCACACACTGCAACCTCTCTGTTCAGTGTATCTGCTGTTTTGTCTCCCTCTCTCCTCCTCCTCCTCCGTGTCTTGTTCTTCATCCCTCCCTCTGCCTTGCCTCTCACCCTGTCTCTCCCTGAGTTTTTCAACCCTCGCTTCTCCTTCGTTAACGCCACCCCGCCTCCTTGATGTTGGCCAGAGGGAGCCCAGAGGTCCTCCATGTTGCTTCTTTGGTCTGTCATCGGGTTTCTCACACACACACACCAGCACGGTGCTGTGAGTCTCTGGCACAAAACAGGCCCCGGCTATCAACCAGCAGCTTGATTTATTGGAGCAAATAGATGGGTGTCCTTATATAGGAAGTTCCATTGGAACGAAGCTGGAAACAGGAGGGATGCAGCAGGAGAGGGATGGAGGGAGTGGGGGTAGGGCTGTTTGTGATGGTGGAATGCGATGTGCGTAACGATAGAAGAAAATGCGTGGGATGTACACACACATTCGTCTTGTAAATTATGAGTTACATTATGGAGGGGAATCTCTTTGGAGCAGCTACAGTAAAGGGGGATTCCTGTGCTGGGGACAGTTTGCCTTATGAGGAGTGGGAGCATATTGCATAATCTATAATCCCTGCAGGGACTGGAGCTTGCAGCCACTCGGTTTTAGTTGCTGTGTCTCCATCATATAATTGTGATGCCTCTTTAGTAGGGCTGTCAAAGTTAACGAAAGAATAACACGTTAACGCAAATTTGTTTTAACGCCACTAATTTCTTTAATGCATTGACGCAAATTTTAAGGTTGTAGCAGGTTCAGTTTTTAAAGCTAGAGTGAAGATACTGGCATCATATGAAACGGAGAAACCTAAGGAATCCATTGCCAACCATGTCATGCTACCTTGTCGCAAAGGGGGCTAAATATGCTCCAAACTTAGGCTAAATTTTGGCATGGAAAAACTGGCATGGCCATTTTCAAAGGGGTCCCTTGACCTCTGACCTCAGGATATCTGAATGAAAATGGGTTCTATGGGTACCCACGAGTCTCCCCTTTACAGACATGCCCACTTTATGATAATCACATGCAGTTTGGGGCAAGTCATAGTCAAGTCAACACACTGACACACTGACAGCTGTTGTTGCCTGTTGGGCTTGAGTTTGCCATGTTATAATTTGAGCATATTTTTTATGCTAAATACAGTACCTGTGAGGGTTTCTGGACAATATTTGTCATTGTTTTGTGTTGTTAATTGATTTCCAATAATAAATATATACATGCATTTTCATAAAGCAGCATATTTGCCCACTCCCATGTTGATAAGAGTATTAAATACTTGACAAATCTCCCTTTAAGGTACATTTTGAAGAGCTACAAAATGTGCGAATAATTTGCGATTAATTGTGATTAACTATGGACAATTATGCGATTAATCGCTATTAAATATCTTAATCGATTGACAGCCCTACTTTTTAGGGTTGTTTTTTTTACCCAATATTTTTCCTGAGATGATGTATTGAATACAGTATGATCCTAAGCACAGCAACAACAAAAAAAAGACTATAAACACTAAAACTGAAAATACAGTATGCCCCGTGAACAACCTCATCTATTAGGAAAACAAAACTCATTAGGCCTTTATCACAGAAGACATTTTGAAACATCTCAGTAGTAAAAGCACAGGTGTAAATAATAACATTAACGATGTCACACTGTCATAACTCACTGGGAAACTTGGATAGAACCGAGCCATCGTTAATGTTATTAGTAACACCTGTGCTTCTCCCACTATGAACCTATTACTATTACAAGTATGAATCCTACATTAAAAATGTTACCTGAGTTAAAGGGACTGTTTGTAACTTCTTACACGTATAAATCAATCCGGGTCGGAGTACCGTGCGCGCTCCCGTGTGGCTACGCTGTTCAGACTCAGACTCCAACACAAACTACACGGAAGCACCAAAGTTATATCTAGTGAAGTCCGTCTTGCAAAACAGTGTTGGCCGCGGTCGGAGGATGCGGGGGAGACCGTAGCTTTGGTCTCCAGGGCCGGAGTCTCTGCTGTACTCTGCTCCTCTGCCTGCCTGCCTGCACTCAGCTCGCTCCACCTCACGTGAATGCGCGCACACTAAACACTGCAGAAGAGTTAGTAGCTCTGAGAATATCTAGTGAATGTACAGTGGACATTTGTGCAGAAATAAATGCTGCAGCTCCTCCAGACCAACAGAGGCTTTCCGTGTCTTGTGAAGTGACGGGGTTCCGCAGCGAGAAACGTTATCGTCTCCGACCGGGTGCCGGTGTCTCCCTCCGACCGCGGTCGGGAGGCTGAAGCAGGAAAAGCCAACACTAGGATCAGCAGTGATTCATGGAGAGACCGTCGTCTGGTCAGCTAACATTACTGCCAAGCAGGTGAAATATAGAGTGATATTGTGGTTTTAGCTGACGTGTGTCGCCTCACTGTTTTGAGCGATGCTCGTTCATATCTATTTAGAGCGAGCACAAGCGCGAGCCCGACGCTGACTTTCGTTGAATTAACGGCCACAGGTGTCGCTGTTAACAAGCATTTCTGATTCTTACAAACAGTCCCTTTAAAGTACAAAAGTAGGCTATTATCAGCAAAATGTACTTAAAGTACCCATTAAGCAGCACGGTGAACCCTGCTGTGTTATTTTAGGCCATCTAGGCCACAGTAGACTATGTTTTAATGTGTTTTTATTTAATATGTAATTACTAATCATTACTGATACAGCAGCATTTTAATGTCACTTAATCTATGAAAATCTTTATTTAGCAAGTCGAATCTCTATCTAGAAAGTAGTAGGCTCACAATAGGATAGCTAAGCTGGCAGATAAGTAGCTAGAAGTATGAAGTAGCATCAAATGGAAAATAAGGTGAATATAACTTAGACACACATACCTTAAACACACAGACAAACATAATGTCATTGTGCAAGTGCCAGTCCACTAAGAGCAGTCAGAAGAGATCATTTACACTTTTTCCCGTTTAATTATATTGACTTTTTAATTTTTACCAGCAGGACTCTTTACTCCATTCAGCACCTCTCTTTATTCACATCATACCTTCCTGCCGGTGTGCGCAGTGCGCATGCTCAGTCTCCTCCTGCCCTGCTGGAGGATGCTGCTGCAGGAGGAGGAGGAGGTCCAGCTCGTGCAGCTCCACCCTCGCGCAACAGTGCGCAGTTTAAATGGTCTGTCTCTGAATGTGACGGGGGTCATTTGGACTGTTCTGTTTTTGGAGTACCTCGTCAACGCCGGCTGCTCCAGACCCTAAACTCTCCAAACCCAAAGCTCCTCTGAGCACTCATTTCTTCAGAGTATGTAAGTATGTCATGTTCTGCAGAGGGACGGTTAACTCTAGTGGTGATGCTGTGGTGCACTTGTTCACCCGCATCCCTCTCACACCTGCTAGTATGTGTGTGGGGGGTATGTGTTAAAATGATAGATTAAAACATGGAACATGATGCTAGAAAAATCTAATTCAATAGGAATTTCATTTTCATATAATGGTATAAACCACTATTTACATAATTATTAGCTTTAGCTTATTATGAGACCAATGAGACAGTTTGGGTGTCAGACAGTTGCTCAGGTCCAATGGTCCTAACAAGGTATATTTACTGAAGTACTGTACTTAAGTACTATTTTGAGGTACTTTACTTTCCTATTTTCTACTACTTTATATACTTACTCCACTAGATGTCTGAGGCATATTGTACTTTGTACTTTATTTGATAACGTTAGTTACTTTGCAGGTTCAGATTATTAATGCAAAATATAAATGAACTAATGAATTATGATATATTGTTGAAGGTTAACTACCCAGCAGTATATAAAGTAATTCAAATGAGCCTTAACCAGCTGCAGCATAAAACTGGTGTTTGTACATTAATGTGTCAAAATTATAATCCAGTATTATATTGTATATGATTCTGCATTGGGACATTCTGCAAAATGAGTACTTTTACTTTTAAGTATGTTTTCATGCTAATACTGTTGTACTTTTACTTAAATTACAGTTTGAATGCAGGACTTTTACTTGTAACTGAGTATTTCTACTCTGTGGTATTGCTACTTTTACTTAAGTAAAAGATCTGAGTATTTCTTCACCACTGCTCAGGTCTACTCTACAGCACATTATGCATTGAGTTTATTAATTCATACAGAGCTCCATTTTTTTATTTAATCAAGTGTATTGGACAGTGAACTGACTGTGAACACTGTAAAACTCATGCTGCATTCACTGCACCACGCTGCAGTAGGCTTTTATATCATAAGGAAGTAAAGGGAAGTTAGGTCTGAATATCTCAGTAATGAAATGAACACGACTCTGACCGTGGAGTTTCCTGTTTTCCAAATATGGTTGCATTAAGCTGCCTGTCTGTCAAACTGCTGATACCGTTGTGGCTGAAGATGCAGAGACACATAGTGGGAACTGAGACTCGACAGTTTTCACACGTCTCCAATGAATCAGTGAGCGTATTTAACCTTTCTTCATGGTCTGGTTTCATTGTATTGTTCTCTCCATAATTATGTACATCAATGACCAGTTCAGTGATATCCACATTCGCCTATCTTTTGTCAATCTGCATATGAAATACTTCATCAGCTCAAACACTATTGCCCTCATTTAACTTCATTACACTAACTTGGATTTCTTAAGCAGGCTTCCAGGATTGCTCACCAGAACATGATAAACTGGTTCAGGCCCACAATCTTTGTGCTGTAACCCATGACTTATTATTTTTAACATCAAGGCATCTCAGAAAGGGAAGGAGGTTATGTTGAGAGTTTATTTGGTTGTCATTATTTGTATTTAAATGGACAGTTCTGCAGTCACTGGCATTATGCCTCAGGACCTTTTCTCTAATGGGACAAAACAAGCGTCGTCATTTGTCTATTTTTAATCTACATGATTTAATTATTTTCATGCTGTAATCCTAATCATCATACAAATGCATTATTAAGAAGATGATAACAGGAAGAATGTTTGTGAAACAGCCAAGAGAGGAAATGAGTAAAATCATTCACAGGCCCTGCAGGTCAACCTCTTTCACCCACACATAGAAATAGGTCACTTAGTCTCCTGGGTGATATTTCCGCTTGTTTGTTATCATTTTAGAGGCTAAAATATGGTCATTGTTATTGGACACATCATGAATTTGTATTTTTTTTTTCTCAGCCTTAGTGTTGTGTGTTTGGGAATCATGGCCAACATCTAATGATAGTGAAGGATTTGATAAGTAAGGGATAATGTACAGCGAGCCGGTCATTGTCGTGAAATAAACCCCAACAGGGCGATGTGGCACCCCAACTCCAATGCAAAGCATCGCCCTGAAGGGGTTTATTTCACAACAATGACCCGCTAGCTGTACATTATCCCATTTATTACACGGCTACTTACTTAAGAAATCAATAATTTGACACAAAAATAGTCCGCCAGAGTCCGACATCAGAACTGAGCCCATAGCAACGGTCCGTTATACATAGCAACGGTCTGCGATAAAGAAATAACGTTGTGATGGACCAATCAGAATTGAGCATTCAACCAGGCTGTGTAATAATCTTACAGGTCCTATTGATAATATTTTATGTAGACGAATATTTTGTAAAAAAATAATAAATAATAATACATCTGCAGAGCTTTTAGAAAGGTGCTGAATAAAAGTATGGCTTTTCCTGAAAAAAATATTATGATTGTGAATTAGTCATTTAAAAAATGTTGGCGGGTCCAAAATGAATATTCTGTTTATCACTGTGGAAGATATTTGATGTTCAGTTCACACATCTAACAAGGCTTATGAGCCAATAGTATAACAGCGTTGGTATCATGTGGTATCTCTGGGTCGTCAGTTAGTGTGGAAAAAACAGATAAATGGCTGAGATTGACAGTAAGTTCCAGGCAACAACTTGTTGTGAAGTAAATGCAATGGAGCGGGGGAGGGAGAATGTGACATCTAGTGACTGAATGTTATCAATGTTATCAACAGCACCTTTAACAGAAAAAAATACTGCTTTCAGTTGCACTGAACTAGGCGGGTCAGTGAGATTGTGTGCTAAGTAGGGTGTTCCTGTGTTATTGTCAGTTAAAGTTGATGTTTTCAGTAATTTATGGTACGACTGTGAACACATTAGTTGGAGTGGAGTGTGGATAGTTGAGTCTCATGGCAAATAATGCCTGTGGTGACAAACAGAGCCTTGTCAACAGCTTCTAGTCAGTCTGGATCAACGTGTTATCTTGTCAACTCCACTTCAGACAGCTGTCTTCAAGATGCACTGGCTGAGTACAACGCTGTGTTGACACAACAGAGAGAGAGAGAGGAGGCTTTGCAAAGGTATTAAGCCACAGTGGTGAGGAAAGTTAAAGGGTTTGAGGAGGAGGGTCTTGATTGGCTGCACATACTTTAGCACGAAGGGGAGTGACAGGAAAAGTCTGTTTACTTTTATCAGCAGGAATAGCTGATCATCAAAGAATCAGCTGGTTCCTTCCTTGTTTCCTCAGAGCTATGCTCATCTCACTGGACTTATCCGCCGGCTCTGCAGCTTATGAAAAATAGGAAGTGTCTGCCTGTGCCTCCAGTTAATATTTATGCAATATCTTTCAGTAGTTTCTGGGCGGTTTAGTTTTGCTGGCCTCTGGGGTACGTTTATAGGCTTTCTCAGCAGGCTCAGTGGCTCTTATTTACATAGTTCCCACTCAATTAAATTGTGTGCCAGTCTCAGTGTACAGAGGGATGGAGAGGGGGTGATGTAAAAGTCTGTGGACATGAGTGACTCATTGTCTGTAATCCAGAAACCATTAAGTTTTCTCCTCAGTAGTTCAGAGGCCAATTAAGTTCAGTCATAAGATTTTTTAAATGTAGTAATAGACCCACTGAACCAATTGTGTTTGGTTGTCAGACATATATTGCAGAACACAGTGATATATTTGAAATATTTGCTACCAAGCTTTATGTTTTATTTATATTTTAATAGGTTCAGGTAAAATTCATGCACCTTTGCATATTACAGTACCTCCCACTGCAGGTGCTACTAACTCCCAGACATAACTGAGTCCCAGACACTTGCTCAAAATTTAGCCACTGTCTGTTGCATTTAAAAATGAATGCTGTTAGGGGCCCATATGAAGCATGATTGTTAAAGCCCCGGGCCCCCCTCAGTCTCTCTGCCTCGCTGTTATCATTTTGAAGTAAACGACGAGGCCAGCAAGAGACATACTATTCCCTATATGGACTTTGTTTGGGAGTTCACTTGCCTTGCTGTTTAGGTCCGCAGAAAAAGAGTCCTGCTCCAGAGAAGGGGCCCATATATGGTCATCACAGCACGAGACTGAAGCCTCCTAGCAGAGAGACAGGGGAGAGAGAGAGAGAGAGATGGCGAGGGAAAGACACAGAAAACATGGCTGTTGTCAATTAAGCACTGACTTAATAATTGAGTATGAGTAAATGCCACTGAGCATTAATGGTTGGGGGATATTTCTGTTGAGAAAATATGCCAGCCATTGTTAATTAAAGTTAATTAAAAACAATTTCCCAGCCTCAATCTTTCTATCTAAATTAGGGAGGGGAATTGTTTGTGCGTCTCCCATGTGGCGTCTGTGAAAGTGTAGGGTCGAGAGGGGGTGGAGGTCTGTGAGAATGAATGCTCTGTGGAACTCCCCGACGGATGAAACATGTTAACTCTTTGAGTTACAATCACAGACGGGAGGTAACTTTAGTAGCATGTCTCCTATACCAAGAGACTCATCGCCCACTGCTGTGTTTAGTTAACCCTCTGCACAAACTGTTGTCTTTTTACCTCAAAAAACTTTTTTTATTTCCTGCCTTGCCTTGTTCCCTTTTGCCTCTGTTCTTTCCTACATTAGTTACTTCCTTCCTTCCTTCCGTTCCACCTCCCTTCAGTCTTCGCTTCCTATATGTTCACTCTTTTCCAACGTCCAATTCCTTTGTTTTCTCCAACAGTTGGCCCTCCACCTCAACCCAAGATGTCCAAGAAGGCCCCAACCGAGGACGAGAAGTTCCTCTACGTTAACAAAGACATCCTGAACAGCCCCATGGCTCAGGCTGACTGGTCGGCCAAGAAGCTGGTGTGGATCCCATCGGAGAGGCATGGCTTCGAGGCGGCCAGTATCAAGGAGGAGCACGGCGACGAGGTGCTGGTGGTGCTGGCTGACAACGCCAAGAAGGTGACGGTCAATAAGGATGACATCCAGAAGATGAACCCGCCCAAGTTCAGCAAGGTGGAGGACATGGCTGAGCTCACCTGCCTGAATGAAGCCTCCGTGTTGCACAACATCCGCGAGAGATACTATTCTGGCCTTATTTATGTAAGTATACAGTGAAAACATGTAACATGTAATTTCAACCTAATCTTAATTCTAATATAATAATAAATGTTCATGCAAATACTGACCCTTAATAATAAGCCTTGAGGCACAGCCAATGTCCTCATATTTGTGGAATTTTACAATATTTCAATCTTTAACATTGCTTTCTGTGCCTGACTTGTCAGTCCTCACACACACTCATCTTCCTTGTGGTCTTTTCTCTCAGACATACTCCGGCCTGTTCTGCGTGGTGGTGAACCCCTACAAAATGCTGCCCATTTACTCAGAGAAGATCATTGAAATGTACAAAGGGAAGAAACGACATGAAGTCCCCCCTCATATCTACTCCATCGCCGATAATGCCTACAGGAACATGATGCAAGGTAGGATGTTTCCACCGCTCCCATCTCTGTGATATCTACCACACTCATTTTTCTCTGATGGAGCAGTAATGTAATGTCCTGGTCCTTTCTTTTGTAGAGCATTCCTGTTATCCCTTTGTTTGTAATGTAAGGTCTCTCTCACATTGCATAGATATGCAAACCACATAAACTACAAACATACGTTTCAGAGTTGTGTGTTTACAGCTTTATTATCTCTGTGTTGATGGGCTGGCAACCTGTCCGGTTACTCTCTGCGCCTGAGGCATGACAAAGCAACATAAGAGCTTGTGTAACTAATTTACAGCTCTCACACGTAAACAAGCAAACTGTTTGCAGTTGCAGTTTGCAGCAAGCTGCTGGCCTCATATGTTTTAAAGTCATTTCTGTCAAATTGAAATGTTCGCTGGTAGCTATTAAGAGCTTGGTGTGGGTGAGCTGTGGTATCAGCTGTCAAAAGTCTCACTTCAGCCTGAGAGATGACAGCTGGCAGCATTTAGCTCTGTCATGTTGACAAAGCGGTTAATAAAAACCACAAACAGGCCAATGCTGTCAGGCTGATAGTTTCAAATGCAGAACTGTGTTTATTATTATACACAGTCCAAAATCAACCTTGTAACTCCACCTGCTGTAAATTCATTACAAAGTAAATTGGTCAAAACAAATCTAATCTGAAAGGGTATTTTATGGCCCATTTGAGAGTCAGTGTCTTGCAGAGGTGACGATAGTGGCCTTGGCAGAGTCGTGAGTCGTGCTTACAGTAAATGGCTCTTGGATAAGCCTGCAGTTGTACAACTTTAGAGCAGCTGGTTTCCCATAGAAGCTGCTTCGTGTGCTTCCAGGGGGTCGTGCCCACTGGACTTCATGTTGACGTGAGGATGATCTCTCAGAGGAGTTGACATCTGGATTGAGGGATGGGTGGAGGGCAGTAAAACATTTCCTGTTTCAGCAGCCTCTCCTTCCTCATTCAAATCTTCTAACTGTATTTTTTTTTCTCTTTTGGTCAGTGTGAATACCAAAGATTTTTTTCTTGTGCGAGAAAGGGAAGGTTAAAGTTCCCATTAAATGGGTTTGAGATTGTACTTTTCTGATTTGGTTTGATGAGTTTCCCGATAAAACAGGATGTTTGGACAGGACTTACAGTAAAGTAAGGAAGTAATTGTTTAGAGAGTTCCAAAGAAAGTAGGATTATCCAAAATCTCCCAAAGCCACACAGTTCAATCTCTCTGACCCTAAAGAGAGAAACTGATATAAGAGCTCACTCATTTAAGAGACAAATATTTTTTGATCCCGTTTGAATTGCGCCATGAATCACACATATGATGTTTGTCAATTTAAAACATCATTTTGCAAGTCAAGAAGTCACAGTTTGTTGTAGTATCATTTAACTTTGTGTGAAACCGCTCAGTGACTACATGTCTCGTCTCGCACAATATAATGTACGTCACTAACACTAGCTAGCTAGCTAACTTAGCTATGACCACACACAAATGAACCAGTATCTTACCTGATGTGTTTTATCCAGCGACTCCTGGTCTTTTTGTTTTTCATTTTATTTTATTTTTTTACCTTCATTTATGCAGGGGAGATTCACTGAGAGCATTGCTCTCTTTTTCACCTGGAAGCTGCATACTGTACATGCATATATACATGCTGCATTCAGTCTGATCTGAGCCACTAAGCAGCTCCACTGGAGCGTTTGGGGTTAAGGGCCTTGCTCAAGGTCACCTCAATGCAAAAGCTGCTTTTTCACTTTCCCCACCCAGATTTATCCTGCCGGCGAGTTTGAACCGGCGACCTTCTGGTCACTAGCTCACTTTTCTAACCTTTAGGCCACCACACCCTTTTTATCAGCCGGGAAGCGAAAGAAATAGCAAGACCCATAGCTTGTGTGAGTATATCCCAGTATGACTTTTGGGTGTTTAGTCTTTCTAATTACGTATTTTCACAGTCTGATAAACTGAGACTTTCTTCACTTGCAAAATTATCTTTTAAATTCACAATCATATGAGATTCATGACGCAATTCAAACGGGATCAAAAAAATATTTGTCTCCCACCGCCGACTACTGTTCATATTTTTTCCGAAATAAGGTCCCATGGTGGTCCACCGGAAGGGGAGGGACTTCACCTCTAGCTCAGTTTCCATTAGCATTTTACCATCACATGAATGTACATTCAAGCTTTGAGAAAAATAACATTATTATGCATTTTACATTGATCATTGATCCAAATCATTGAAATATGTTTGACCCTGAACAGGATATGTGGTTACAGATAATGGATGGATGAATGATACCTGAACTGAGTCTGGAAGCTCATAGAAATGACTGATGATGTGAAAAGAAGAAGCCTAAAAGAAATACAGCTGCAGCAATATCCAGCTCTAATCCTTGGATAGACATATTGTAACATCAGATTGAATGTTAAGATCATGTTCAATTTGCTGAATTCTTTTGGCATCGTCATTATAAATATCCTAAATCTGTTTGGGGTCTTTGATAATGTGGATTAATGCTTAATGTTTTCTCTTACTTTGAGAATGCAACTGTCACTAATATGTGTACATTGGAGGATTTTAAGTTCCACCCGGCTGGTACACAGGAAATTTACGTATTTAGCTATGTGAGTAAACACGGCGTAACAAGTAAACAAGAAGGGGGAGGATTGAAGGGTGTTTGTGAGTGTGTTTGGACTACACTTCTTCAGCTCATCCCTGCAGAAGAACCCATACAGCTGCAACTTGGAGACCATTTTCAGATTATGGGAGAATTAAATGCTTGTTACCACCCAGAAACACTACGTGCACATGAAGAGTGCGTTTTGATTTGCTGCGTTTATTTCAGGCTAAACAAATCAGACGTTTGCTTGGGCTCGTGATGTATGAAATGACAATTGATATTTTAGATCGTGGACCACCCATTCAGTTTTAACATTTAAAACATGGCTTTAAACTGCTTTTTACGACAAAGTAGGAAAACGACAAAAGCAGAAAAACAATGACAGTATTGTCAGTTAATAAATGCAAAAGAAAAGATAACGGCAAACTACAAATGGGAAGTAATAAACACTTAATAAAAAAGCCCATAAAATGTGGATCTTAAGATGTGACTTAAAATATGCCTGAGATTTTAACCTCTTTAGACAAGTTGTTTCAAAGCCTGGGATACCTGACTTAAAAATAAATCACCTGTTGTTTTTAATACAGACATAGGCACAATCAGAAGGGACTCTCTGAGGACCCTGATATGCTTAGTTACTGTCACTATTTTCCCAGGTTTTGAAGAAGGAATTAATCCAAATAAATTCTAATTAGAGATGTTAATCGATTAAAATAGTTAATGGCTGTCAATCGCTTGATTGTCCATAGTTAATCGGGATTAATCGCAAATTAATCACACATTTTTTGTCTGTTCAAAATGTACCTTAAAGGTAGATTTGTCAAGTATTTAATACTTGTTATCAACATGGGAGTGGGCAAATAGAAACCCTCACCTGTACTTCATTTAGCATAGAAAATATGCCCAAATCATAACATGGCAAACTGCCGCCAAACAGGCAACAACAGCTGTCAGTGTGTCAGTGTGCTGACTTGACTATGACTTGCCCCAAACTGCATGTGATTATCATAAAGTGGGCATGTCTGTAAAGGGGAGACTCGTGGGTACCCATAGAACCCATTTTCATTCACATATCTTGAGGATATTTAGCCTCCTTCTTGCTGGTATGCTAGTATGACATCGGACCAATGGATTCATTAGGTCTTTTAGTTTCTTAGGATACCAGTATCTTCATTCTAGCTTTAAAACTGAGCCCGCTATAACCTAAAAATCACAAGTTGCATTAATGCGTTAAAGAAATTAGCTGGCGCTAAAAAATGTTTGCGTTAACACGTTGTTATCGCGTTAACTTTGACAGCCCTAGTTTTAATCTTTGGAATCTTAATATTTAATCCAGACTTGTTTTTAACAGACAAACTTGCTTTTGAGTCTTGAGGGACGATGAAGAAGTATATCCAAGAACTGTAAAGCTTCAGGACGGTCTTAGTATAAATGCTTCAATAAGCCTTTGCACAAAAGTCTAAAAACTAAATCTGCACATCTATGAACCCCTTTTGAGCCTTTATTGTATAACACTGTGGCTGGCAGGGAGTTGTTATTGTTGATGTATTAGTGGGATTTCCCATGAAGTAGTGACTAATGATGCAGGATGTCTACACTGAGTGCTGTAGAAGGAACAATTCACATGTTAGAGTGGAAGTGGCGCATAACTACAGCAAATCCAGATAACTCGCCTAAGCTTTGAGACGTTCTTCCTGCAGTCTTGGCTGAGATCCCATTCTTCCGAAATTGTGCCTCGGTCTTTGATGTCCAGGAGATTAAAAAAAAAAGTGAATTTCCCGCAGGGAGTTTGCTGTCCCCTGAAATGTTTCACTGCAGCAGATGACTGATGTGCTCCTCTGTGTTCCCAGTGTATTTGTGTTTGCCAGACAGGTGTAAAGACATTGACACTCCCATGTAATCAGACTTGGTTTGATTTGATTTTTACATACTGACCTAATCAGTGTCACAGAAATATTTTTCATATTTTGCAGTGTCTCTTCTCTCGGAGACTCTGGCACAAGACTGAGTGTAGTTTTTGGAAGTTTTACAAAAGCTCACGACTCTGGCCACCCCTCTCTCTCTCTCTCTCTCTCTCTCTCTCTCTCTCTCCATCTGCCTTAATTAGGAAGCGCAGAGAGGGAACAGACTGCATTTTGTGTGTATGTAAGGAATGGAACCAGTGGACCATCAGCCAAACTTCAGTCCAGGCGGAGAAACAGCACCCGTGCTAGTTTACAATTCAGGGCGGGCTGCGCACTGTAACACGCAGTGATAAATCACAGTACGAAAACAATGACGCTGCACATGAATGATGCTCTTCGCTCTATGTAGATGAGGAGTTGTTGGCGAATGCTCTGCGTTGTGTCTTTTTCCCCACATCAGATCGATCACGTTTGCAGTAAAGCTTTCAGGCGTCATTTACGAAGAAGTTTCATGTCGCAAACTGACAGCAAAGTTATCTTTTCTCTCAGCTGTACTGCCTGTACTCCCCCAGGAGTGCTTTGTATCGAAGGATACAGTTACAAAATAGCCTTACATGGACTCACTGTATTCTCCCAAGAGTATTTTTGGAGACGGTATAATGACTCATTGCTCAGCACATTCAGAGTTGATTTTCATGCTTAAAAATCAAAGTATTTGTGGGAGTTACATGTTTCTTTAGGCACGGGGTAGCCGTTGCAAATCACACAGCCTCCTCTAAGCCTTGAACCGAATCCCAGCTGGTGTCTTAAGTTTAACGCTAGATTGATCTTTATTCCTGGAGAGAGGCTTGTGGTTTCACATGTGGTATGTTCAGTAGTGGCCAAACATAAGGGAAGAAGAAAATAAAGTCCACGTGCTTGTAATAGAAAATTACATATTTGTACTTTGGTTATTGTAGATTCCTTTGGTTTACCACATGATTTTTATGCCTTTATAAGTGATCTGGTCACTCACTGTATATTTGTGAATGAGTTGTCATAAAACATGTATAACACTATACACTTTCTTTGTCTCCACAGATCGTGAGGACCAGTCCATTCTCTGCACGTAAGTACAAATCTGTCACCTCCAAACTCACCTTTGTCGGCTTTTTCTTAACCGTTTTCCTAGACGTCACATTAATGCTAGAAGAAAGGCTGCATGTGTGTCTGTGTGTATGTGTTGAAGAACAGTTACATAATGATTGTGTAAACACACAGTTAAACAATTGAGATGCCTATCTGGTCTCTCAGCACATCAACCAGCAAGAAATCATTCATTATATAATGTGTTAGTTTTTTAGATAATGTTGCAGTGAACTGTGTTGTATTCAAGTGGAGCCAAACTTAATGCGTCCCAGAGGGCTGTGGCCTTGTACTCTTCTCAGACCGTCAGTCAGGAAGTATGCCCTCCGTACTGATGGGAGAACCAGATTAGCTCTGCAAATGTTTGGGCTCCATTTTGTTTGTTTATTTGTTTCAAACCAATTATTGAGAACTTTGACATCCATCGGACATCCAGGGACAAACAGCTTAATCTTTGGACTGGCCTGAACTTTACTTTAATTCATAGAAAACGAAGTTAACTAACCAATTCATTTGTGTTTCCTTTCCCATTTTAGTGGCCTAATAGGCTTTGCATTTTGTATAAATGCGTATTTGTGCCCAGGTCATGATTCGTGACTCAAATTTTGTGGATTCCCTACTACTTTTTCTAGGAACTGTTGCCACTTAGGTTGCTCTTTACAAACTTTCCACTCTCACATACTGTACATCACAATCGCTTGTGTTTTATGTTCATATCTGTCCACTTCCACAAAAAAGGTACTGCATGCTTACATCATCAGACTGTTAACTTTGGAGAGGGAGGACTTTTATGCACTGAATCAAACAAGTAGAGATGATGCACCCTAAATGGACCTACAGTGTATTGTGTTCTTGAGTCAACTACAGTCATTTGAATTGACTGATTAGTATCAAGGAGCTGAACAGGTTAGCATACAGATTGCAGTATTTCTCATATTAGTTTTAAGTGAACAGTAGCTCCTTTGCTGCTCAGCATCCAGTGGTCCCAGTAAAGGATATGAAAGGAGGGGCTCTTCTCCCTCAAGGCTCTTTCCACTCTAAATTTACAGATGCCAGGATGCTGCAAATTCTTTCATCTCATCAGACCATTTCCTCAACTATCACGCTTTCTTTATCAGAGGGGAAACTTTGGAAAAGTTTGGCAGTTATCCCTGTCTATGTGCGGGAAGATAATTATTTACAGTTCTAGTGAACATGAAGATGTTGGATGCTAACGTGAGAAACACAAACACTATTTGAAAAAGGTTTAAAGCGATAAACTGAAAGTGATACAATAGAGCTGAAATACAAACTCTGCCTTCTCTGTGGAACATAAGTCAGATCCACAGAGTCACTTTAAGATTTCAGTTTGAGCTACAGCTGGTCTCAGCCTCAGCAGGAGCCATATATGGGAGAAATGTTTCTGGTGCGATACGAGGAATGTCATGTATGACATTCTCCTTCTGCATGTGTGTTTACACGTGTTTAATTGCACTGTATGTTCTTCTTTGGTATTGTTTTTACAGCAATACATCATGTAGGCCTTGCCCCTTTATAGCATGAAGCTTATAAGTATCTGTTAGTATGCATTCATGGGAGACTTGTGTAACTATAGTTTTGGGGATTTCCTGTTTTAACTTCGCTTTTAAGGATGACTTGCTTCTGTATATTAATTCAACACTTTTTCACATCAAACCAGATCAAGACAATCAGAAATGCATGGTGGTCAAGCTGGCGCCACGCTGTTATAATGTCCTGTCACCATGGTACATTACCAGCGGGAAATTAAGACAAAACAATACACTTACAAACTTTTATAACAACTTCCTCCTACAGAATAAATTATCCGATAAGACTTCCGAGAAGCTGTACTTCAAAATTGAAGTAATACCTCCTTAAGACTGTCAGCAAAAATGTGAACATGTAGCATACGGTACGTCACAGAGCTGTTCTTTTACAGGGTATTCGACAGTGTGTATTGTGGTAATTCTAGCAGTGATTATATTCCTCAAATTCCTCCACACAGTAGCAAGAATTTGTCATGGGAAATAGCTGGGAGCCTGCTGCTAAATCCATTCTTGAGATGTTGACATTTCATCTCAGCAGGGTCAGCAGTTTCCTTGGTCTAATTCGTTACGTGTGTGTGTGTGTGAAAGACTGGACTGACGGAATAGACATAGTGGCCGCAAAGTGGCAGGATGTTGCTGAAGAGTGCAGATTCACAGCCTTTTCTGACCCTGCTGAGGGCTTGAATGCATCACATGTATGAATGAGGGGCTCCCCTTAATTTAGTGACACTGTAAGGATTTCCTTTGCACAGATGACTGAGAGGATACCTCTTTGTGTTGTCTACAACTGTTCTCAACCGTGTGTGTAACCCTTTAAAAGAGCAGTGTGTAGGATCTGGCGGCATCTGGCGGTGAGGTTGCAGCCAACTCAAGCCCCTCCCATGTGCCAAGTGTGTAGAAGAGCTACGGTGGCCGATGCGAAAATGCGAATGGCCCTCTCTGAAGAGCCAGTTGTTGTAAGAGTAGCCTTGGTCATTTGGAGCAGAGGTGGGAAGTGAGTGGTTAAGCAAGAGAGAGAGAGAAAGCGGCGGCGACGGAAGCAAATAAGACCAAAAAAAAACAAAAAAAGATTTTCGTTTTTCTGTTGTTGGTTTTTTTTTCCTTCATTTTTTTCTTAAAGTCTTAAAATATTCAATGTTGAAAGCCAAATGTTCGCAAAATCATAATAAAACACAATAACATATCTGAATATTAGCAATATGGTACCTCTGGTGAAATATGATGTAATCCATTCAAACCAGTCAAATAATCTTATGATCGTCAGTGAAAGCTGTACTGATGGTAAGCAGGACGTGCAGGAAGAGACAGTTTGATAGACCATATGGAAGAAAAACATCCATCACAATTTATTCTGCGCTAACAGCTGCCTACAGTAGGAGCCTGGATGTCGTATGTCCTTACCAAAGCTGAACAGGACAGAGTAGTTAGATTCCTCTGAGGGCTGCCAAGCCCTAACACAGGGAGCATCCCATGCCTTTTATGGACCCATGTCTGAGGATGTGTCTGTGTGTTGGACTGCTGGCTGGTGGCTCTGGTATCATTCAACTTTGTCTTTCTAAGTATCCGGGATCATTTTCTGGAAAGAATGTGTTCTTTCTTGCTTCTGTTTGAAAAGGTTTGAGTTATAAAATGATAGCACTGATAGCATCTATAACTTTTAGGTTTTCAATTAGTTTGAGGGTATCTATCATATAGCTCCTAATAATTTAGTAAATGTCATAAGAGGTTTCTTCAGCTATACACACACAGAGATTTTGTTGCCTTGAAGTGTCAGGCCATTAGTTTTGTGCTGCTTACGGGCAGCCATTTATTTCAAGGAATAAATCACCTCTTTGTGAGATACACTTATTCGCTTGCTTGCAGAGAGTTAGATGAGAAGAGCAGCCTGTTAGCTTAGCTTAGCATGAAGACTGGAAACCTAGCCTGGCTCTAGCCTAATGGTTAAAGGGGGACTACGCCCATTTTCAAAATTCATACATGTTATTCCTATGGTCTAAGACAGTCGAAAAAATATTAGTAAACATGAACATCTCTCTCCTAAATTAAAAAACTAGAGCATTAAAACTCAAACTTGTGATGTCATACAGTAAAAGTGTGGAGCTGCTCCATAGACAATGAATAGGGAGAGATGTAGATGACACTGAGCGCAGCCAGGGGAATGTTTTGACTATATGGGAACATTTTCTGTTTTACAATTGACAACACTAGAAGAGAATAAAGCTCATTTTGGTATAAAAAAGAAAACAAACATTCTGTCGGTCCATAAAATCCGTCTCCCGTTCATTGTCTATGGAGCAGCTCCAGACTTTATACCCGATGACATCACAAGTTTGAGTTTTAGCACTCTAGTTTTTGGATTTGGGAGAGAGTTGTTCATATTAACTAATATTTTTTGGACTGTCTTAAACCATAGGAATAACATGTATGTTTGTTGCACGTCACCCTCTCCCTCAACTCGTTTCCTGTCTATCTCCACACTGTTTGCTATCAAATCAGAAATACCAAGAAAAAATCCTCTTTAAAAATACAGCCAGGCTTGCTGTTTTTCACTTTGTTTCGAACTATTCCTTTTAAGTGGAGAGGGTTAATTTTAAAATACATTTTAAAAGATCCCACTAAATAGGTATGGATTATGAACGTGATAGTTGGTATAAAAAAAAAAAAGGATCTGGGCATCAGTGTGTAGCAGGCAGACTGAACAATAACATTATGCTTTGAGTCAGACATAGGACAGACATTTCCATTCAATTAAACTGGGTTATTGGACTGTGAACAGAGTACATGTCAGTGCAGCTTATCTTCTTGGTCTCTCTCATTCCCTTTCACTATCTCCTCTCCCCTCTGCATCTTTTAATCCCCTTCTCGCTTTTTCCTCTCTAGTGGAGAGTCTGGTGCTGGGAAGACGGAGAACACCAAGAAGGTCATCCAGTATCTGGCTGTTGTGGCCTCCTCACATAAAGGCAAGAAGGACAGCAGTGTTGTAAGTATCTGCGTGAAGAGATCATGTTGTAATCAAAAGTCAGGATCTGCCAGCCAGTTCCCTCACTCCTCAACATATGTAGGAAACTGCCCAGTTTAATCCTGTGTATCGCCATTTCCTCCAAATAGCAACAATCAGGAAACCAGTTTGCCTACGTGAGTAAAGGGGAATGCCTGGCGTGTGTTTTTGTGTGTAGTGTTGGTGTGTGTTCCTTCCTTAGGTTAGAAAAGTGCATGAGGGAAGTGTCACTGAGTTACCAAAAAAATTCTGTTTTCTGTTTGTAATGATTTTTCCTACACCAAGGGTCAAGATCCCAGATCTTACTGTCTTACTGAGTATGACGGTGTTTACCCTAACATTCGTCATGTCTGTATCTTACCCAACAACAGCTGACTTAGACTGCATGACCATCATCATAGTACTGACTCGCAGTCACTTTTCAAACCCGCCGAATGTTCACTGAAGGACGTGTAGTGTTTCATACTCCTGAACTGGTTTATCATGTTGAGTTTTGTGTCGTCCATCCTCTTATGAACACCCTTTCACTGCCGGCGGAGATGAGATTGGAGCCTCCCTGGCAGTGACAGGGTCTCTCACAGATCAACGAGCACAGTGTGAGCATGCCCAATGTCCTGTCCTGATCTATTCAACACCGACTTCCCCACCCTTCCTCTCCGTTCCCTCCCCTCCTCCTCGTCCTCTCACTTGCCATTTGCCCTGCGGTGCGCCGTTGGCTGTTTTTGAACAGCACTTCAGTCAGGATGAGATGGCGTCGGAGGCTCCTGACGAGATGGTTTGTAGTGTTGCTCTGGCGTTGGTGTAGGTATCGGAAGGATTCATTTGTGGGTCAAAGCGATGCTTCCCTTTGCTATTGACCCCACTCACCCTCAGGGTTTCTTCCCCAGGGGAAACGCTGTATGCTGTCCTCCGTAGGACTTCGAGGCTCCCACGGACCTCGCCTGAACAGAAATAGCATTTGTTCTCTTTTCTCTGCTCTGACTTTCCATTATTTTGACTCAGCCAGCTGCTCATTAGCTATCTGCTTGAGCGTATTATTTAAACAGTGTCCAAAGAACAATCCTTCCCATCAGCTCTCTTTCGCTTTCTTGCCATTTTGCTGTGCTCTATTTCTCTTTTCTCTGCTTTCTTTCCCCCAGTGACTTAAATGAACAAGACCTTCCTCTCTTCTCTGCCAACTCTGAACTGCACCTCTTCAGCTGGTCTGTATCTTTCCTGTTTTACCTTAAACATTTAAAAATAAAGATTGACTTTTAATTACTTTAATAGACGTTTTTGAGAAAGTACTGCCTTGTTTTTTTTACTTCACCATCCCGAGAAAGAACTCAAAGTAA
Source organism: Sebastes fasciatus (assembly GCF_043250625.1). Classification (NCBI taxonomy): domain Eukaryota; kingdom Metazoa; phylum Chordata; class Actinopteri; order Perciformes; family Sebastidae; genus Sebastes; species Sebastes fasciatus. The sequence goes on along the minus strand of NC_133797.1, from coordinate 10,997,992 downwards.
AGCTCAGTGAAGTTAGAAAATGTCTGAACATGTCCATCATTAATCTTTGTCTCATCGATACCAGTTTTTATCACACAACACAAGTGGTGCCTCTCTCCTCTTTGTGGCTTTAGCTCTTTTACAGGGTAGCTGAGAGGGGTGTTTTTAAGCAGGAGTATTTAAGGTAGAGATCTACAGCACCTGATCTTGATGCTAGACTGACACAGAACCCTTTGATCAGGTGGATTAGCTCGATGCAGAGTGACGGGGTGTCCACCTCATTTACCGACCGCCACCAGTCCGCAGGCTCTGCAGTCACGCTGGAAGCAAATCGCATCTCCAGAAGGCCGTTTGTGAATCAGAATCATTTTAATTTTCCGTCACAATGAATGCAAATACTTTGACAGGATTCATCAAAGGTTTTGTAATTATTCGGATGCTTCGTCTGACCCAACATAACCTCACTCTTCCATCTCACTCTCTGTTTCCACACCAGCAACAGCAGCTTCTCTTCATTTTAACACTTTCTCTGAAAACTGATGGAGAGTTCTTTAGGCCACGTGTCTGTATTACGTAATATACTGAAGAAAGTCAAGGAAGATTAGTAAGGAATAATATTGTCACATTACAGCTACTTATAGATTTAGGAATTATATTGATCACTGAGGGGTTAATCCAGCCAATTAACTCTTCATCTTGTCGTTCACACATCAGTGATAATACTCTGATTTCCCAACCCATATCCACCCTGAACCACTTCATCCCCACCGGTCACCACCCACTGCACCCCACCTCCAGCAACCAATCAGTGTGTAATTGTGATGTTTCCTTATACCACTGTTGTCACTAGGGGGAGCTGGAGAAGCAGCTCTTGCAGGCCAACCCCATCCTGGAGGCTTTCGGAAACGCCAAGACCATCAAAAATGACAACTCCTCCCGATTTGTGAGTTTGACATTTTCAGAAGTAGAAGTAGTTTTTGTTTCTGTGATGTGATGTGATTCTTTAGGGCAGGTTTTGATATTCACAGCATTCCACCCTGTAACATCTTGTTTCCTGATCTCTCTCACAGGGTAAATTCATCCGCATCAACTTTGATGTGACCGGCTACATTGTTGGCGCCAACATTGAGACTTGTATCCTGTCTGTGTGGGTTTTTCTCGCTCTGGGAAAACGGCTTTTGTTGGGACCAGTGCTTGAAGTGGAAAAAAAATTGGCTGTACTCTGTTATTCACATGTTGGCGTGTGTATCAGCCAGTATTTTAGGCATGTTATACTGTGTCAGTTATAATCAGTTGTGGTTTTATTGCTATTATTATACGTGGGCTATGCATCTTCTATAGCAGGCCTATAATACTCCAGTAATATTCACACTGGAACATTATAGGGTTGAGGTGGTGTGTTTAGTGTTAATAGTTAAAGTTCTTTTCTGTGTTATTTGTAGCCTATAGAAGCGTATCATTCAGCTTTTAGGAGCAGTGTCCAGGTCAGGATGCTCCTACATATGTATCAGGATAAAGAGACAAATTCTGAATTTCAACAGTGAATAAAAGATACCAGGTGATATTGAGTTTGGGGGTCATCCCCCAAGAAAATTTGAAGGTTTTTATTAAAAACTATGCAATTTTACATAAATTTGGACCATTATTATTACTAGTTAAAGGATTATTTTATTTTTTACACATACTACAGCCTTCGTATGAACATTTAATTCTTCTAAATGTTTGCCCTAAAAGAGCAGATTTAGAAAACCTTTAAATAATGTTTCATTAATTATATTTGTTATAACAGTTCACTAATTATTTTACAAAAAGGACGTGAACATTGTATTGAGAATTTACAGCACTCTTGTGTGTCGGCTCGTCCTCGATGCTCCCCACATAGTTTTTATGTTCATACGGCTTATGAGGTGCGGTGAAAAAGTAAAATGAAGAAGTGCCGGTACTGCATGGGTGAGTACCAGCCCTCTTCGAGCACTGGTTAGGACAACAAAAAGGCACATTTGTCAGGGAAATTCAAAGGCCTTAAAGAAGAAGGATATCTCATACTGTATGTATTATCAGTATTTCAGTATCACTTCTAATCCAAGATGTGATTTTCTTTTGTTTCTAAACATTTTCTGTAGTTGTAGTTAATGAATCTTTACTTGACTTTTACAATCCTTCACTATCTAGGATCCCGTGTGTTAAATGTAATTCAAAGTTGTATTACATACCACATGTGCATGTAAAATGTACGCTGCCAGTGCTGCCAATTTCATGTGACACCTGTAGATTATTACTCTTATTCATGTGTCTTTTCTATCTTATTCACATAATAGAAGTCACAGAGAGGTAAGCTAATTAGACATAAAATGGCATTGAACTCAGATCTTCACATGGAGGCTGAACACAGGTTTATTTGCTGAACCCTCCTCTGTGCGCATATGTATTCTTTAACAGCTGAACCTCTCAGACCTGCTGGAGAAGTCTCGCTGTATCAGACAAGCAAGGACAGAAAGAGCTTTTCACATCTTCTACTACATGATTGCCGGTGTCCAGGAAAAACTGCGGGGTGAGTTAGAACATACTGCTTAATATTATATCCTGCTGAAGTTACTGCAAGTTAATTGACCATATGTTGTACATCATAACTGTCAAAATCACAGAAAGTTGTTCACAAACTGTTTCACGTTGTGTGTTACATTTTCAGAGGAGCTTCTTCTGGAGCCCTTCAGCAATTACCGCTTCCTGAGTGCCGGTCACGTTCAGCTCCCCGGCCAGACGGACGATGAGATGTATGAAGAGACCATGGAGGCCATGAAGATCATGGGACTCACCGACGAGGACAGAACCGGTATTAGCGACAACTCTGATCTTAACTCTACTTGGCTAGAGCACAATAGGCTGCTTGGAGGTGCCACTGCTGTTTCTCTTTGATGCTAACTGTCATGTCCTCGTGTTTCAGATATCCTGAAGGTGTGCTCCACAGTCATGCAGCTGGGAAACATTGAGTTCAAGAAAGAGAGGAACCAGGAGCAGGCCACTATGCCAGACAACACCGGTTAGACGCCACAACTTCTCACTATTAGAAACTTGTTACGACAAACTACAATATAAAATTCACTTCAACTCATTTTTATCTACAACAGTGTGGAACAAAATATACACGTACAAAAAGGCATTCTTGTGTTAAGTGTACCTACATATTTCTTCTCTCTCTAGCGGCCCAGAAGGTGTGTCACCTGCAGGGCATCAATGTGACAGACTTTACCCGAGCCATCCTCACCCCTCGAATCAAAGTGGGCAGAGAGGTGGTGCAGAAGGCACAGACCAAAGAGCAGGTACTACAGGGAATGCATCGTGTGAAACCATAAGAGCAATAAAACAATTACTGCATTTAACGAACACATCCAAACCTGTTATCTGTGTGTGCATTTATTAGGCTGACTTTGCTATTGAAGCCCTGGCTAAAGCTGTGTTTGAGCGACTGTTCCGCTGGCTCCTGGCCCGTGTCAACAAGGCCCTGGACAAGACCAAACGCCAGGGAGCCTCCTTCCTGGGAATCCTCGACATCGCCGGCTTTGAGATCTTTGAGGTACGGACACGTTGATGAGTCAGAAATCAATAATCTGTTGTGTAGCTTATTAAACACAAAAGACACACAACCATTTTCCTGTGTATCTTCAGTTCTTTTTTTTGGGGCTTGTTGCAGGACAACTCCTTTGAGCAGCTGTGCATCAACTACACCAATGAGAAGCTGCAGCAGCTCTTCAACCACACCATGTTCATCCTGGAGCAGGAGGAGTACCAGAGGGAGGGCATCGAGTGGAACTTCATCGATTTCGGCCTCGACCTGCAGCCCTGCATTGAGCTCATCGAGAGGCCGGTGAGTGGCCTTGAGACAATAAAAGAACAATGTCATTTTAAATGCACTTCATTCATAGGTCAAGCCAAGTACGTTCTCCTACCTAGCACAGATATTTTGTGATTTAGTAGGATGTGTCTTAATTTATTAATTTTCGTCAAACTTAGTAATTACTACATTATCTGCAGAACAACCCTCCAGGTGTTCTGGCCCTGCTGGATGAAGAGTGCTGGTTCCCCAAAGCCACAGATGTCTCCTTTGTGGAGAAACTCATGAACACACAAGGGAACCATGTGAAATTCGCCAAACCTAAACAGCTCAAGGACAAGACAGAGTTTTCTCTTTTACATTATGCTGGAAAGGTGAGTATGTGGCGATGTGTATAATATGAGAAACACGTGATATAGTGTCCCCTGTATACTCTCATATTGACTTATAATTTGGGCAACATGACTGAAGACAATATTGCTGTGATGATTGCTGACATGTTGTAAAAAAAAAAATTTCAATGAAGCTCGACTAACATTGATGTTGTTTTGTTTGTAGGTGGACTATAACGCCACAGCCTGGTTGACAAAGAACATGGACCCTCTAAATGACAACGTCACGTCACTGCTCAACAGCTCCTCCAGCCAGTTTGTGCAAGACCTGTGGAAAGATGGTGAGATGTCTGGCTCTACTGGAATAGATTGATAAATTACAGATTTCTGTAATTTCTGTAAAGTTTGAATTTTGGATAATTAACACTCCAGTTGTACGTAATGGTGAAATACACTGCTTTTGTTAAGGGGCTACTAAACTAGTGGACCCAGATGCAGAAGCAGAAAAGAGTCAGGTACAGGCTAAATGTTTTTTTTTAACATAGCAAGAAATAATGGGGCTTGTAGCAGAGAGCCGAGGTTTGAGCAGAGAGTCCGTGGGAGCTGGTCCGGAATTATATAGGGGGACCGAGTGAGCTTGGGATCGGGAGCGGAGCAGGGCCTGGAGTCAGGAATGGCAGGACTGTGAGGGAAACGAAGACCAGGATGAGTCACGGGGGACAAACAACAAGAACTAGTAGCCTAGCAGAGTAGCAATACTAGTAAGCGGGGGCTAGGATGTAGTAAACACTAACTGGCTGCTGAGTTTACCATCTGGCAGCGTGGAGATGGCGGAACAGGGTATATGAAGAGGCTTGATTATGGTGATGAGATGCAGCTGATAGCTCTGCCCTGACTCCAGCACACCTGCAGGCAATCACACACTTACACCCATAGAGAGAGAGAGAGAGAGAGAGAGAGAGAGACAGAGCAGGTTATTGTGGTATTGTAGATGGTGTCCCAGTGGTAACAGCTATAGCAAGTAAACATTACAGTCGGTGTTCAAATGATGTGTACATATCATTTTGGAGTTAAAGCCTCCATCTTTATGATTTGAAAATGTCTGACTCTAGTCAAACAGTGGTAGACAGCAATGCAAACCACCACCCTGCTACAGATCTGACATGGAAATGAACGGACTAGAGGCAAGACAAACACTGCACCGATTTCCATCTGGACTGTCACATTTTCCTACAAACAAAAACAATGTGCCATCAGATTCATTTGAAACATTTGCACGGAAATTGTACACGTAGGGAGATCGAGCACACTTGAACCACTTCAAGTTGAGTGAACACACTGTTTTTCCATTAACGCAATGATGTGTTGTCTATTTCAGCGGACAGAGTGGTGGGTCTTGACACATTAGCCAAGATGTCAGACAGCTCCATGCCGAGTGGGTCAAAGACCAAGAAGGGAATGTTCCGCACGGTCGGACAGCTCTACAAGGAGTCCCTGGCCAAACTTATGACCACACTGCACAACACGCAGCCCAACTTCGTCAGATGCATCATCCCCAACCACGAGAAGAGGGTAAAGAAAAATTAAGTGTCATTAACACTACTGTAGTAACTTATGGCAAAGAATGCAGTTTATTTAACACAGTGCGTATCTTAGGTCAGGGGTTCTCAAACTTTTTGGGGCCAGGTACACCAAGGACCCCCGTCATAATCATAACACCGATTAAGCATATGCTATTTGTGATCTAAAAGTTTTTAAACTAAATACGTCATACTTGTTTGATAGTGATAAACAGAAACACATTTAAATTTGAATCATGTTAACACCACTTTATTTTGCCATGATATTCCGGGTGCTTTGTTATCAGATGTCACTTTAGCTTGGCCGGCTTCATGGCTTCGTTCGCTAGCACCTGAAGACACATGACACATTTTGATCTCCCGTTGCTGTTCTCAGTACAGACAAACTCTGTATAATTGTCGTCAAATTTTCTCAATTTAGCAAGTTCGGGCTTAGTGTCACTTTACGATGTGGCCCAAAGCTAATGTGGGTGGTAGTAATGGACACAATATGCTTGTTTTATTGGCGCAAATTCTTACCCCATCTGTAGATATGTACTCTTTAATGATACAGCACAATATTATAATTTATAGCAAATTATTTTGCGGAAAATCCTGGCAGAGTGCCACAAACCCCTGGGGGTCCCCGGACCCCGCTTTGAGAATCATTGTCTTAGGTGATAAAATAACTTGTTTGCCCAGTTATATTGTTTAAGAGGGCCGCTGTCAATTGCCTCTGTATTAGACTGGTGATCTGTCCAGGGTGCACTTTCTGGCTCCCTGTAATCCTGAAAAAAACCAGTTCAGATATGGATGTATGTTTTAAATGAAATTCAAAAAAATCCTGCACTTTCTTCTGTTGCCCTATGACCCAATCAAACTGATAGTTGCGTTTCTTTTGTAGTGTCTATTCCTGAAACCGTTACATGAATTATATAACATGAAAACAAATATCCATAATGCAGTAACCATTCAGTATTGAGTGATATGTGTGTATTTCCTTCATAAAACCCAATGTAATAAGACTAACATCCTGTTCTCCTCAGGCCGGGAAGCTGGATGCGTATCTGGTCCTGGAGCAGCTGAGGTGTAACGGTGTCTTGGAGGGGATCAGAATCTGCCGACAAGGATTTCCCAACAGAATCGTCTTCCAGGAGTTCCGCCAGCGGTGAGTGGGATCTGAGGAGACTTACTAACTATATTAATATTTCTATAAACCTTTCTCGCCATACTCAGTGTCTCTGTGTCTCTTTCTTGTCTCGTAGTTATGAGATTCTGGCTGCTAGCGCTATCCCCAAAGGTTTCATGGATGGCAAACAAGCTTGCTGCCTCATGGTAAACACACAAGTTCCATTGAAATTTTTGTTCATTCAGAGGTTTTCATACCCTGCGTGAGCCTCCTTTTTCTCACCAATCTCCTCTCTGCGTAGATCAAGCACCTGGACTTGGACCCCAACCTGTACAGGATCGGACAGAGTAAGATCTTCTTCCGCACGGGAGTGCTGGCCCAGCTGGAGGAGGAGAGAGATCTGAAGATCACTGTGGTCATCATCGCTTTCCAGGCCCAGACTAGAGGCTTCCTAGCCAGAAAGTATGAATACATAAGCCTCCCCTCACACACTTCACCCTCTAATAAATTGTGCTATCTGTGTTGTGCTGGTCACAAGTTCAGTATGTCTAATAATATCTCATCTTTTAGACAGTATTTTCATAGTTGCCAACCTTGAAACTAGGGAGGATTATGAAATCAAATCGAAGGGTCTGAGGGTCCTCCCCCAATTTGAGTTTCAGAGACTTTGTTTCCTGCATTCTGGTGACTTTTTAAGAATGAAAATAGCTAAATAATAAGTTGCTACACAGCAACAGCATTTTTAATCTCAAATACTTTTCATTTTACTTTTAATTCTCAGGAAAGAATATGGAATAATTCGCCCCTCTGGCGTGAACTCTTGTGAATCTGTCATAAACTAATATTCTTCAGTTTTCATTCATTTTTTGCATATATGTATATTGGCCCTTTTTATTTAAACAGTAGAGAAATGGTTTCAGAGTGTTTTTGCTGTTGTTAACACTATAGATAAGTAACACTTTGCTTTATATTATACATATTGGTTTCACTGTACTGTCACTGTATTTTTAAAGGGCATTTGCCAAGAGGCAAGCGCAACTCACAGCCATGAAAGTGATCCAGAGGAACTGTGCTGCCTACCTCAAACTAAGGAACTGGCAGTGGTGGAGGCTCTTCACAAAGGTCAGCTAATAATTCTGCAAAGTAATGCAACAAATTCCCAGTACAACCCTGTCTTTGAGGCTTTTCTAATATTTGAATGTAGTGGTAGAATGAATTCTTCATGTTCTTCTGTAAATTACAAACTTGGCCTTACATGGCGTTTACCCTGATTTAAAAATGTGACGATGCCCATCCTCCTGAACCACAGGTCAAGCCTCTCCTGCAAGTGACCCGACAGGAGGAGGAGATGGGTATGAAGGACGAAGAGCTGCAGAGAGCCAAAGAAGTTGCTTCAAAGTTTGACGCTGAGCTGAAGGAGATCAGCCTGAAACACACATCGGTAAAGGATGAAATCTGCAACAATGACACAAACACATTTCTAACCGTTCTTTTGCTTTCACTCGAGGTCACGGCCATTTAAACTGTGTCAAAGTAACAATTCCACATCCCTTTTCAGTGTTTTATTTAATACATGACTGAAACCAAGCCAATAAGAATAAGCTCCTGTTAAGGAATCTACTGACAACGAAGATGAGTCCTATATTATCTGGTCTATCTGTTCCAGGTTTTGGAGGAGAGGAACGCACTGCAGGAGCAGCTTCAAGCAGAGACAGAGCTGTATGCCGAGGCTGAGGAGATGAGGGTTCGTCTGGCGTCTAAGAAGCAGGAGTTGGAGGAGATCCTCCATGAGATGGAGGCGAGATTGGATGAGGAGGAAGAACGTGCTCAGGCGCTGTTAGTGGATAAGAAGAAGATGCAACAGCAGATGCAGGTCTACAAATCCGTTCCTTGTTCATAACTTGTTGTTTCTTTTAGCCGTCATGCTCAGCTATGTATGCTCTGGTAATGCGAGGAAATAGCGCCAGAAGCTGAAGCTGCAGTATTCTTCTTGTAGGAATTGGAAGAACATTTAGAGGAGGAGGAAGATGCCCGTCAAAAGTTGCAGCTGGAGAAGGTTACCTCTGAGGGGAAGGTCAAAAAGCTGGAGGACGACATCTTGGTGATGGAGGACCAGAACAACAAGCTGCAGAAGGTAAGTACGGACAAACAGCGTTTATCAGAGACCCTTATATTGGTTAGTCATTTATTAAGAGATTAACTAAATCAAAAGGAGAAAAGTGGATTTCGGCAAATAGATTACCTACTTGGTGTTTTGTAGGAGAGGAAGCTGATGGAGGAGAGGATTGCAGACTTCAGTTCCAACCTGGCAGAGGAAGAGGAGAAGTCAAAGAACCTCACCAAGCTCAAAAATAAACACGAGTCCATGATCTCTGAACTAGAGGGTAACATCTGTTATGCATGAACACCCAAAAAAAACAATACTGGTGTCACAATTGGAGCTATACTCATAGTTTGGAAAACAAACATTTATGCTAATTGTTATCTCTCTGCTGTACTCATAGTCCGTTTGAAAAAGGAAGAGAAGGGTCGACAGGAGCTGGATAAGGCTAAGCGTAAGTTGGATGCAGAGTCGAATGACATGCAAGAGCAGATAGCTGACCTGCAGGCCCAGATCGCTGACCTCAAAGCCCAGCTTGCAAAGAAGGAGGAGGAGTTACAGAACGCCTTGGCCAGGTAAAGTCCTGAAAAGTGACAACATTAGAACCCATTTACAGCTTTAATCTTCAATACGCCTGAATCTACAAAGTCCAGTGACTCAATTACATCTGTGGCAGAGTAGCACCTCCTGTGTACCACGTCAAGTTTTAACTTCTTGGATGCTAGCTTCTGTCATTTCTATCATGCTAACAAGTATCCTGCATGGTGCATTCTTCTTCCTCCTCAGGTTAGAAGATGAGACGGGTCAGAAGAACAACGCTCTGAAGAAGATCAGAGAGCTGGAGGGACACATCTCCGACCTGCAGGAGGACCTCGACTCTGAGCGGGCGGCTAGGAACAAAGCAGAGAAGTTCAAACGAGACCTCGGGGAGGAGCTGGAGGCCCTCAAGTCTGAGCTAGAGGACACCTTGGACACTACTGCCACACAGCAGGAACTAAGGTTGGCCATACAATACTGACACAAACAAATATAATAATATAAAGGTATTACATATTAAGAATGTATGGGTAAGGTACAATTCATTTTAGAGAAAATTAATATTACATAGAAGAAACATAAATATTGCTTTCTTCTTAGAACCCTTGTGTACAATAGACATAAGTGATATCTTTGTCAATATTGGTAAAATAAACAAACATGTGCGTGATCCATCCATCCAGGGCCAAACGGGAGCAGGAGGTGAACCTGCTGAAGAAAGCCATCGATGACGAGAACCGCACCCACGAGTGCGTGACACAGGAGATGAGACAGAAACACACCCAGGCTGTGGAGGAGCTCACAGAGCAGCTGGAGCAGTCCAAACGAGTAGGCCCGCATCATTTCGTACAGTGTCATGAACACTCTGGTGTTCAAGTTGATGATGTTTCTGAAAGACAATCCTTTTTTTTTTTCATTATATACAACACACAGGATATTGATCTCGTATTTTCTCTCTTCTGTTCAGGTGAAGTCAAACCTGGAGAAGGCTAAACAAGCTCTGGAGAAGGAGACATCAGAATTAACCGTGGAGGTGCGCTCACTCAACCAGGCCAAACAAGACGGGGAGCACAAGAGGAAGAAGTTGGAAGGTCAGGTGACAGATCTGCAGTCACGCTTCACCGACAGCGAGAAGCAGAAGGCCGAGCTGGGAGAGCGCTGCTCCAAGATCACTGTAAGTGACGTTCAGTAGTTAGATCTATGCATGTTTTATATATATTTATATATGCATTTTTAAAAGCTACCAAAAAAAATACCTCATATTTGTCTTCATGCAGGTTGAACTGGAGAGTGTTACAAACCTACTGAATGAAGCAGAAGGGAAGAACATCAAACTGAGTAAAGATGTTTCCGGCCTTACCTCCCAACTCCAAGACTCACAGGTAACTGGACTTTTAGCAGAATATTTAGAGCTGGGACGGCCTATGTTATAATCTTAAAACGGTCTACGTTAGCTTTAATGTGACAATTAGATATACTGTACTATCTAATGCTTGCTGACAATAGGTCAGAATGAAAGCATTGACCTTTCACCTGGTGTGCTGCCACAGGAGCAACTGGCTGAGGAGACGCGTCAGAAACTGCAGTTCTCTACAAAGCTGCGGCAAGCGGAAGACGACAAGAATAACTTGCAGGAGCAGCTTGAAGAGGAGATGGAGGCCAAGAGGAACGTGGAGAGACACGTGTCCACCCTCAACATCCAGGTCAGAGATCAAACTAGGGGTCACTAACTTTTAGAGTTTTAATTTAGAGGTGACATCACAAAGACAATATCATGGACAAAAATAAGTAAGACAGAGAGATTTCCGTGATGTTTTATAATAGGTGAGATTAGGGCACGATCTGACTTTTTCCAGTCCCGATATCAATAGCACTGGGCTTTTATTATCGATCGGCCGATACCGAGTACCGATCCGACGCCAATGCATCACTGTGTGTAAGTGAAGTTCTTTTACGTGTAAGGCAACATCAGGCTTGACTTAAACATTGCTTTCCTAATTTTGTAAAACAAAATGTAACAAATAAATGTAAATTTAGTGAATTGTTATTTATTATTAAAAAAGATAAATCGTACACCAGCAACTTGGCAATACATTTTCAAAATTAACAGGAATTACAATTCAAAGTGTAAACCTTTTTAATGCAGCAACAAATTGGTCAAAACTTAAACTGGAATGAAAATGCCAGTATATAATGTATATAGTCTATAAACATAGAATTGAATTGGATAGATCGGCATCATTGTCACCGATACCCGATCCAGCTATTTGAATCAGTATCGGCCCGATATCTTATCCGGTATCGTTATCAGTGCATCCCTAGGTGAGATGCAAGTGGGAGGTCTTAAGAAGTTAGTATAGACATTGGAGGATGAACAAACCTCAGAACAAAATGCAGATTTATTGTCTGTTGTTCATAATCAGTGCCTCAAAGTCTTCTTCCGTCCACAGTTGTCAGATTCGAAAAAGAAGCTGGACGAAATGACAGGAAACGTCGAGCTGCTGGAAGAAGGTAAGAAACGTCTGCAGAGAGATTTGGAGGCAGCAAACACCCAGTTTGAGGAGAAGGCCTCTGCCTATGACAAGCTGGAGAAGACCAAAAACCGTCTGCAGCAGGAGCTCGAGGACACGCTGATGGACTTGGACAACCAGAGACAGAATGTGTCCAACCTGGAGAAGAAGCAGAAGAAGTTTGACCAGGTCAGTTAAATCACAAAACTGGTAACACCGAGATAAACTGCCATAACAATACTACACATTACAACCTTAAAATTACTATAATTATTATGACCTAAAAAGTAATCCGCGGCACTACATTACTTTAGCATTACATAATTACGTAAATAATGTAGTTATTATAACATAAATAAACGGTCCCTGATATTGTTGGCTTAAAAGTATTTAGTCAGTTTCACTACAATTTACATTTTTATTAATAAGTGCGGCTGGGCAGAGTTATAGGGGGGAAAAGTGTATTTCTCCCAGAAGGTGGCGCCCTAGGCGACCGCCTATATGGCCTATGCCTTAAGCCGGCCCTGATTACACCCTAAAACGTTATCCTTGGTTTTCCATCTTCTTTGGTCTCCAGATGCTGGCCGAGGAGAAGAGTATCTCCAGTAAATATGCAGATGAGAGAGACCGCGCTGAAGCCGAGGCCAGAGAGAAGGACACCAAGGCTCTGTCACTGGGCAGAGCTCTGGACGAGGCCCAGGGTTCAAGAGAGGAGCTGGAGAGAGCCAACAAGGCCCTGAAGATGGAGATGGAGGACCTGATCAGCTCCAAGGATGATGTGGGAAAAAGTGTATGTGCTGGAACATCATTTCATTAAAAACATGACTGAATGTGTCACATGTGAGACCGTTACGACTGGACTGACCAGTAGAGGCTGAGAGTCCGTGGTTTGTCTCATTTCTTTATGTAGGGCTGATCCGTATGCTTCAAAGCTTCGAAGCTTTGGCGGTTGCCATGGTAATCGACCTCCAAATCAGTATTTGAATGCTTCGTTTTTTATAATATATATACTATATATGTATATGTATATATATATATATATATATATATATATATGTATATGTATATATACATATATATATATATATACTGTATATAAGTATATATATATATATATACTGTATATAAGTATATAATAGTGATAAATGAATCCCATAATAACCCATGAAATAAGGAATAATCTCACATTATTCATATTAATACATAATACATTAATTATTATTAGTTATTCTCAGACGGGTAACGCTGTTTGTTATGTGTGTGCTTGTGTGTACAGTAGTGTGGCAGCGGCGCTATTCTAAAGCTTCGAATACCTTCGAATATCTCTCACGAAGCTTCGAAGCCCCCTCTTCATGCTATTTACACCAAAATATAGTAGTTAATTTAGCTATATATGTCTCTTGATGGCAGGTCCACGAGCTGGAGAAGTCCAAACGAGGCCTGGATGCCCAGGTGGAGGAGATGAAGACCCAACTAGAGGAGCTAGAGGACGAGTTGCAGGCGGCTGAGGACGCCAAGCTGCGTCTGGAGGTCAACATGCAGGCCCTGAAGGCCCAGTTCGATAGGGACCTCCAGGGACGAGATGAGATGGGAGAGGAGAAGAAGAGACAGCTCGTCAAGCAGGTAAAGCGGCGTAAAATACCTTGTCCTCCAAATGAAAGTTATGTGATCTGATCCACCATCAGAGAATGTCACACCGGCCGCATCAGTAATCTAAGCAATGATGCGTACCGACTGCAGGTCCGTGAGTTGGAGACAGAGCTGGAGGACGAACGTAAGCAGAGGGCCCTGGCGACAGCAGCCAAGAAGAAGTTGGAGACAGACATGAAAGATATGGAGGGACAGATCGAGACGGCCAGTAAGGGACGGGATGAGGCCATCAAACAGCTCCGCAAGCTCCAGGTGAGAGTAAAGGGACGAATGAAATGCAGCATTTTAATTGAGATTTTATTGTATTTGACTTTAGATGCACACCTTTGCTTTTATCATATCCTTCTTTTGGTAAGTATGTGATCCATGTGTACCTTCAAGTACATGTAAAGCAGTGGTTATAAACATATTCCTCGAAGACCCCCCTATTTGTATCTAAGAAAAGCTGAGGCCACCACCACCCCCATATTTGCTGATGTCATCACGCTGAAGAAAAATTACAAATCCTCGAACAAAATACTCAATTTGAATAAAGTGATTCAGTGTATTAAATGAGTTACTCTCTTTTAATTAAATCAACTTTCTTTAAGAATATACTCGTCAGTGCGTTCCTCCCTTTGTGTGCGGCAAGTGGGAAAGCTGCGAAAATGTTGAAAATGTTTACCAAACAGTAACAAATACGGATTGAAGCTGAATATGTCGTTAGATTAAAACATGTTGTGAATTTATCTTTTTTCAATAAATTTGGCTTTTGGACTTGGCAACGCTCTGGATTATTGGAAATGTTTGGATCACACGAGTCAGAAATAATCCTACGCAGTCATCACTGGAATCTAATTCTACAAATAGTATAATACTAATAATATTAGCCTGATCTTTATCTGCAACTTTGCAGAAATACCAAGTTTAAACAGAATGTGGACTACTAAGTAGCAAAAAAAATCTTTTTAAATAGTTTTATTTTTGATTAGTTATACATTAGCAAATCTAATTAGGAACCACTGATCCAAAGTACTATCTTCCGACTAAACAGGTGTTTAAATGCTCTGGTAGGACATATTGTGTAACTATAGCAAACTGATGTCATTAAAGATGAAAAATTAAGATTATTTAATTTATTTATTTATTTATTTATTGAGGGGCACAACAGCATTTGAGACGTTCTCTGATATTGTCGCCACCATGAAATGTCACAACTTGGAAACTCTGACATTGATATTTCCTTATTTTCTACTGGTGCCTGATACTGACAGTAGGACTTTGAGTGGTGCGCTCATGTGCTGGAAACTCATAAATGTGATTTTTGACATGGAGCACTGCATCCACAATCAGGTCAAAGCTCTGGCTGGCACTGTACTGAAAATATACCTGGTAAATAAATACCATTCTGATGCTCTCCTTATTGCTGTCTCTCTTCCTCCCACCAGGCCCAGATGAAGGACTACCAGAGGGAGTTGGAAGACGCCCACGCTGCCAGAGAGGAGGTGTTGACTACCGCAAAGGAGAGCGAGAAGAAGGCCAAGGGTCTGGAGGCTGAGCTCATGCAGCTACAGGAGGTAACACATCCGTTTCCAAACAAGGCAAGCAAATTGTATCAGAGCCGAGGCTTGAAATAAAGTATAAACCTCTAATATGTTTTAGGAAATGGCTGCAGCCGAGAGGGGACGGAAGCAGGCGGAGGCCGAGAGAGACGAGCTGTCTGATGAGCTGGCCAGTAACTCCTCCGGGAAGTGGGTGGAGATTTCACTACTTTTGTCACTGAAATATACGCAGAAGACAAAGCGATGGTTACATCTGTTTAACTGCTGTGCTCCTCGTGTGCAGGTCAGCCTTGGCGGATGAGAAACGTCGTCTGGAAGCTAAGATCTCCCAGCTAGAGGAGGAGCTGGAGGAAGAGCAGAGCAACATGGAGATCATCAATGACAGGCTGAGGAAGAGCACACAGCAGGTGAGCTGACAGTAGCAGCTACTTGAGTCATAAAAGGGGTTTTGAAAAAAAGAAAGAGCAGAGTCCTCATCCCTCTCTTTGCATGCTTTTCCCACCACAGGTGGATCAGCTGAACAACGAGCTGCAGACGGAGCGCAGCACCTCCCAGAAGAACGAGAGCGCTCGGCAGCAGATGGAGCGCCAGAACAAGGAGCTGAAGGCCAAGCTCCAGGAGATGGAGAACCAAGTCAAGTCCAAGTTCAAGTCCTCCATCTCGGCCTTGGAGGCTAAAGTGGCACAGATGGAGGAGCAGCTGGAGCAGGAGAACAGGTCGGGGGCAGAGACAGAGTCAAACGATTTGCATCTTCAAATAATGACTGTAGCAAAAATATTATCGTGTCCTGAACACACATGAAACTTCAGGGTTCACTTTAAACAAACAGTGCTTTCCTGTTCCATTAATATAGTTTTGGTTTTATCTATTTTTTTCACCTGAGGAAGTTTTCTACGGTT
Source organism: Sebastes fasciatus (assembly GCF_043250625.1). Taxonomy (NCBI): domain Eukaryota; kingdom Metazoa; phylum Chordata; class Actinopteri; order Perciformes; family Sebastidae; genus Sebastes; species Sebastes fasciatus. The sequence continues at coordinate 10,981,923 of NC_133797.1, read as the reverse complement.
ACATCAGTTATACTCGTGTTCCTCTCTGAACGCTTTTGTCCTCTCTCAGGGAGAAGCAGGCATCTGCAAAGGGTTTGCGCCAGAAGGACAAGAAGCTCAAGGACCTGGTGATGCAGGTGGAAGACGAAAGGAAACAGGGAGAGCAGTACAAAGACCAGGTACAATCACTTAATGCACCCACTCTCTGGTTAGTTGGGACGGCCTATCGAAAGAGTACTAAGTTTGTATCAGGGCTGTCAAAGTTAACACATTAACGCAAATTTTTAACGCTACTAATAGCTTTAACTCATTAACACAAATTGCGGTTTTTAGGTTGTAGTGGGCTAGAAAACCTAAGAAATCCACTGGGACCAACCATATCATACTAGCTTGTCGAGAAGGAGGCTAAATAACTCTCCGAACTTAGGCTAAATTTTGATGAAGAAAGAATGGCATGGTCATTTTCAAGGGGTCCCTTGACCTCTGACCTCAAGATATGTGAATGAAAATGGGTTCTATGGATACCCACGAGTCTCCCCTTTACAGACATGCTCACTTTATGATAATCACATGCAGTTTGGGGCAAGTCATAGTCAAGTCAGCACACTGACAGCTGTTGTTGCCTGTTTGAGTTTGCCATGTTATGATTTGAGCATATTTTTTATGCTAAATGCAGTACCTGTGAGGGTTTCTGGACAATATCTGTCATTGTTTTGTGTTAATTGATTTCCAATAATAAATATATACATACATTTGCATAAAGCAAGCACATTTGTCCACTCCCATGTTGATGAGTATTAAATACTTGACAAATCTCCCTTTAAGGTACATTTTGAATAGATAAAAAATGTGTGATTAATTTGCGATTAATCGTCATTAACTATGGACAATCCTGCGATTAATCAAGATTCAATATTTTAATCGATTGACAGCCCGAGTTTGTATATTTCCTCTGTTCGCTCACCAGGCGGAAAAGGCGAATACCCGCATGAAGCAGCTGAAGCGGCAGCTGGAGGAGTCGGAGGAAGAGTCTCAGCGCGCTACAGCCGCCCGCAGGAAGCTGCAGCGGGAGCTGGATGAGGCCACCGAGGCCAGCGACGCCATGAGCCGCGAGGTCAACACTCTCAAGAGCAAACTCAGGTAGTACAAAGAGTCTGTCCTCCTTTCTTCTTGGCTAGGCAGAGTGTTGTTGGTTTTGTTTGTTATTTTCACTTGTCTCATTCACCTTTTTATCCCTTTACAACAGGACACAGATACCGCAGTAACCCAATGTCTGTGCATGAGTAAAACATGCATATTATACATCTTCTCACACAAAATAAGTCAACTCAAAGTGTTAACTGTTCTCAGGTCACCTACATTTGAGTGCTAAAGAGCACGTTGTCACTACAGTCGTCTTCAGAGGGTTGTAAACACACATTTAAAGCATTAAAATTTGAGTAGAATTTAGTTTGGTGGGCTTACTGAGCACAAGCAAAACAATGGTGTCCATCTCTATTCCAGAGGCAACCCTGAACCCAAGGAGTAACACAGCAGGTACCTCTGCGCCTAAAAGTTACCCCATCACCATTTCTTATGAACTTACCATAACTTTTCATTCTTAACGCTATCATTTCTTTCATTGAGCCTAACTGAGAGACATATGGCTCATCAGCTTCCACGATTTCCTTTAGAAAAACTAAAATATTGGGTCGCAAGTCAACTTTCCATTACACCAATTTCTAACTGGTGGCCATATTTTTCTCAGAGCTTGGTTTAATTGCCATAAACCGAACTCATTTTCCTGGAGCCAGGAGTCAAATGAGTTACAAAGATAACCAGCGTGCTTTAACCTGTAACCGAAGCACAACCTGTCCATTCTGTATTTCATCAACACCCAAGTGGTTTTCAAACAAAACCTTAACCGGCTCGGAAACATAATGTCACATAACCACTCCTCTCACTGCGGGCGTATGCTCCTGTGTTTGTGTCTCTGTCTCGTGTCGATCTCTGTGGCATTTTTTAGGCGCGGAAACGAGCCCTCCTTTGGCGGCACAGCTCGGCGCACGGGCGGAGGCCGAAGGGTGGTCGAGGACGCCTCGGAGGAGGAGGCCGACTCCCAAGGCGACTTCAACGGAACCAAGTCTGCAGAGTGAGGGACGTGAAACAACAACCAGATATCAGAATAACCTTCCAGGGCACAACCCTGCCACTTTAACAGAGAATAACTTCAAAGCCTGTTACGCTATAGTTCTTCAATATCACTTCAAAATATAGATTTTCTCCAACTTCCAATAGCGTACCGATCTATCGTCTTGTTTCAGAGCACCTTTTCTTGACACACAATAATCGGGACTTGATATCAACTAGGGGGAGTTGTTTTGGTGGGTCTGCTGATGTGTGATTTGCTGTTCCTTTTATTATTATTATTATTATTATTTTTTTAAGCTACACTGTTTTGTACTGCACTGAATGACCGATCCCTTCTTATGCAAGGTTTTGTACACGAACATAGGTGCTTCTAATTACCACACTAACCTGCCAGCAAAGCCTCGGGTCTCCACGATGAGTCGGCACAACTTAAAGCAGAGACATCCTGTAAATCTATGGATCTGTAACTATTATCAGCGACTGTCGTCCTGTTGCCTGTGACTGCTGTTCAGAGCAGCACTGACTAGATATGTAGAAAGAGATTTCTATACTCAGTCTGCATCCACTCAGTGCTGCTGTTTGTACCCCAAAAAAAAACAATATTTAGCTGTTAAACATTTTCTAAAGTCACCGTTTATATTATTTGCTCCTTTCTTGTGCCCAGACATGTTTAGATTAGTTTTCCTCAAGCTCAGTAATGTCAGAATGTTTTAGGTCAGACAAACTTTAGGGTAGCCTTAACTGTAAAATCACGAGCCAGATTTCAGAATTGGACATCTTCTCTATTTTTGTTCTCTCCCCGCTCCCCCCTCCCCCCTCCCCCCTCCCCTTTGTCCTGATTTACTATACATGTTCAAAAAGCCCCATATCACCCGAAAACCCATTCTCATTTGATCATGTTATATGTAATCAACTGATGTTTACATGACACCAATCGTATCTACTACCTGTTGAACCACCTGCACAAGAAATAAAGATTTTAAAAAAAACAAAGCATTGATTTTCTCCTTTTAATGTTTCCGTCTCAGTCAGTAACTTCAAAGATCATCAGAACGTTATTCTCATCTTTTCAGCTCAATAGAAAAACAGCTGCAAACCAACAGGATAAAAGTTGGGTATAGTACCTCAGGCACATACAGTTTAAAGTCCAAATACAGACACAGTTGCAAAGGTGCTGTATGCAAACAAACACCCAGTACACAGTGGTGGTGGTGGATTAAAGTTACAGTGAGCTCATGTTAGTTCAAGGAAGGTTAAACAGCAAAGAGGAGCAGGAAATCCAATTCTCATGCGTATTAACCACAATATAACTCTACACGCAGGCTACACTGCAGTACAGTGACAACCACAGTATGAATGTGATATTTAAATATGTACTGTGATATTTGCTTGATGAGCTGCTGGATGGCAGTAGTGACAGCTCCAGATGAACCAGAAACATTTCAGGGAAAAGCACAAATGTCATATTAAATCACTCCATTTCCTCATTCACAACATCTCTTACTAAAAGGCAGGAAAAGGGTATCCAATATAGGCTCTATATACCTACACAAATATACTATGAACTGTGCTTATCTTTGACCTGTTAAAATCTATTATTGCTTGGTACTTTTTCCTCATTCGTCCACCATATAAAGAGGGGCGAAGTCCCGCCCCTTCCGGTGGACCACCGTGGGACCTTATTTAGGAAAAAAATATGAACGGTAGTCAACGGAGAGAGACAAATATTTTTTGATCCTGTTTGAATTGCGCCAAGAATCACATGTTATGTTTTTCAATTTAAAAGATTTTGCATGTTGAGAAAGTCTCTAGTTTGTTGTAAAACTGTTGAAGTATCAGACTTTGAAAATATGTAATTAGAACACGCTCAAAAGTTACGTAGTGACGTCTCTCGCTCTGAATCACACTATATCTGTGTTTCATACTGGGATGAACTCACACCAGCAACGGGTCTTGCTTGTTCTCTCTTCCCGGTTGATAAAAAGACCAGGAAGCAAAACAAAAACACTAAATGATATGACAAACAGAGTTTCTTGACTTGAAAAATTATGTTTGACAAACATATGTGTGCTATGTGGTGCAACTCAAACAGGATCAAAAACATATTTCTCTCTCTCCGTTGACTACCGTACATATCTTTTCTTAAATAAGGTCCCATGGTGGTCCAACGGAAGGGGCGTGACTTCTCCTCTCTATAACTCTTGATGGCAGACACGAGGTCTCACACCTTAATAGGGAATTATTACTATACATTCAGTAGTGAACATGTGCCGATCTAACTTCTACAGTCAACTTCAAATCAGTATAAAAGTTATTGGTGACACTAGATCAGAAAATCCGCAGCATGACAAATGGACATCTCATCTCTGAGACTGAAATCATATTCCCATACTTCACGTTCATAAAGCCTTGCAAACCAGATAATGATGAGTCAGCTAAAACAAGTCTGTGCAACGGCAGAAAGGAGGTGATGGAAACTGAATACCATGCGAGATTAAACTAGCCTGAAGGGAAGTGACATTATCTCATTCCTACAACGCCTGGCAGCACGAGGAATGCATAACCCGCTTCATTTATTTGAACTATCACAGCAAAGCAAGGCCTATAAACTGAAGAGGTAATGACATTGATGAAGGCAGCGATGGCTGAAATGCTAACACCAGTTCCTGGCAGCAAGTTTTTTTTGTAGCAGTGGAGAATATTGAGTCTCCTCTAAATAAAACATAAGAAAAAAAAAAATCTGAGGCTCAGCTCAGAAAAATGATTTGAACCATCTTTTCACCCGACAATGTCTAGCTCCTTCTCAAGAGAAGTTAATTCATGCCGGTGTTGTTCAGTGCTACATCTTTGATCAGTTTTTCATTAATCAAAGCTTTGGTTTGGACTTGGTCATAGACAATATTTGTACGATCCAACCTTATTCTAAATGACACTTGGTCTTGGTCCCTCTTTCAGGGTCATGCTCAGTGGCTCTTATTCGAGTCCCTATTTCATGATCAATAGAGTGCTACAGGAATGAGTCCTAAAACCCATTATTGAATGGGTCTTTAGTTAGATGCCTGAAATAAGGTCTGTGGTTAACACAAGCTTAAGACATTTTAACGTTTTGTTCTACGATATAAAATACGTCAATAAATATCCCACTCATGAATCTTGAAGCCTTTATGTGTCTTAAAAAAGGCGGTTGCTAACAAGTTGATAAATGAGACTACTAAACGTCATCACGATAATTCCTCCTCCTTTACGACCTTGTTGTGTATACACGCACTCATGTGACCGTAACGTAGTTCGTTAATAGCCTTAAGTTAGCTTTTTACTTCTGGCGATTGCATTCACACTTCAAAAATCATTAAAGTGGTGTTCATTTTGGAGATTATCTTGCTGAACAAAACGTGAAAGTATGATAAACGTGTGTTTGCCACAATAATCCAAAACCCAACGGAAAAATCCCATTGGCTTTTTGTTGAGGGAAGCAGGGCGATGCTAACTTCCTGGTTGGCCTACAAAAACACGTCATCCCTGGAGCACTCTAGGAACAAGTGCAGCAACCACCCTAAAGGTGTTTTCTGGGAGTAGAAATGTTTCGACAGCCCTGTTGATCCACCAGAGAGCAAATCCGTAGACACAGAAGGTTGTTTTTTTAGATGCTCCTCACCACAGTGTCAAAGCTACAGCACAAGATATAATGTGAGCAGTAAGTTCTCTGATCCTTGATTTTTCAAAAGCTGTAGTGCTGCTTCTTATGATAGATATGGTGTGATACTAGCCTGAGGCAGCAGAAGTCCATGCTCTGATTATGTGGGCCGAGGAGCAAGGAGAGTGGTTTTCTTGTTCAAAAGAGTTCAGCAGGGCACGTGGCGACAAGGGAAGACTGCTCAGTTCAAAGTCCCATTGCTGTAGTTTATTGAGGATGGAGAGGGGACATGGGGGTGGGGGGGCGGTGTCAGGTTATTGAAGGAGGGGGGTGGGTTCGCCTCCTTTTTTCTCTCATAGCAGGATCTTGACCCCTCCCTGCGGAGACTGGGCACCCTGGCAGACGCCTCTCGGAGGAGCTGGTCCAAACTCTAACCGCTTCACTAAACTGCAAGACAAGTTGTGACACATACACTCATGAGCAAACCACACACCAATATTTTTTGGCCTTACGGGCATAAAATAAAACGATAATTCAAATCATTCTTAAGCAAAGCTGATTTTGTAGTTCACATCATGAAATCAACAACAGTGTAGCATGTGTTTAAAGGTATAACATGCACAAATGTCCTAACAAAAAAATGGATAGATGGATACTAAAATAATCCCTCTCAATCATCACTTGTGACCCACTAAAAGAGTGTGGCGGTGTCTGTTTCTGCAGAAACCCTGCAGCCCTCTGCCTGTATTTTCTCTTTTCTTCTTATTCTGCTTTACTCCGGACTCTGGCCGTCTGTCAACGGCCTTTGGGCCCCACGGTGGGGTGTAACCCGTTAGTTGAGCCGAGGAGGAGTGGCCAACTTTGAATGCTGTGTGTTTACAAACACCAACCGACAACTGTTGCATATTTTACCTTTAAGCACAAGTAAGATGCTCCTTAACCAGAAAAAAACAGACTTCTATGTAATAATTGTTGTTTTCCTCACCTCTCGTACTGAGGAGGGGGGCTCATGCTGCTAGCTTGGACCTCAGGGCCTCTTTCTAAACAAGAAGGACTACCAGGGCCAGCCGGAAGTGCTGGTCTGCTGATCGATGTGTCGTAAACAAAGTCTCGACAGGATGCCAACTTTGACTCCAGATTCTGGCAGGGATATTGAAAAATGGTCAGCTCATACATGGGGAAAAAAACAACAACAACAAAACAAATGTGTAGTGATTCTATTCAGTGTTAACACAGTTCTGTACAGCGTGTATTCACTGGGTACTCTAGTGGTAGCATTTTTAAATCTCTTACTCCGACTTTTCTCAGCAGCTCCCCTACAATATTGAGTGCAGATATTCTTGCAGACGTTGTGAGGGGAGTCCCCGTTAGACCATCACCTTAAACAAAAACAGATATGAGCAGGTGAACACATATTATGTTCATCCGAAGTTGGTATGTTGAATATCACTGTAGCAGGGCTGCATGGTTGATCAATTTTATCGAAATCGCAATATGGCAATTTTCAAAACGCAGGATGAGGAGGATTATTGCAATATTTGTTAAAAGGTGAAATGTGTATGTAAATACCAAAACACCACCAGAGATGTCCCGGCCTACACATGATTATTCTAAAGACTTAAGAAAACAGCTTTGTTTGGTACAGATCCCGCAAAAAAAAAAATAAAAAAATAAAAAAAATCACACCATAATCATTGTGTGATCATGTTTTTCAATGAAAATGAGAATAATGATGTAAAAACATACCCTCTAATATAATAAATCATATCGCAATATCAGAAAAACAATCGCAATGGGATATTTTTTTGAAATCGTGCAGCTCTACACTGTGGTTATTACTGTAGTCAAAGTTTTTCTCGTTACCTCGTCGGATACTGGAAGCAGGGGGCGTGGCAAATGAGCTGATAGGTTTGGAGGGTGTGACGGGGATGGATGGGCTACCAGCTGAGGGACATGGCAGATCTGCTCGATCGATGTCTTTGCCCAGGCTGCTGGACGGCCGTCTTTCCTTCTGACGTACAACCAGCTCCTGGCGGAGGTCTGACACAAACAGGACACACAGGTATACCGTTAGTGAGTCTGCTTTTTATAAAAGACAAAGATTCCAGTGCCACGTGTTTGAGGATCAACATTAATGGTTTCCATTACGTTCCATATACTACAAAAATGAAATTGCGGAGACTTGAAACTACCGTAAATAGGTAATCTATGACGTCATGTCAGTCGTCTGGTAATCATGTGATGTAAATACTTTTAAAAAACAATTTGAACTAAAAACTAATTCCAAACAATAATGCTAGTGTCCTGTAACACCAAGCCAACATCAAAGACCTAGCACAGACAAAAATCACGTTTACTATTAAAAGATACACTTGAGCACGACCACAAAACGTACAGCCAGCATGCACATTCTGCACTTGCACAAGAGAAAATCTCTAGTCCACAGTCTATAATTCAAATCCAAAAAAAACAACAATGTTATCACTAGTCACATGTCTGAATCTGAGAATGCTCAAAATACATCGGCTATCAAAATTCACTGAGTTAAGCATACGTGGCAGTTTGTAGACAAATCAGCAGTTCTTGTAAACTTGAGAAGCTACGGTGTGTGTGTGTGTGCGCATACCTCTGGCTTCATCCTTCAGCCTCTGAACAGACTCAAGCAGGTTCTCTTTCTCATCCAACTCGCTTTCAAGAAAGGCATTCCTCTCAATGACATGGTTCATCCGCTGCTCAAAGTCCTCCAGAGACATGATGGTAGCCCTGGGACGAGCAGAGAGGATGGGCCAATAAAAGTTAACAACACTGGACTTATTTAGCATATTGGCTTTGTGTGCTACAGCCTTAACTATGTGTGTGTGTATGTGTATTAAAGACAGAGTCAGCCAATTAGCTTGAGCACGAAGCCCATTGGTGAGATAATGACATAAGACCTCTTGGACACTGACCTTTTGGTCCTCTCCAGGTCATCATTGGACTGCTCCAGCTCTCTGATGTATTTCTGCAGGTGATCTTTCACTGCTGTGGTTTGTGCCAGATCTTCCTCCAGGGTTGAGATGTGCCTGAAAGCGTCAGAATGCTGCGCCTCAAATTTCTCCTGCAAAGAGCACACAGAAATCGAATTAAATGGCATGCCGATACAAGCTTTGCAGTGACACAGCAGATTAATCAATGCAGCTGCCAGCATATTTTCATGCTTTAAGAGGATCCGTGTATTTTTTAGACACTAGATAAGACGAGAAATCCGTTTGAATGTTCTTTCTCCTCCTTCTCCCCAACAACCTTTGAGCGATCAGGTTTTTTTTAGCACAATCCTGCATTCACGTCCCTCATTCATGGTTTCTTTCCTGTGGACCACTGAACAAAAACAGCAGTCAGCTGCCTTACAGCGAGGCAGCAATTTTCCAAGTGGCAGTGGCAATGATATGCTGAATTTGGGTCAGCTAAAGGCTATCCGTGGGTGTGTCTCTTCTGTTTCTCTGTCTTCATCACTCCTCACTAACTGGAGCACCAGAGCTTTCCAAGCTCTGCAAGGACCATGGCCTATTTATAATCAAGGTGCTCTACCTTTATGCTTTCCAGTTCCATCCGGAATCGGTTGTTGTCTAAAAGCAGCTCTTTGTTCCGACCCTCGCACTGCTTCAGCTCGGCTTCCAGTTCTGCTTCATAGTCTCGACTCATCTGCTGAAACTCCTGCAACTCCTCCTGAGCCTCATCAGCCCTGATGAAAAAAACAATGTTTACTACCAACAATAACTCCCTCCCCATGCTGTATAACATGTGCATATTCAATTCAAACTTTATTGCAGACTCAAGGTCCAGATAAGAAAAAAAGAAAAACAACAACAATACATTACATATAATACAGGAAGCACTATAAAAAGTCATGATTAAAAGATATTAAAAATATATATACATACATCAATGCCTTACATATAAAGAACTATACCAGTGCTTCCACAGCTGTGATTGGTACCATGTATTGCTAAATCTGATGTTAGACATACGCAAGACTATGTCATTCTCAGAGTGATTAAGCCGGCATATAACTTTGTACATGAGATTTCCATAGATGAAAGGCAGGATTATTATTTAAATCACCTAATAAAGCATATGTAAGGAGTGATGTTCTCCTAAAGTTGCTGTCTAACACAGTTACCTCTGCTGATGTGCCTCTGCCTGCTCCTTCCAGAAGCCCAGCTCCTCTTCTAGGGATGTAAACTTGTGCGTTGTTGGCTCCACCATGGTCTTCTGCTTTGTGTGTCAAGATGACGGCCTAACTGTAAAGTAAGACATAGTAACGTTTACAGCTGCTTTAATACTGTCTCTACCTGCAATAAGAGCACAGACATCCTGACAAGTCAAGCCACATAACCACACGGTTACCGGATGCTAACATGGTTCACTCGCGTTACTCCACAGCAGCTGTGTAATCTGTAAACCAACACTACAGAGATATGTTTTAGCACTGTTTCTATAGAGTACGGTAGGGTAAAGATGTGAGATGAACGCGTTAGCTACTTTTAACACAGTGCATTTATCGTTACCATGGCTAAGCTCTCCAGCTAACGTTAAGCTAATGTAGCTAAGTTAGCTCAGCGACTTGTAGCGAGCCTGAGTGTTATTATCACAACACAGTGAGAAACAGAGACTAAGCAGACTCACCCGCATGTAAGGGAACGATTAAAACATGCCACAGCTAGGGGGATATATGTCGAGGTAAAACTATATCGTCCAGACTTGTGCAACAGACGGTATTGCACAAACTAATCTCTCATGACGGTAAGACGCTGCTCCACTCACCAACCAAATACAAACCAAGCTGCAGCTCGACCACGCCATTGGACGAGAGATGTGACGTAGAGAGCGTATCAGCCAATCAGATCGTTCAACGAACTTGTAGCTGCTGGAAGGAGAAGCCCCCAACAACACACAATTGTCGTAAAATCAGCTATTTATTTCATAGAAGAAACAGACTTGTCAGGTCTATTGGGGGAATACAGCAGATAACATATACTGTGACATTATTCAGTTTTTAAGAGAAACTGATTTAGTTAAACGAATCTAGAGTTTTCCTCATTATTATAATTATAATTATTTTTATTTTTCTTCTTATTATTATTTTATTTTTTTTGTTTTGTTTCTGCACAATCTCCTGCTCCACACTCCAGTCCAGATGGTGGCGGTAATGCACCTCTAAGATGGTTTGCCTACCGCCAATAAACACCAAAGAACAACAACAACAACAACAACAACAACAGATAGGCCTACATTATTATTACCTACAAATTACACTAGATGAACTATACAGTCAAAAAGCAAAAGGTGCATTTATCATGTCTAGAACAAATGGCTTGAAGAAGCTGAACAAAATTAAATTCATTATTCAATTTAGAAAAACATAATTCCGGCACTAACAGGTTATTACAGAGGTCTACAAATTAATATCCAATTACTGTAGTAAATTATTTTATTTTTTTTTCAAAATAATGATATAGCTCTACGTTTTGCCATGCATCTGCTGATCTCTTTTTTGAACTCTCCGAGAGTTAAATCTATTGATACAAATGAAATGGAGTTATGTGGTTAACCTATCACTCAGAATTAATTGATGATAATGGATTTGTTATATTTTTAGACTTCCACAATGCTTTCGACACAGTGGAGCATCCATTCATTTTACAATGGCTTTGGTAGGCCTAATTATTTTTCTACAGCTATTAAAGCTTTTTATAAGAACAGTAATAGTTGTATTAAACTAATGGGCGGTACATCCTCTAGATTTAATATTTTAAGAGGCATGCCCACCTCCGCATATCTCTTCCTGTTTGTGACTCAGCTTTTGGCAGTCCATATTAAATATCTTATTGGTAGAGAATTAATCGTAACTCAGCTAGCAAATGACACCACACTATTCTTGCAAAATGAAAATAAAATCTCTGTCGCCATTGAAGTAATCGGGGAGTTCTCAAAGGCTTCTGGTCTGTGGGCTACTTGAATAGGCTGAAAGACTGAAATTCTGCAGATTCAGTTCAATTTATGAATTTCACATTTGTAAAAAGTACAAAGAAAAACTGTGTTATTTTTTCAACAGTGTTTTTTCATTCTGAAAACCACTTGCATCAGCATTAAAGTTATAGTCATGACACAAAATAGGTAGTAGATACATTACTGTTATGCTGGTTCAATATTATGGCTGTATTGTTAGAAAGTCACTATAACAATGACATCCAATCAAAATTCATGTTACCTTTGAGTTTCATGCACCAGTTTCGACATATAAAATCTACATTCACAGATTTCTCAGTGTGCACCATTCCACTAAGTCTCCTGTTCACAGTGAGCACCTTAAAAGTAACAATAAAATAAATACATTCCAATAATATATATATATATATACATATATACACACACACACAGGTTTTACTCTACCTCATCTTTCATGTAAAATGCAGTGCTGCCATCAATCTATCAGTTTGGACAACCCAGGGTCTTGTTTTACTTTCAACATGCATATATGGTATACCAGCTGTTGTTAACAGTACATTTATATGTAAATAATCACATGCTTTACAGTCCAGACACAGCTGCTCCAGAGGTTCAATTCATGTTAATTTTATGCTCACTTTGGATGGACAAACTTTCATCAATCACTACATCTTCTTATTGCCCCACATCAACTACAAATACATCTGAACCCTGTGTTCAGAAACGTCTCTCATTCTAACATAAAAGGCAGGAAATGGGCTCTTGAGACTGGAAAATTAATGTACAGATTTCAGTCCAATGAACGTGGCTTATATTATGAGTTCTGTTTGGAAGGCATTTAAGATCCTGAGAAAGAGGTCAGCAGCAGATCGCCTCAGACCTGAGACACTTGTCCTTGGAGTATTCACATTTACTAAAAATAAGACATCTGAGAGGTAAAATGTCTGTTGGCCAAACTGCAGACTGTGTGAATGAATATAGGCCTCCTCTTTTTTTTATATGGATTATTGACCTGCTGTAGGTCAATACACCACCAGAAATTCAGATAAGTGTACAGTTTTTTCTCACATTGTTCTCTTCCATCACAGCAGGGCTTATCCTTTTCAGGTCAATCATTCAGGAACTAGTCAGAAAGAGCTGAAGGAAAATAAAACATGTCCAAGGTTAAATCCATCAGATAATCAGCTTATTTCACTAAAGTTACACAGCCTCCATTAGAAGACTAAATATTCCTCCTTACCTCATTGTCCTCGGTTTTATTGGCTTCTTTGCAGATCTTGTGTGAGCATGTCTTCTTACTGTCTAACGCGTCAGTCTTCACCTGACCCAGAGTTCGCAGCAGGCACATGGTGTCAAACCCCTCATCGCCAGCCTCTTGCAACAACTCAAGCACCTGTAAATACACCAAGTTACTTCTTTATCAAAGAAAAAGCAACAGCAAACACAGTCGGCATATTTTAACCACAGTATTGGTCTTACAGTATGTGTGCTGGGACCCACCTGCAGACACTTAAATGATTTGAGTTCGCTCAGATTCTCCTGCAGGAACAACAGGTAGATACTGAGGTCGTTGTAGAAGGGCGTGACCACACTCAAAGATCCAAAGCCCGGCAGCAGCTCATATGGCCGGAGGAAGCTGGAGCTCTGGCGAGCCGGTCCAAGAGAAGCGTACACCACCAGCGGAGCAAGAAGCACATATACTCCCAAGTTGATGTAGCTGAGCAGCCTGAAGACACCCACTGCCACAAGCTTACACTGCACAGCCGACGGCACCATGCTGTTATTCTTCAGCATCCCTGTACGCAGGTCACAGGGAAACTCATCAGTGAAAGATGCCAGTCGGATGTAGTAGCCCAGGTAGATGCAGGCCAGCAGGAGGATCAGCAGTGTCATGCCTCGACATAACAGGTACTTGACCACGAGGCAGTGAGAGAGGCGCTTGGTCTTCAGATACTGCTCCACTAAAGGGTATCTGAAGCAACCCTCGGTCAGTTCCAAAGCACTGCTGCAAAAAAGGACATTTAGCATAAATATGCCTATGTTTAGAAATGCAAATGTCATTGTATCAAATATCAAGAAATACAGTTCCATACGGCAACAGGATTTTCTGAAGGATATGTAACTAGAAACAGGCCTTTTTTCCTTACTTACCCATGACCAAAACCTTCCTTAATGCTTATTCAAATCTGTTTATTATAAACTCAGTGTGATATTATTTATGTTTATAAACACAAAAGATCAGCATTTTATGGAATTGTATAAGACTTTCATTCACTGGCCTTATTGATCTATTAATAATCCAAATTAAAGCCCCTTTGTGTAGATTTGTTATGTAATTATAGCATCTTTCAAAATATTCTGATGTGATAATGTTTTGTAGAAAAAGTAGGCATTCCTGGTGAAAACTGGTGCAGTACAAGCACCATATATGTCTTGTATTCTATACTAGCTGCACTAATCAATATTTTTATATGAACAATAGGTTACATGACTAATTGACTAATGACTGTTTAAGTGCAATGTGAAAAGTGTCACTCATAGAGAGAGACAAAGCCAGTGAGATTATCACCCAACTCTGAGGTAGCTCAGTGTTGTCATTCATGGCTTGCAGCGGGTACTTTACTGTTTTGGTTAATTGTCACCATTCTCATCAGTGTCATTTCCAGATGTAGCAGCCAGCTGTTCCCAGCTAAAAATAGCAATTGCAATAGCAAGTTTATTTCTATAGCACATTTCGTGCACAGGGGCAATTCAGTGTACTTAAATAAATCAAAATAAGAAACGATCCATATCTAAGATATGATTAAAAGATGAAAAGTACATAAAATTGTAATTTAACAGAGAGATATAATTAAAAGATAAGCAATATAAGATAAAACACAAAGTAATTGAAATAGAATAAAGACATTGTAAAAACAAAACAGCAGCTTAATCATACGCACGTGAAAAGAAAAATGTTTTTAATCTGGATTTAAAAATTGCTACATTTGGTGCACATCTAAGATGTTCTGGAAGTTTGTTCCGGTTGCAGCAAAACAGCTAAATGCTGCGTCAGCATGTTTAGACTCTGGGCTGTGCTAGCTGACCTGAGTTCATGGATCGAAGAGCCCTACTCAGTTTCTATTCTTTGAGGATATCAGAGATGTATTCTGGTCCTAAAAGCCCTAAAAGCCAGTGTGCGCTATCTGCTCGCATCTGTTAGCAACTAGCTTGTGAACATAGTGGAGCATTTAGCAGCTAAAGAGCTCAATATGTCTCTTAGGAGTTGGTGGAGACCAAAACAGAGTTAGACAGAAGGTAACGGACATTTGTCAGAAACACAACTCCAAATGAATGCTACTGTCACGCCATATCTGCTGGATGTGTACATAGGCAATTGTTTGCTAATAACAACTGCATTAATAAATAAGTAATAATATGTCAATATGGCCAAAAAATCAATATATATACTGTATATATATATATACTATATATACTGTGTATGAGGGCCCGCCAAATCTGGCCCACTAGGTGACTTTGCAAAGTGTAAAAATTGCATAGAAGTCATTGATTCAAATTATTGTCCACTGGGGGTCACTCTGTCCTAATAAGAGTAGCAGGCTCTATGCTTGTTACGCGATTATAGATCCCACATGCAGGCTATGTGACACAACACTGTCAAGCGTAGGCTACTGTTCATGCAGGAGCTGCCACTAGAAAATGAAAAGAGGACACAGAGTGTTGGGTTTTCCGAGAGAAATGGACCAGTTCCTATTTCTTCACAGAGGTAAATGGGGAAACCAGTGTGCTTGTGTGTTCACAGTACTACCTTTCAGTGCTTAAAGAACAACAGCTGAACTTGGTACAAGAACTTGGTACTAGTATATATACAAACTGGTTTGTAGCCGAGATCAGCGAGATATCTCAGGCTGTTTATCATCTGTATTGTAAATGGGATTGTTCATTAATTGTGAACGTTTTCAGAATGTACTTGTACTTCTTTACACTAAAGAAAGGGAAAATTTGGAGGTGTTGTTAGTTATAGGTTAGGCTATTATGCAATGGTTTTACTGGTCCGGCCCACTTGAGATCAAATTGGGCTATGTGCGGCCCATGAACTAAAATGAGTTTGACACCCTTGCTTTAAATCAAAGCTAATGTTTAAAACAAATGTTATTGTCACATCTCCTGCTAAGGAGTACATAGCAGTGAGTAATAACAAGGTGTTTACCTCTGGGTGTCCTCAGATGCACCTTTGGTATCTAAGGATGCTAGATTCCTGGCCATTCTGATGGCACGATTATAAAAGCGGTCCAGCTCCTCCATGATGAAGTTCAGGTCAGAGGAGAGGTGAGGAGCTGCAGTGAAACGCCAGAACAGGGCCGGGATATACATGAGGATGGCCAGTGAGAGCAGGATGTATGGGAAGAACTGAGGGAATCACAGAAAGGGAGACAACAGAAGAGAAAAGGCTGCATTAGAAAAAGAAGACAAAAATGATTTCTGGACATTATTAGTGTAGGATACTTCTGAGCAGAGCACAGGGACAGTTTAAAGGGGATGTCTTCCTGTCCCCTACAAACTGGACAATTTTATTACAGCTGTAAACTACTGATGAGACCGTTAAGGGCCACCCTGACCTAGAGAAGGCCCGGAGACAGGACAGGATTAACCACAGCTAATGGCCCTGTTTGAAATTACCTCGGCTCCCTCCCGACGAGGGCTGCAGCCCTGGAGTGAATGGCACTCCACCTCAAGACTTATTTTCACCCTACAATACAGACAAATGTAACATGCAGGCTAAATGCTGGCAAGGAAAAACTGGCATGGCCATATTCAATGAGGTCCCTTGACCTCTGACCTCAAGATATGTGAATGAAAATAGGTTCTATTGGTACCTACGAGTCTCCCCTTTTATATCCACGCCCACTTTATAATAATCACATGCAGTTATTAGAATGACATATAAATGTGTTATTTTCACTATTCTAAAAATGGTGTATTTGAATATTTCTTCATACAGGGGTCCCTAAACAGTCTTGGAATTGCATATATTGGGTATCACTGTAAAGCTGAAACTCTTGTGGATCCGATGAGCCCAAATATATTCATGTCTGATGATGTTAGTCCCCATAGTAGACATTTCATTGTAGTGAGACCATTTTTCTAAATTTGACCTCACTGTATAAAATGCCCTTTGGTGACCTCTAGGATAATCACAGCCTCATGCAACTTTACAGCCACAAACTAGAGACCTAGGGCATTCAGAGGATGGATGGCTTTCCTAGGTAGATTGACAATAAGGGGTTTCTGAGTAGTTTCCAGAACAGAAGTGCTCGCCATTCAATCGCTGAAGAATACAATTCTTGCAGAAATCTCCAAATGTCAAAAGTTTTTAATACTAAATCACAGCGTGGCTTTTTCTATGGTGTTCCTCAAGGTCTTTGTGTTTTAATGTGGTATTTTGGATGGATTATTGATAATTTGTATCAATTCCTGAGTGATACAATTTTTAAAAATTTTAGCACCAAATCTGTAAGGGATAATGTACAGCGAGCGAAATACATAATAAAAAAGTGATAAAATGTATTTCCCCAAACTGGCCTGAATTAGTATAACTTTAACATTAGAAAGCATGCATTTTTCTCATGAGAAATGCGTTGTCAGTTTCAAGCCTGTCTCATTGGTAAAGGGGGTAATAAAATGACACATAGCTGACAATTTTTCTTTTAAAAACTGTAATTTCCCACAATTTTGGATGCCTTAATTTAGGATATGTATGGACATAAGCTTGGCCATTCTTTGATTAAATAATATTGGTAATGGATTAACAGTATTACGACTTCAAAAACATCCCAATACCCACATAATCACACTGTCAGCACTGATGATTCTCACTGTCAGTGCATGTTGGGGAGACGTCTGTACCTTGTGCAGCCATAGTGGTGAGCCGTCAGCTTGCTGCTGTACTGCTGCCCAACAAAATGAGTCCACATATGTGGCCTGTCTCACAGAGAAGTTATTGGGCGCAAAACAGCTGATCTGGGTACCTGTGTGAGGAAAGTGAAGAATTAGTCAGAGTGGAGTCATTTTGGTGATTCAGCAAAGAGAAACAAACACTACAGCAAGTGTCAGCCCTCCCTCCTCTGCTGTAATTAGTTGGTGGGTTGTTCTCAGCATTCTTTGTGTCAATAATTATGCCATCCCCTATATGGTGAGTGGAAAGTTCAATCAGACACGTGCAAGTCACAGACGACCTAGATAGTCACCAGACTAATACTTTTGGCAGCATTTTGTCATATTAATATTACAGAATGATGAATACATATATATATATATATATCCCTTTATAATACAGCATCCTATCACTGTCACACTGGCACAGCTCACTGGGACACTTGAACAGAGCAGAGCCGTTGATGCTTAGTAACACCTGTGCTTTTACTATGACAAGTCAAAATGTGTGCTGTGGGAAAGGCCTACATCTACATCTAATCTGTCTCACATGTCCTTTCTCTCTCTCTCTCTCTCTCTCTCTCTCTCTCTCTCTCTGCATCTCCTCCTTTGTGATTGCTATTGATTTAATAAGTAAAATCAATGTGGGCTTTCTGCCACAACGTGCATTCACTTTGTTAGTATGATGTGATTACCATAATAGCTGTCCATAATTATTGTGTCTTTCAGTCACAATAAATATTGTCTCATGGCTTGCAGTGTAATGGATCCACCCTGCCTGAGTTATGGAGCAGTATACTTGCAGATCATGATGACGACAGACTGCGGGCATTATGACTTAAGAAGATTACACATGGGTTTGTTACACTGCTGTTGGAGCTGTGGATCTTTTTGTTTTTACACTAAAGATGGAAGCAGATCACCTTCTTGTGTGAGCTATTCTTTACAGTAACTCAAGTGCATAAGGCAACAGGTTTGACACTGCCATGTGCCCAAAGTTTCCATCATCATCATCATCAGCAGCAGCAGCAGCAGAGCCTATGCCTGCCTCACAAGGGTGGAGACTTAAACCACACCTTCTCCAGTATTCACACCTCTCTTTTCTGGGCATTTACTGAACATAACTCCTCTACATGCATAAAAATCACACTGAATCCTCCACCCCTGCCTGGAGGCTGTGTTTAGTTAATTGAAACCCATATGCAGCAGTCGCAGTGTGGCAGATGGAGAGAGACAAAGAAGCTGATCCGCCAGGATTACCATAGACATTATTATTCTACATGATGAAATAAAGAGGAATATTATAACCTCAGATGATGACGGATGCTCACACAAATTCAACAACTCACCGACGGACACCTCTTGAGCAAAAGCGAGTGAGATGAGGAACAAAGGCAGCCCCACGGCTAGAAACGTGACTATCTTGTCCACAGCGAGCTCCAGACGCACCCCTTTATACTTGGCCTCCGTGGGGTCCTTCAACAAGAAGTCTGAGAACACGTACTCGGTGGCTAGGTGCGCAATCGCCATGATGGAGTGTAGAAATGTGAGAAATAGATAAGATACTGAGCGGTTATTGTTTACCCATCAGCTGGTGAGTGATGGTTGAACCTGCTGTCCCGTCACTGTGCTCCAGACATCAACAGGAGGAACAGGCTGCCTGCTGGTCTCCAGAGGGCGCTACTGGGCCGTAAAGTGCACCTGCCAGGCAACCTGTGCCAGATACATCCTATACATGGAGGGACACTCACTGTTGCTTTAGTGATAGACAGTAATATGATAGCATTTAATTGTGAGTTCAGTTCAGTTCAGTTCAGACAACTTTATTCATCCCCAAGGGAGTAATTGAACTGAATGGACTGAATGGACTGTAATGCTGTGCAATATGCTGCCTTCCACTGTGTAATTGTCTGAAATATATTAATTATTTATTTATTTAAATATTTTTGAGAGTTACAAGTTCTTTTAACATGGTCATGGAGCATATATATATATATACTGTATATTTGTATTCTGGGGGTATCGTGTCTCTGCAGAGGGTAGTTTAGTTTATTTATTTATTGACTACACTGAGGGCGTTTTATATTTTAATAATGTATTTATTTATTGTGTTGAGTTGAATGTGCTACTTATTTTGTACTGTAATTACCTTGTGCCTTTTCTACCTTTTTTCTTTTCTTAAAGCTGACTCGGTGTAAACTGCCCAGAATTCCAATGCACTTAGGTGCAAATGGCAAATACAACTCTTGAATCTTGAATCTTGAATTCATTTGTAGCATTCCCAGTCCATACATCCATACATACAACAGTCAACCAATAATTAGATAAGTCAAAGGAAACATATTATTATATTATTTTTTTTATTTACTTATTTTTCTGTTGTTGTTCTTTTTGGTTCTTTCCTTTTTTTGTTTTATTTTATTTTTTGTTTTTGTTTTTGTTTGGTATAGATTTCACTAGTCATAGTGTAGCATGTCGAAAAAAAGGTTAAAAAGTCATAGTATAGTATGTTGAAAGAAATGCAAAAAAAGTCACAGTATAGTATGTTGAAAGAAAAGCAAAAAAGTCTGTTGAAAATAATGCAAAAAAAGCAATAGTATTCTAATAATGATAAATGTCAAATAAATGTTGTGGAGTAAAAAGAGCAATATTTCCCTCTGAAATACAGTGATTTAGAAGCTAAAGTAGCATTAAATAGAAATGTTCAAAACTGTATTTGCTTAAGTACATTTTCTTACTCTCCACCTCTATTAATACTACTATAATCACTTTTTAAGAAATAGCAAAACCTCCAGTTCAGAAAAGGGGAAGGCAATTATTCAATCCAAAGATATTTATTTGAGGGCCAAATAAATATCTTTATGACTTTATTCATTTGTTTATCTTCACAAATGCAGAAAAGTATGACATGCAATAGAATAAATCACACCTTATTCAGTAAAGTGACTGACAAGCACAAACTTAAGAGAATGACAATTTAAGTGTCCATCTGGGTCTGCAATTAATACATGAAATAATGGGAAAGGTCCAATAATAGTTTTCTAGGGACATATGTCTATAGGTTAAATAAACATATTATCATAGCTATATTATTGACAAAATGCATGAACTTAAAAGAAAATCTTACAATTTAGACTTTTCAAATTTTATTTTTATTTTCAATTTTTACAGCATGTCCATTGTAGTGGACCACAGGACTATTTTAGTGTGAAAAGACACCTGAATTAAGAAGATACAAAAAATTAACAGAATATGGCTGTAGAGTGATATTAAAACCAAGAATACATTCAACTTGATTGTAAAACTAAAAAAAATATATCATTCTGCTCAAAAGAGTAAAAGTATATGCATGTGGACAAAATGTCCAATAACAGAGGACAAGTCAATGGCCTGGGTCTCAGGAGGATAAAATGTTAATTCAAATACCAAATGTATACACCCCAAAAATGCTCATTTCAAGATTTAAATTCATTAAAGTTTCATTAAAAGTGATCCCTTTCATTCTGAAAAAGTCAGCTATTTCAAAAACCAACATGGCTCAGTTCAAAAAATTTAGTTTCACAACAAAACTCCTCATCTCTCCTCTGACACCAGATGATTTGGCTGCCACTACACACTTCATAATGTTCAAACACAGAGAGAGAGAACCTGAAGTCTCATCTGTCACTGGATTTAAATTAATGTCTCTGACTGCAGTAAAATGCAGAAAAAAATAAATAGTGTCCAGGTCCTAACAGCTGTCATTAAAGGAATGTATAAAAATAATAAACTGATTAATCCAAAAATCAGACTTTTACAGAGAAATGTGTAGCTTTGTGTATTACAACTTTTGGGGGGGTTCCTCGCCTTTTAAACATGCTCAACATTTCAAATAACTTTAACCTAAAAGCTAAAAACAGTGCTGCTTTATGATACCTACAAAAATACTACAATACATTTTAGAATATAAAAATGTAAAACTTTCATTAGCCCCAACTTCAAGCTGTTTGTTTACTACATTGGAACTAGGTGCTGTAAATATCTTCCACCAACTCAACGTGCCCGTCATAACAACAACAACATTTGCGACAGCTGTGCGTGGTTTCTGGCAGGAGAAGGTTACAAAAAGGTGCGGGTTCGTGTGGAGGCAGAGAGGAGAACAACAGTCCTTGGAGGAAGATGTGAAAGACGAGACCTTCTCAGGTAGACAAGGAACAGTCTATTGTAGAAATGAATGATTAATAACATTGGTTTGTTACCGTGAAGACGATGAACGGTACCATGTGGAGGAGCAGCTAGAGCTAGCTTTGTGTCTGTTGAACAAGCTAACAAACGGTAGCTTGACTACAGCGTTAGCTACAGACAAACATTTAACGTTAAACCAGCTCATGTCAGGCAGCTGCTAGTCTGGCTAGTTAACGAGCCTCTTCCGCCTAAAACAACGGCAAACACTCAGAAACACGGTGTTAACGGGAGCTAGCTGGTAGGTAATGTACCGTCCTTTGTTGGTGTGTAAATCAGTTCACCGTGTCGTTAGTTAGCTTCACATAGACAGCGTGTAGACGTTATAGACACACAGACACACAGACATTAACCCTTTGTTGAGTCAAACTGCCGTTACGAAGCTGTGTTGAGTCTAATGCACTTAGGTTACACAACCAGACCTGAGTCGGTGAGGACTTATCAAACAGGTTTTAGTGTCTTACTTAATGTGAACATTTCTGATCTCCTGCTGTGTTCTGAACCATCCAGACCTCTCAGGTCATCTGGATCAGGTCTGCTTAGTGTCCCCAGAGTCACAACTAAAGACATCTTGGTGTAGTCATGGACTCTGACCTGAGCTTTAACAGCCATATTAAGACAATTACAAAGACAGCCTTCTATCACCTGAAGAAGATAGCAAGAATTAGAGGACTGATGTCTCAGCAGGATTTGGAAAAACTAGTCCATGCATTTATTTTCAGCCGACTTGACTACTGTAACGGAGTCTTTACTGGTCTTCCTAAAACATGGATCAGACAGCTGCAGCTGATTCAGAACCTGCTGCTGCTAGATTTCTCACTAAGACCAAGAAAGTGGATCATATCAGTCCAGTTCTGAGGTCTCTACACTGGCTCCCTGTCTCTCAGAGAATTGATTTCAAAATACATTTCTGATCTTCTGCTATGTTATGAACCATCCATACCTCTCAGGTCATCTGGATCAGGTCTGCTTAGTGTCCCCAGAGTCACAACTAAACATGAAGAAGCAGCGTTCAGTTTTTATGCACCAAATATCTGGAACAAGCTCCCAGAAACCTGCAGGACCAACTCCAACTCTGAGTTCATTTAAAACAAAGCTTAAAACTGTCCTGTTTGCTGCTGCCTTTTATTAAACCAGATAATGATCTTATACTGCACTAGAGCTTTTACTCTTGTGTGTTATACTCTATTTTAACTTCTATACGAGCTTTTATTTTTAGCTTGTTTTTATTTTCTAATATTTAATGTTTTTATAACTGTTTTAATTATGTCTTAATGTTGTTTTGCACTTTGCCGCAATGTTCTTGAATGTTTATGTAAAGCACTTTGAATTGCCCTGTTGCTGAAATGTGCTCTACAAATAAAGCTGCCTTGGCTTGCCTCATTGAAAGGTGTGGCAACCAACAAGTGTGCACTTTAAACTTTCGTTTCCCCTTTAACAGGAAAGCATGAGAGAGAAGAGAGATGAAAGTATGGTGAAAGATCTCTCTGGGTTGTATGATGGAAGGACTGGGAAAGGAGAGATCCATAGGCAGCTCTAGACCCTTCCCATGGCTCAGTCACCCCCAAACAGAGGCCTCAACCCTGCTATGGAAACTCAAGGACTGCTTCCCCACCAATGAGACAACCTCCGCTCACCACACAGATAAAGAAGTAGGTATTTATAGTAGTTTACAGTCCAGGTATCTATGCACATAGATGGTAAACAGGCATGTAGGGGAGAAGAGGAAGGAAGTTGAATCAATTTGCATTGTGAACTCTCATTAAAAGGACGATGATTCGGGCCCATTATCAGAGATCCAATTCTGGGCACATCATTCCTGTGAAATTTCTTATCTCATATTTAACATCTCTCTCGCTATATGTGTATATATATATATATATATAGATATCGATATAGATGTGTGCAAACACTGTTTCTGTCTAAAAGTAACAAGAATGCAGTGAAAAAGGTAACTTCTGAACCTCAGCGATTTGTACATTACATAGGAGCTACAAAATTATTGTAAGTTGAACCCCGGGAGTTTTTTAAAAATGGTGCGCTTGTCACATGCATGATATCATGGTAGTGCAGGTGGCATGCGAGGCTGACTGTATGCCGTTGAATCTCTTATCTGCTGATAAACAAACAGCAGCAGGTTTGGGGATGCTGGATTAAACTTTAAATTCAGCTTTTCACAGCTTTTAAGTGTTGGCAGAGATGGTACAGTACCCTTTTTCTATTTGGACTGAGCCACGACAAGCCATGTGAAACTTGTTTAATACTGATCAGTGCAGTTATCTCCTGCTTAGAAGGTGCTGTTAATACCACTGAACATTCAGATTATTTAGATGAAATTTATATGTATGAGCGTATGCCTTTTGCATAAAGATTTAGCAAGTAACCATAATAATAAACAATAATCCACAGAACACTGAAATAATCTGCCGGTCATTTTATGTTACAGAACAATTACATGGACAGCAGAAAGGCCGTGCTGGAACTGAAAGATGTCCCTCCTCCTCCTCTGCACCATACTTCCTCTTCCCAATCATCCCAGCCCTTCTCTCTGGCCCCTCTCCCTATGCCTCCTCCCTGCTTGCCCCCTCCTCAGCTTACACAAGACTCCCACCAACAGCAGCAACAAGAGGGGGCTAGCCCCAAAGTAAGCATTTATACGCACTGTGACTATTGCAGCACAGATGGCTATGGGTTATTAGGTGGTGGAAGTGTTGTTGGTAGCAGTAGCAGTATCGCTGGTGTTGTCTCGGTCTATATGGCCCCAGGCTCTCTGGGAGCACCCATCAGCAGCAGCATTGGCAGGTCTGACCCTTGCTCTGTAGCCTCATCTGTTCATCAGTATAAACATCACATCAGCTGCGGAAGCGGAGGAGAAGTTCTTGATCCTTTGCCCACACTTGGTTACAAACCTCAGCTGTCCACTTCTGTCGCTACCTCTCAGCCTGTTTCATCACACCCCTACCTCTCCTGCTACTCAGGGCTTCTCCACACATTCCCAGCTGTAGCTCTTCCTTGCAGTCAACCCAGCCTGTTTCCCTCCTCAGCATCCCCTCTCTCCTGTGTTTCCTCTTTACCCGCTTCCTTGCATGGCTCTTGCCTGGCCTCCTCTGGCTACTACACCTGTGGTGTGGACTGCTGCCCATCAGCCAGAAGATCCCAGGGAAGCACACTCGGTGATCACCAAAGCACCACCACCATCACCACTACAACCACCTCCGCACACTTCTGCTCTAATCCTATGCACCTAAATGTAGAACGCACGGTTTGTGTGAAGGGGGCACACTACTGCCAGGAGTGCCTGTTGAAGGTTGGTCGAGTTAACTTCTATCACTGTGGCCTTTTTATTGTATTTGTGTGCCGTGGAGATCACTGTAGGTAACTTTATTCTATATGCATGGATGACCTCAGTCATGTGAGACTGGTTTTGTGTTGTAGTAAAATGCATTTGGTATAGTATTGCTTGCTGATGAGGTCTGTATTATTTTGGTTTTCCCTGACAGTTGTATTGATTTGTACCTATTTGCAGCCCATGAATGGTCTGGCGTCCGAGTCGGACAATGTGTGGCCCAATGTTCCTATTCCCCAGACAGCGCCTATCCCTGTCCCCATTTGTAATGGCTGTGGCACCTCCTCTGATGGCATGATGCTCATGCCGTCGGCCAGCTTGGGCAAGACTGGCCAGAAATATGGTTAGTGGACTGTACTATACAATTGAAATTCCTGCATATATATTGTTTATTGGAATTTTATGTCTGATTGGTCTTGAGGATCATGATTGGACTGATTTAAAGTGGCAGTAGGCAGAATGTTTTTGGCATCATTGGGCAAAAATTCCATAATAACCTTTCAGCATATTGTAATTCAAGTGTTCTGAGAGAAAATTTGACCTCTGCACCTCCTCATGGCTCTGTTTTCAGGCTTTAAAAAATAGCCTGTGACAGGAGACTTTGGCCAATCACAGGTCATTTCAGAGAGAGAGCGTTCCTATTGGCTGTTCATTCAACAGAGACCGCTGTCAATCACTCGCAAACTCTGATCAAACGGTCAAACTAGGCAGCGTTGATCAAATATGAATCAATATTCTGTTATTGTAATGCCCATTTCTCACGTAGAATGTTCTCAAACATCTTGTAGTGTACTGTTTAGCTGTCAAATGAGAAAGTTTGCTCCGGCTGGTTGTCAGTGCTTGGTATTTCCTCAACAAGGCAGCCGGGTCACAAACTCATTTTACAGCTAAACAGTACACTACAAGATGTTTCTGAAAACATTGATTCATATTTGATCAGCACTGCCTAGTTTGATCGGAGTTTGTGAGTGATTGACAGCTGCTCAGAGACGGCAGGCTCCAGCTCGGCTCTGATTGGTTGTTTTCCTCCAGTCTTTGAAATCTTGCAAATGCCATTAGGAGCACCGGAGGACACAGAGACACATGATTTTTTTCAGATTACCTATCTCATGCACTACTGTCAGGATATAGTGACGTTTTATAAAAACTTTTTATTTTTAATTATTTGCTTCAATCTGTTAAGATGCTTTATTGTGTTTTAGAATGGTTATATGCTAACTGTCTAATAGGTTCTCCAGAGAATGGTGGTCCTGAGAACATCCCCCCGGTGGGTGTCTTCTGGGACATCGAGAATTGCAGCGTGCCCAGTGGACGCTCTGCTGGAGCTGTGGTCCAGCGTATTCGCGGCCATTTCTTTCAAGGCCACCGTGAGGCAGAATTCATTTGCGTCTGCGATATCAGCAAGGAGTGTAAAGCTGTCATCCAAGAGCTCAACAACTGCCAGGTACCAACAAATTTCATGTCATGTATTTTGATTGTTAAGCTATTACAAATGAGTGACATTAACATCCTGAATGAATACCATTGAGCTGTAGTTTATGGTCGGCAGAGTTGACTTAAGTTGGGGCGTATTTACCTTGAATGATGGACTAAGCTGTCATGAGGGATTCTCATATTTTATTTTGCACCAAATCAGATATATTGGAACCTAAGGCAGCACGATTATGGCCAAAATGATAACGATTATTTTGATCAATATTAAGATCATGATTATTCATTGATTTTAGGGACAAAATACTTTTATTGTACTTTCACATTTAAATAAACAGAGCACTGCTTTGACGTCCATGTTTTGCTACATTCCTGCTGATTAACAACTCTTTGCATCAAAAAATAAGACTTAAAGGTAGGGTTGGTAAATATTTTAGAAACATTTTTTGTTATATTAGTTAAAATTCTCAATATATCCCGACAGCAGTCAATAATGCTCTGACAAAAATTCCAGTGTCTTTGGCTGACTTCCACAAGCTGCTAGCTTGACAGCTGTGAGTACTAACAATAGCCGTGTTTGCCGTTCACGTTCATTATGATAGGTTTATGTTCATAATGATGATTGTGGGGGAGTGGCCTTGAAGGGAGGCCTGAAGCAATGGACTGTCAGTTTTGCCAACTTGGCGACTTTCTCGCTAGATTTAAGGACTTTTGGAGCTAGTTAGCAGTTAATACCGCTAGCTACTTTCATTGGAAAAGAGTTGGCAACACGGCGTCGTTTTTTCGGCTGGACCATTTTATAAAATGTAATGTACTCTAATGCTAGTTTCCTAAGATCACCCACTCTACTCTTAAAATAAGTTTTGTCTTCACCTGAATTCAGTGCATTTTTGTTTTGCTCGTTGGCAAGTAATATACAATATATTACTCTTCTACTCTGGACTGCAGCCGCAACATTCAGGTACGTTTTTCATAGGCTGCTACTGTAGGGTGCATGCGCAGCGGCAAGACAGCTCCCCAAAAGTGAAGGTGATGGCTGCCTGTTAGGAGGCGCTTGATTTGATCGAGATTTCTATGAGCGGAGCATTTTAAACGTCAATATCACAGTCGATCATGTTCATTTAATTGTGGGAAGCCAAAATTGTGATTAATATTCGATTAATTGTGCAGTCCTATTTGAACCTTCAGAAAAATACAATGAAATAACCTCTTTGTTGTCGTTAAAGGTATTTATACGTCCAACATTAACTTCCGTAAAATGACATGATCATTTCAAGAAATTCTCCCAAAAAAGATACCCCACAAAAATTCAGCATGGGAAACATCTAAAGCTACGTATACATAATTTTGCTTCATCAGGTTACTGTTGCACATATCAACGCCACAGCCAAGAATGCTGCAGATGACAAGCTTCGCCAGAGCCTACGACGCTTTGCCGAGACCCACACCGCACCTGCAACTGTTGTACTAGTATCCTGTGAGTTCAGCTCAGATTCACTATAATCAACTACAGCCTTGATACTACAAGGGTTTTGTGGTAACGCGTTCTATCTTTTCATCTTTAATAGCGGATGTGAACTTTGCAAGTGAGCTGAGTGACCTGCGTCATCGCCATGGTTTCCAAGTAATCCTGGTCCATGGCAACCATACATCTCCAGCCCTACTGCAGCACGCCCACCGCCACGTGGCCTTCCAGGAGATCACCGCTGATCTGCCACCACGTATGCTTGTCGAAGCACAGGTAGGCCTCACAAATGCTCCATT
Organism: Sebastes fasciatus; assembly: GCF_043250625.1. Taxonomy (NCBI): domain Eukaryota; kingdom Metazoa; phylum Chordata; class Actinopteri; order Perciformes; family Sebastidae; genus Sebastes; species Sebastes fasciatus. Next base: position 10,953,496 of record NC_133797.1, on the reverse strand, counting down.
CGGACTGAAAAAATACTTTTATGATCTACTCTGTATTAAATAAGGTAAGTAGGTGCTTGCAGAAGTAACCGAGGAGAATTTAATTTTAGTGTGGCCTTACCAAGAGGGCAGAGAGGCTGCAGTTGGAATGTGAATTTGATCATCTTCACAATTTTTTACTCACACAATTTTCTTCTAGTGTTTTTCAACTAAAAGGAAGACTACTGCTTTCATTTTTCATTTTTCACACAATTGTAAATTATACAAACCAGACAGGCGCGCTGTCTCTTCCTCCCCTCCTTCAGCCCAGTTTCAACCTCCTCTATGTGCACAACCTCCCTGTCAACTGTGACAAGAGCCTGCGGAACGCTGTGAAGCTCAGGCTGCGCCGCCTGTCAGACAACTGTGGCGGCAAGGTGCTGGGCATGTCCCAGGGCACAGCAGTCCTCCGTTTTGGCAGCACTGAGGCAGCTGCGCGTGCCCGCAAGCGAATGGAAAATGAGGATGTGTTTGGCCGCCGAATCAGCCTCTCCTTCTCCCCACGGCCCAGAGACGATGCAAGTCCTGAGCCTGAGCTTCAGTCTCGGCCCCATCACTTGCCTCAGACTCTGCCCCAGACCTATCAAAGCCAGGATTCAATGTTCGGCCCGCCCCCATCCATGCCCTCCTTCTCCTTTCTGCCCCTGGAGAAGCCCAGGTCACCCAGGAGGCCACGGCGAGCAACCCGCCCGTGCCATGCCCCTGGCCCAGTGCCTGAAAGGCCCTACAGCCCCAGGAGGGGGTGCAGTGGGCCTCCCGGTGGTGCTCCAGCCAAGCCCCATCAGGTCAGCAGACTCGTCAGTGCCTGCTTCCCGTTAACCTCCGTTGCCCTCTGTGCTTGTAGCATCCCAGTGTCCCTCTAACTGCTGCTTTGTCTAACCGCTTATAGCTGCTCGCTAAGCTTAATTTGTCTGCCTGTGCTAGCATGTATTAGTTGTCATTAGCGCTTCATGTATCCCCTATTGTTCTGCATGTTCATTGGTCATTCATCATATTAACGCATGAATTAGCCTATAGCTTTGGTGCCTTTTTCTGGCTGTTTTTTTTCAGTATATCAATGCTGATATACTGCTTTATGTGAGTAGCCACTTTCCGTGTTTTGTCCAATGTCTGTGCCATGCCTCTGTTAATTTGGTTTGGCCGATGCGGTTTTCCACTCTGACCTCTGGTGGCTGGAATGACTGTCTTGGCTTGTCTTTTTCCTCTTGATTGTAACCATCAGACCAGTGTGGAAGACTAAAGTGACCCACAAATGGATTACTGTATAGATGGCCTAAAACTAGGGATGAGCATTTTAAGTTTTGTTTGCCGTTGGAAAGTAAAGTGAAACTTAAATTTGGAGTTTGTCAAATATTACTCTCATTCAGCACCAGAATTAAAGGAAAACACAAAGAATATTGTAAGTAACTTGCAGATTGAGGTCCAAATGACTAATAAGATAAATAGCACTGTGGGAATACTGTAGTAACATTAACATCTACTTCATGATTAGCAAAAACATTTATAGGTAAAGCACACTCATGGCTATATCAAGGACTTGTCAATTATAACATGATGACAAGTATCTATAATAAATCTGTCAGTTGTAAAGCTTTCTCCACAGAACTAAGATGCACAAAATATATTCTAATATTCAGCTGCTGTTAACCACTGCTGTGTTTTCTAGTCAGCCAGTTGATTTTTAAAATGCACATCCCTAGTTAAACCTCAGAACAACAGTTTATGCCATTCCATGACATTTCGCAATGAGCGTGCCATACACGCATGCATGTATGCACGCACACACACACACTAACAAACGCATACAGAGTATCCAGCCAGTCGACATGTACAGTATTGACATCTGCTGCCTCTGTCTGATCCAGGAGCTGGGTAGTTCGGAGGGCAAGCCCAGAATGGGCTTCAACCACCTGGAGAAAGGACGTGCTGCTTCCTCTTCCCCGCACAGCAATGGTGAGACAGGAGCCCCGGAGCAGCAGCAGCAAAAGCCTGGCCTCGCCGGAGAATCGATGTACAGGAGGAGGTACACACAGGGAGAGGGGATATCAAACTGAGACGAATAGCATTTGATAACTTGTTTAAAAACTCTCATAATTGGCTCCATTTTTTTTCTACGGTGTTCAAGTGCTTTAATCTAAAATGTCTGATAGTGGGGGGCAGTATATCTCCTGTTAGCTGTTATTTTCTAGCCAATCAAGCACCAACTTATTTTTGTTGGATAGAGTTGTATCCTTTTCCTAAAACAAATATCTTCTCCAACAGTGCAGCAAAGGAAAGGGTGTTGGCCTTACATGTGTCTTCTCTTTTTTCGCATCTTTCCATATAGAAGAGAGGGCTCTTACCCTCGCAGTGTGACTGAATCTCCTGTCGAACACGGGGACAGGAGCTCAGGGGACTTCCAGATTAGCACACCCTCAGCCTTCAGCAAGTTGAACCTGCACAGGAGCTTCAGTCCCCTCGTCATGTCCCAGGGCTCCTGGTCATCCAGGTAACATACTGGGTTTTAAATAAGTTATATTTAATTAAGGCTCTGTTCAGACCTGGCATTAACCCGCGTCCTGGGTGATCCGATCACAGGTGGACAGCTCGAAGTACAGGTGTGAGCGCACTCAATACGCATTGAGGTCTGATCACTCAGACCACATTCAGAGGTGGTCTGGGCCACATGTGGCCACATTCTTTTAGCAGTGTGTACGGGAATGTTTCCTGGGCAACATTAAGGACCGCCTACTCAACCACTTGGATTCACGGGGTCTCTGAGCTCCTCATGAACAGGTAGATGAGAGCCTCGCGGCATGGAAATGACTTCTGTGCACTACTGTATCCTGTCGGTACAACTGTATTTTATTACAATATATCTTGGAACACACAGGAAGTGCATTATTATCATACGGTCTGTGATGTGTCAGTATTTTTGTTCCAGTGCTCTGCACAGAGCTGACACCCGCCTGCTCACTCACTCTCTGCCCCGGCTCTGAAGCTCTGTACCCAGCTGTTGCCTGGCAGAGGTGCCGGTGGCACGTTGGTGGACCGGGTACCGCCGGTACAATCACCTTATATTTAGATGTTAATAAAATGTACCCAAATTCACGAATATGTAGGATTTACTACTGACATTCCTGTAATATTACGTTGCAACGTCAAAAGTGGTCACTGGAGACGCATGTTAAGAAGCATTCTAATGCCAGGTGTGAACAGACATACTTGGAGCTGTCCACTTGTGATCGGTCTGAACAGGGCCTAAGTTAACCTCGAGCATTGATTTTTACAGGGGTGGCATACTGCTAATGCTGCATACACATTCTCCACACCCTCATAATATTTAATGTAACGTTAGTTATTATTTAAAGATTGTTCCCCTTTAATTAAAGGAGTGCGTCGCCCTGCCTGTCCAGCCGGTCCTCGCCCCTCCTGGCCGGCCCTCGTAGCCAGTGTCCTGACGGTCCTACTGAGCCGTTCTTCGATGGGGCCGAGGTCCAGGTGGCCAACCTGGACTACAGAATGTCCCGCAAGGATCTGCAGCAGACGCTGCATGACACATTCTCTCGTTACGGACGGGTAAGGCCTACTCCAGTGATGTTAAAGGCCATTTTGACATGCCACACTACGAAAAGCACAGGTGTAAATACTGAAATGAATGTTGGCTGACTTCATTTAGCTGCACTAATTTCAGGTTACTGGTGTATCGTGCATGCTTGCTCATAGTCACTTTCACTTGGAACACTTGACTAGAACAGAGCCATCGTTAGTGCTATCAATAACACCTGTGCTTTTCCTTCCGTGACAAGTCAAAATGTCTGCTGTGAGAAAGGCCTATTACACTGATAAATGTATTGATCAAATACGCCTGAGTCCAAAATAACAAAGTCTTTTAAGATGGAATGTTTGCTTTCAGATTTTCTGCTTGCAACGAGATTCACCACTGTCTCAAAACATCTCCTTGTGGCGTGACTTGTTTTGTCTAGGTGAAAGGTGTGGAGCTTAGCCCCCACACTGACTATCAGCTGAAGGCCACAATCCAGATGTTGTCCCTGCAGCAGGCCATAAGTGCCGTCAGTGGCCTGCACCGTTATAAGATTGGAGGAAAGCGCATTCAGGTGTCTCTGATCACTGGTGGCAGCAACAAATCCCTTGCCATGCTCAGGTACAGTTAAGCATAGTTGAGTTGGGGGTTCATGGAACTTTCTAATAAGGGACACAAATACATATTTTCTTTAACTTTTCTCTTTTTTTAATTATACAGCACAGAGATTATCAGCATTCTTCAGGATGCACCTGCCAATTGTCTTCCCCTCTTCAAGTTTACAGAGATCTATGAGAAAAAGTAAGTAGCTTTGTCTCAACTCATTGCTTTCAAACACGAACAACTTTACTCGTACGTATTTTGTACTTGGGAGTATAGCAATTCCAAAATGATAATGTATCCATTTCAAAGTAGTTTGTACTGCAAAACTATATGCTCCTTTTCCCCCCTCTTCAGATATTCCCGTAAGCTTGTGGTTGGGGATCTGTACAGGCTACCAGAGGTGGTGGCAGTGCGGGAACAGGGAGGCTCAAGGCTTGTGTGCCTACAGCCCAGCAGCCAAATCCGTCAGAGTCCACTGGGATCTTCCCAGTCCCAGGAGGGCTCCTCCTCTGCTAGCGGCAGCCCCGTGGTGTTCGAGGAGCTGGAGTACCATGAACCTGTCTGCAGAGAACACTACACACAGCGGGACTTCAGGTTATTAGAATTTTGCATAAAATACACATAGTATAACATTCTGATTAAATGCTTATTTCACAAAAATACGTAATAAAACACGTGGAGTTGCATGCTCCTTCTCGTGAAACTTGTTTCGTAGAGAAAAAAAACCATTTAAATTATGTATTAAATAGGGCTGTCAATTGATTCAAATATTTAATCGCGATTGATCACGTGATTGTCCATAATTAATTGCTATTAATTGCACATTTTATCTGTTCAAAATGTTTATTGGCCCATTTTAATAGTAGGCCTCTATTGTTGGTTGGTAGCTCCTCTGGAGCATTTTGTCATGTACCTGCCTCGCAGCAACATTCAGCTGATTGTCACCACACTGTTTCCATCACTGATTGTCTTATTTGTCTCTTCTTTTTTCAGTGAGGCTGACTTTGACCCTGACTCGTATAAAATACCCTTTGTTGTGATGTCTCTGAGCACCTTAGCATCTGAGGTCCACAGTCTGTTGCAGTCACATGAGGGAACGCTTCCATTACTCAGGTAACAACCAGATCCTTAATTCATGTCAAACAGAGAATGTTTTCACACATTATGAAGTCCATAATGCAGTGTATTTTCCATTTAGTTTTCCAGACTGCTATGCAGAAAAATTCAGCCCTCTGCAGCTGGGCAATGAGACACTGGAGGGCGGCGTTCCCCTGGAGCACCTCATCACCTGTGTTCCCAGTATCACAATAGTCACAGCTCAGAATGGCTTTAAAGTCATCAAGTGGATCCACAACAAACCACCAGCACCAAACTCCGGTAGGAACATTCAACATTTTGATGGAAGTTGCTTAAACTTCCTACAATGCTGTACCTAGTGCTGTATAGAGATGTTCCGATACCATTTCTGCCTTCCCGTTACCGAGTCCGATACCTGAACTTGCAGTATTGGCCGATACCGAGTACCGATCCAACACCAGCATGATTTAAAAAAATATATATATGTTGTTGTTGTTGTTATTATACAGCTGTTTCCTACTGACCATGTATGGATGTGATATGATTACTATCTTTGTAGTATGGCCTGGCTCAGGGTAAACCCTTTGTAAAACATAAACAAATACATACTGAGATTGAATGCAATATAACTTTCTTTTGTTATTCAGTTTGTCTGTGACAAAGACAATAAATAAATGAAGCTAGGAATAAATAACAATTCTGTATTCCCTTAGCTAATGTGTGCTAATTTGTCCTGCAGGGTGCAGTCTTCACACACCCTATCAGGGCACTGCCACCCCTCGAAACGGTAGCCTTACATACTGTACATATCGCCTAGTGATGCACCTATCCGACTTTTTCAGTCCCGATAGCGATACCTGGGCTTTGGGTATCAACCGGGTACCAAACTGATACCAGTGTTTAATTAATGCATTCCTAATATCGCCGTTTTACTTGTTGGATTTTCCACTTTGAAATATTGCTAAATGGCTGACATTTTTCTCGCTCTGGCTACCGTTATCGTTACTCTCCACTGGCACAGCATTGTTGTTGTTTGCTATTGTCACGTGATGAGCTACCTGCAGTCAGTCCTCCTTGCTGCTCTAACAGTAGTTGCCAGTGGCAGCCATGATACATCCAGGGCGCCGGCACAGTGAAGGCTACTGTTTTGGAGCGGCCAAGAAGAACTGATTTCCAGTAAAACAAGTTGATTATTATTCTGGGTTAATGGTATCGGAGCGGTGCATAGACTGGTGTACTTACCAATCCCCAATACCGAATTTTGTGCAGTATCGGACACATTTCCGATATCCGTCTCTGAACAGCTCTAGTCCTACATTGTTACCAGCCAGACATACCTATATTAGCCATTTTAAATTATTATTATTTTTTTTCCCCCATGCAGAGCCGTGGATTCAGCGCTGCAAAAGTCCGGTTGGCAACCCACAGCTCATCCAATTCAGCCGAGAGATTATTGACCTGTTGAAGAGTCAGCCTTCTTGCATCATGCCCATGAGCAAGTTCATACCGTCGTACCACCATCACTTTGCCAAGCAGTGCCGTGTCTCTGACTATGGCTACTCCAAGCTGCTGGAGCTTCTGGAGGCCGTGCCACATGTCCTGCAGGTATTGAGGTTGATAAGGGTCTTTGTACTTTTTGTTTATTTGTGTTGTAGAGCCTGGTTCTGCCAAAGGTTTCTACCCACTAAAAGGGAGTTTCTCCCCTACCACTGTCACATAACAATGCATGCTCACAGGGGATCTCTTGTTGGGTCTCTAAATTATAGAGTACGGTCTAGACCTGCTCTATATGAAAAGCGTCTCGAGATAACTTCTGTTATGATTTGACGCTATATAAAAATAAATGTAATTGAATTGTATTCTACATATTGTGTTTTATTTTTATTTTCTTTACCTACAGATCTTGGGTATGGGTACCAAGCGTTTACTGACCCTGACTCATCGCGCTCAAGTGAAGCGCTTCACCCAAGACCTGCTCAAACTGCTTAAATTTCAAGCCAGCAAACAAGTGGCAATCAAGGACTTCATGCAGGCATACCATTGGTCAGTCACCATTGCTTAGAGCTGTAGATGATGTCTTTACATTGCTTTTGTCTTTTGTAGATGTTTTCTAGAAGTTTGTCTGTGAATTCACATCATTAACAGAAAAGTGTTAAATATAAGTATGGATCATCAGTGTTGTGAACGTTTGTAATATATTTTTATACCTTGTGTATCAGGTGCTTCTCCAGAGACTGGAGGGTAATCGACTATGGCATATGTGACCTGATTGACCTGCTGACTGAGATCCCCGACACCACCATCACTGTTACACAGCAGGACACGGACACGGTCATCTCTGTTCCAAAGAGAGGTCCGTTTCAACCAGTTATTAAAAAAAGACTTATTTGGAAGTCGTGTGTAGTGATGTTCCCAAATCTTTATAAAGAAACTGATAAATAAAATGCAATTTTAAGTGATGGGGAAGGTAACAATACTCTTTACTTTATCCCAAGCAAACATTTGTGTAATTGTTAAATATATATAAATTGTTGGATCTAACGGAGTCGAAGCTGAAAAGCTCTACAGTATGAATCATTTTAAGCGGTACATTTCAGGTTTTATTTTTTCATTGATTAGAATTCCCTCTTATTTGCCTACAGAGCGTACGGTGGAGGAAATGGAGCGCACTAAGCAGTTTGGGAAGGAGGTGGTGGACCTTCTTCGTCACCAGCCTCACTGCCGAATGGCCTTCAGCAGGTTCATCCCCACCTACCACCATCACTTCGGTCGTCAGTGCAAGCTCAGTTACTACGGCTTCACCAAGCTCATAGAGCTCTTTGAAGCAATCCCCAACATACTGATGGTGAGTTAGGAAGACTGTTGACTGTTGTCAACCAAAACAAACAGCAAGCGAGCCGAAAAAGTAGAAAATGGCTGAGGATTCATGTGGATACAACCTGAACCCTCACATTTTAAATCCACATTAAGTCACTACTGCATTGCATTGTGGGATATTTATGCCAATTACCAGGATATTATCTCAAGACTGTGAAAGTTCACATCAGGCTCTTCTTGGCTTTTCTCATATGACATGTGCTTGGATTGATAAATCAAGCATAGATGCCTCTTCCTTTTTCTCTGCCTGAACCCTGATTTAACAGCTGTCCCCTACCTTCATCAGGTGTTGGAGTGTGGTGAGGAGAAAGGGCTGACGCTGACAGAAGTGGAGTGTATCAAGGCTCTGGCGGCTCAGCTGGTCAAGCTGCTTCGGGCTCAGAAAAACTCCAGCCTTCCTGTCAGCCAGCTGCTCACTGAGTACAGCAAGACCTTTGGTTATGGACTCCGCCTGCAGGACTATGATGCCAGCTCCCTGCCGGCTCTGCTGACCAAACTCTGCCATGTTGTCAAGGTAAAGAACACCTCTAATGATTAGTTGTTTTTTTTCTATTTCGGTTTTGTTGTTCCTTTCGTTGCTTCTAATTAGCCTTTGTAGATACACAGAAATTATCTATTCCAAATGTACCTTAAAAAGACATTTGTCAAGTATTTAATACTCTTATCAACATGGGAGTGGACAAATATGCTGCTTTATGCAAATGGATGTATATATTTATTGCTGTAAATCAATTAACAACACAAAACTATGACAAATATTGTCCAGAAACCCTCACAGGTACTGCATTTAGCATAAAAATATGCTCAAATCATAACATGGCAAACTCAAGCTCAACAGGCAACAACAGCTGTCAGTCTGCTGACTTGACTATACCTTGAATACCCCAAACTGCATGTGATTATTATAAAATGGGCATGTCTGTAAAGGGGAGACTCGTGGGTACCCATAGAACCCATTTACATTCACATATCTTGAGGTCAGAGGTCAAGGGACCCCTTTGAGAATGGCCATGCCAGTTTAGAGCGTTATTTAGCCTCCTTTGCATCAAGCTAGTATGTTATGGTTGGTACCAATGGATTCCTTAGGTTTTCTAGTTTCATATGATGGTCTTCACTTTAGCTTTAAAATTAAGTCCGTTACAACCTAAAAATCGCAAGTTGTGTTAATGCGTTAAAGAAATTAGTGATATTAAAATGAATTTGCGTCAACACATTATCATGTTAACTTTGACCGCCCTACAGAAGTCCTCCCAAGTGTCGCATTAACAGTAGGTCTGGTGATTTGAAATGAATTCCTCAGAACTAATTGAAACATGTCAATTTGTCTCACTAACGTCACCCCACCAACAATTCTATTTTATATTGTCGATGTTTTAAATCAACTCTGACATCCTGGAAAATGTATTCTTTTGAGTGACCTAGAGCGACTTGCAGACGCTTTACTTCACTGTTGATGGTGAATAATCATAGTTCTGTTCTCACTTGGTTAAGACCATTATTTGTTTCTAAATCACTAGTAATATACCAAATAAACAAGTTTTCTTTCAATTTCAAGGTGGTGGATGGCTCGGGGGGTCGGGAAGTGCAGTTGATCAACAGGAAGTCTTTGCGCTCACTGACCTCTCAGCTACTGGCTTTGCTGATGTCCCAAGAGGAGGAGCAAGTCACCAGGGGTCTCAAAGTGGAGGAGCTGAGCCAGCATTACCTGGCTGTCTATGGAGCGCCGCTTAACCCATGTGAATATGGGTTCCTCTCCCTCAGCGAGTTACTCAAGAGCCTGCCCTACCTCGTAGAGGTAAGTGGAAAAGTTAACATCTTAAAACTCCTTCAAAGCTTTCTACATTTTCCTGTCTTACTGTAGGGCTGCACAATTTAATGAATATTAATTGTGATCACGATTTTGGCTTCCCACGGTGTGGAAGTTCTTCAGTGTGAGTGAAGGAGACATAAAGCTGCAATTTGTCACAACTGTAAGTCCAAAATAAGACGTGGTGGAATAACCTTAAAACATTTGGAACAACTAACTTAATCAGACTCATATTATATTGTAATTCATTTCCATGCATGTTGCTCTGAGTAATCACAGGGACCGGCTCGTCTGCCGACAGCAGCAATGTTGCCTCCGTTAACGGAGCTAAAGAGCTCTGTTACATTATGATGTGTTCAAGCTCTACTCAGTAGAATGAGTATCGGGTGATGGTAAATAATAACACTATCATGATGCGTTCAAATGTAATCTTGTAAAATGTAGTTTTTGGTGAGAAACTTGAATATATCCAGTTTTTTGAAGGAGCTGTTTTCACAGCAATATAAAATAGATATTAGAGAGAGAAATATGACCTGTTTAACTTCCTAAAGCTTTGTTTAAACTTGCGTGAGACATCATGGCACGAAACGCGTTGTTCGTTGCAATATGCTCCGAAACACCAGAAGGCGTACAAACAAAATATTCTGTGGAGAAGCAAGAAGTGAAGGAGTGGTAACGGAAAGGAAAGTAGGCTGCCTGGCAACAGTAGTAAACATTAAACTCTGACATACGTACCACCAAACATTGCATTTGTGTACTGTAAGCATTACTGTCGCTTACCTCCAAGTAAAAATTACTTTCTGTCTCTTTGTGCATTGCCTCTTTCCATGAGACCTTTTTTTTAATCGAAGAAAATATGTAAATAAAAATACAATCATTTATTTCCGAATCATTTGAATTGTGTTTTTATGCAAATAACCATGATTGATGACATTAACAAAATAAAAGGATAACATTTCGAATTTTTGATGGTTGTAATGAAGCACAACATGAAAATGAAAGCAGCCCTCTGTTTACTTAAATGTGAAATTGCAATAGAATTGTTTAAAGTATTAAAAATATTTTGTCTCTTAACTCTATGAATAGTAATGATAAATAAATGTGATCTCAATGTTGATCAAATAATCATGATTATCATTTTGGCCATAATCGTGCAGCCCTGTCCTACAGTTACATTTCCTCTCCACCTCGATGTGTCTCCATTTTTATTGCATAGTTTACCTGTACTCCCACACAGAGGCACAACTGACTGTGTGAGATCTTTCTTCTTTCACAGTTGTACCATGAGGAAAGTGATGACAACAGAGCTGGCATCACTGCCAGTAGTAGTGGTGGTGAGTGGGTGAGGCTGACCGGGCTTTACCAGTTCGCCCGTAGCGTACGCGGCCTGCTCCACACCTACCATTACAACCAGATCTTCCTGACGGAGTTCCAGGGGGCTTATAACAAATTTACAGGCTGCAGCCTTGAACCACGTTCCTATGGATATACCAGCAATGATGAGCTGCTCAGCGCCATTCCACAGGTGGGAATACATTTCATTGGACACTTTTACTGTAGTACGTCTAGAACTTAAAGCAGCTGTGGGTAGAAATGGAGCAAATATGATTTAAAAAAGTTAGGATATAGTGACCGTTTTATAAAACTATAATTATGACAGTAGTGCATGAGACAGGTAATCTGAAAAAAAATCATGTTCCTCTGTGTCCTCCGGTGCTCCTAATGGCATCTGCAAGATTTCACGGACCGGAGGAAAACAACCAGAGTCGAGCTGGAGCCTCGCCGTCTGTGAGAGTGTTCCTTCTCCGATCAAGCGGTCAAACTAGGCAGCGCTGATAAAATATGAATCAATATTCTGTTACTGTAATGCCTATTTCTCGCATAAAAAAAATAAACAAAGAAACATCTCATAGTGTACCGTTTAGCTGTAAAATGAGAAAGTTTGTGACCCGGCAGCCATGTTGAGAAAATACCAAGCACCGCCCACCAGCCGGAGCACAGCCAATAGGAACGCTCAATAGGAACGCTCTGACATGACCTGTGATTGGCCAAAGTCTCGCATTACAGGCTATATTTTTTTAAAGCCTAAAAACAGAGCCATGAGGAGGTGCAGAAGTGTAGTTTTCTCTCAGAACACTTGAATTACAATATGCTGAAAGGTTATTATGGAATATTTGGCCAATTATACCAAAAACTTTGTGCCTACTGAAGCTTTAACACATTGTCCATGTCGACTCGACTGTCACATAGATAAGTTAGAAGTGCGAGATCTGCCAGTGTTACTTAAATCTCATACTTGAATCAGAGTTCGTCATCAATTTTCTCTTGTCATTTGTTTTGTTTAGGTCCATAGTTTTAACATAACACTGCCTCATCTGTATATTTTGTTTGTTTTATGACGTGTCATCAGGTGGTGTGGATCAAAGGGCATGGTCACAAGAGGATTATCGTTTTGAAGAACGATATGAAAGGTAAAGGTGACGGCATAGCATGCTTCAGTTATTAAAGTCAAACTTGTCAGGTGTGTCGGGGCCTTTAAACAATGTATGGAAGCTGTATAATATTGGGGGTGTTTGTGCTTTGTTTAGCAAGGGCAAGCCCTTCAGTTCCCAACAGCCCTCAGCCAGGAGAGACCATGGAGAGCCCGAGAGACAGCCCGATTAGCAACACAACTTCTGGAACCCAGAGTCCAGGTAACATGGGTCACACAAGTATTTATATTTATTACACGGCTGTGTTGAATACTCGATTCTGATTGGTCAATCACGGCGGTCTGTAATTTCTGTATAACATACCGTTGCTATGGGCGCAGTTCAGATGTTGGACTCTGGCAGACCGTTTTTGTACAGGGATAATGTACAGCTAGCAGGTCATTGTTGTGAAAGAATCCCCTTCAGGGCGACGAGAGACCCGCTGCGCGTCGGGGTTCAGCATCGCCCTGTTGGGGATTCTATCACAACAATGACCGGCTCGCTGTACATTATCCCTTAAATAAACTGCTCAAGATGTATTTATTTATTTTTTGTGGTTTATTATTAAAAATATAGTAAAGTAATTCAAACATTTTAAAACTGTTAACAGAGATGATGAAAATCATGCAACTAAAGCACAGTTTTAAAGATTAGCGCTGCTCTTTCTCAGATAAAATATAGATGAAACTAAATCATGTTCTTTTACCTGCCAGGTGGCGATGTTGTGATAGAATCTGAGCTGCTGTGTCTGACATCACCAGTAGACCTACTGTGTGGTCCTGTACCATCCTGCCTACCGTCACCTCAGCTCCACCCAGACCCTGTTCTCCTTCAGGACACAGACCTGATTCATTTTGAGGAGAAAACTCCAACAGGTCAGTTTTTAATGTTCCAAGTTTTATATACAGTATTTGTATTGCATTTATAAACCCACATTAGTTGATATTAACCCTCTGAGACCAACAATAGACCTGTTTTTGTCTTTTTTAGGGGGGTACAGGGGGTCTTTAGGGGGAGATAGCAGGTCAATAGTAGATACATAGTTTCACTAGAGTTTCGCTCTCGTTCTAGTTTTCAAAAAAGGTGTCTGAGAAAGATTTAAAAAATGACAGTCTTAGGCAAAACAAGGGAACAAAAATACATTATAATGAGAACATCACACTTTTTTATTTGCACCTTTCCTGTCTTTCATGAGGTGTAAGTTCAGTCTGTACTCCTGTGTGTGATTTCAGTGAGTGATGAACCTGATGTGGCAGCTGCAGCCATCGCTGACAGCACTTCCGATCCACCTGGGCAGCCTGGCAGCACGGACGACAGACCTCCGCCGCCCCCCAACATGAAGACCCCCTTGTCCATGGACAGTCCCAGCAGAAGAGCCACACGCAGCAGAATTAAGCTAGCTGCCAACTTCTCGTTCACGGCAGGCCTCTGATCCTTTTTACACACACACACACACACACAAAGCAATACTAGTTCACACATAGTGTAACTCTACATGCAAGAGTTGACCGGCTACACTGACCACACAACACAGAAGTGACCCCAGACGTTGGAGGAGCGTTGGTGTTGTCCCCTCTACATCCTTTACCAGGCTGTTGCTTTCTTCTTAACCGCTCATCGGCCATCTTTGTTCTCTGTTTGCTTATTTCACATTCAGCGTGTTCTACTGATGATGTTCACCAAACTGTGATTTTCTTCTTGCAGATTTACCTGCAATTCTTCAATTTGCCAAATCCATCTACTGTAGCCTGTGTTTGATTTCACCTTCCAGGGAAGTTAAATTCTATTTCCATGTGCATCTCTTCATCTGCAGAGTCTAAAGCTGAGTTGGTTGTCACTGTATACAGAGTATTAGGTAACGGGAGAATAGCTAGGGATGAGTAACTTAAGTTTTCTATGTTAAATCCAAGAAATGGAGTTTACCCACATTCTCCAACTATAATACTGACAAACAGAAGGTTTATAGTTCATATCCCATATTGAGAAACCTCCATGTATACTTCCTTGCCGTATCCCCAAAGACAGAGCATTTCATTTATGACATTCATTCATTTTTAAAATCCTTTTCAAATTTTGGGAGACTTTGCTTTGTAGGTAATTGTAGACATGTCAACCAAACTGGCCGCTAAGCTCCTGCCTGTTTCCGTCTTCTCTTGGGTAAAGTACTAAGGATTTCTAAAGAGGTAGCTTCTCTTTGAGGTATTTCTCCTCTTTTGTCTCTGTTAAGTAGCCTCAGGACAGTTTTTCAGTTCATTTTATATTATGCAGAGTATTTAGTAGTCCGTGGAAGAGTTCGGCCTAACTGTGTGATGTATTTGGTGGCAATTCAACGATTGTGACCGAACGTTGGTTTAAACTGTTCCGATTGTGGCGTTCGTTAACGGAAGCTAACGGGTTTTTGAACCGGCAAAAGCGTCGATGGCGAGGTTTTGATTGACTGCGACAAGCACTGCTCTCAGGAATTTTTATTCTTGTTGCACTTCGACTTAATTTATTGCAAAGATTTTGACTTGTCTCTCCGGGGCCACTAATGAAGGCCTGAAAGGGGGAAAAAGGGTGGCTCTTTAATTCTCCGGTCAGATGTGTGCTCAGGCAGCAAGAACCGAGATGTTCGGCTTTAGCCAGCAGCCGGTGTGTTTTGTGTTGGGTATCTTTTTTTTTCTTTTTAGCTGTGTTTTGTCTGTGTGTGTGGTTTACACTGGAGTAGGTGGTGTGAAATGTGCATGGTGTGCATAAATGAGTTTATGCATGGTGTAAGCCCAGGAGGAGCAGACAAGGAGCGGATGAGAATAAGACATTCTTTAAGATCAGTCTTTTATTTCCACCATGTTTTAGGGGATCTTGGAGTCCACCCTTGCAGTTGCCACATAAACGCTCAAGGTTTTTAGAGTTAACCTTGTTGCTGGTAAGCACTGCGTCTGCGGTGATGTCCACTGCCTGAGTTGAAGAGTTTGAGGGGAGGGGCGGGGGGGTCAGTGAGCACTCCTGAGTTTTTGATTTTTAATGACAAGGTGATTGGTTGTGAGATTTTAGGGAAAAAGAGATGGGGTCGGGAGGCGGTTAGGCTGTTTGTGGAGCACCATGGGGGTTCTGGGCAGCCTCCTGAACAGACTGTGACGTGCACACAGAGGACCCTCTGCGGCTCTCTGGAATCTGCCGGGCTTTTACAATGGCTTGTATTTGCCA
Organism: Sebastes fasciatus; assembly: GCF_043250625.1. Taxonomy (NCBI): domain Eukaryota; kingdom Metazoa; phylum Chordata; class Actinopteri; order Perciformes; family Sebastidae; genus Sebastes; species Sebastes fasciatus. Next base: position 10,937,934 of record NC_133797.1, on the reverse strand, counting down.
CGGTGCCAAAGGAATCGCCATCGTACCTCCCCATCCCTCACATCTTACATAGAGGAATTTTTACTTACTGATGTGTGTTGGTTTTTTTTCCTCCGTCTCGAATGTTTACAAGACTGCTGGCTGCCGAATTGCCACCAAATAATGTCCACTGCCGTGAAGTTGAGCACGACCGAGGCGCCGCTGAAGTCTCACGGTTGTTTGGGTTAGGTTCAAAGAATGGGTAAAAGCCCATTTAATCAGTTTCTGTCCAGTTTCGATGTTTACTTCTTTAACCAGTGTTAATAATTTTCTTTGTCAGACTTGATTTTGGTATGAAAAGCCTTTTTAAAGCTGAGAGATTCCACCTGCCAACTCACCAAACTGTCTGAAATGACAATCAAAATGTTTTTAATTAGGGCAGTCAGGGTTCAGGTCTTCCTGCAATGTTTTACTGACTGTCTGGAAACCTCTTTAAAGGAAAGAGCAGCTCAGAAAAGTAATTGATTTAGAATTGGTAATGATAGAAAGGGGCTGAGAATGCTCACATGGTGAATGTATTACTTTTTGTGACTTTGAACAAAACCCTAGCTTTCCCTCAGAGCACTGCAGTGGCAACTAACTCGGATGGAAAAATGTAACTTCTCTATTTAGCGTTCTCTCTCCGTTTTAGTTGCATCATTGAGAAGCTATTGTGCCTGTCAAAATATGCACTTTTGCATAGTTTTGGTTCATGAAATATAAACGTGAAATTAGGTAGTGAACCAGGAGGGGTCGAAACATGTATTAATGTGTCTTTGTTTAACTGTATCTGACCTTCTTGCTTATTCAGTTTTCACGTCGCACAACAGTTCTACAGTTCAAGAAAAGGTTTCCTTTATTCAGCAGTGTCCTTCAAACGCCTGCCTTGTGGTTATTTTTTTGTCCCCCCCCCTACTCACCAGAAGTCGCTGTAACTGTCTTAATGTTGTTAAGGGACCAAAAAAAAAAAGATTTCTGTTAATAAATTTCACAAGCATCAATTCTGCCTGGTCTCAATGTTTTTTTGCGGTTGTTTGAGAGACTCGAATAACTGCAGTAAAATCACCCAGCGTGTTCTTGAAAGATGCTCTTTATTTAAACATGTATGTACAGGTAGTTTCAGCTTATTTTCTGCATATTTGTTCAATATTCAACTCAAGGACCTTCATAAATTCACTACTACTACAGAACGCTAAGTTATTAGAAGGGAAGGTAAAGTGACAGCACTTTGCTTGACAGGAGTCACTAATGTCCTAAATACACTCGAAACATACACCATCTATAGGAGGCATTTACAAGAGGGTTGCATTCATTTCCTGGTGTTTATCATAAAAACGCAAGACTAAATTCAGAGGATGCAAGTTGTTCGTGTCAGCAATATCCATAATAACTATGATGATACTACCACAGTCAATAATTCCCGGTAGCTGATGGGTGAAATGAGGTGACTCTGGAGAATATGAGCAAGCATAGTGGTTGATTTAAAAACAAAAATAATAATTAAAAAGTTGACTAAAACTATTTTCAAGTGTTGGCATATACAGGGGTTAACCAAAATAATGAATAGGTTGAGAACCAGTGCTACAAAAGTGGGTCATATGAGGTTGCATGCCAGTAAGCATTAGCTTCTATAGAGTGAAATGCAAACGTTTGGATGCACCTAACATGACCCGACTTTGTAGCAACGTTGCAGAGTCCATTTTCATGAAGTATTTTCAGTGACCACCACAGATTTTTTGACTCTGCCAAATCTTTAAATGCAGCACAGCAGATATTACAGAATCACAGATGGTGAATTAAAGTGCTGACAAAAATATTGCCCAGCTCCAGAACAAAAGCATCCACGGGCTACCACCCGTCTCTAGTATTTACTGTATATACCAGTCACTTAATTGGCAGCCTTATTGTTTGTCTGAGTCACACCCGGGAACGATGATACAAACAGAGTTGTGGGTCTCCTGAAAGTGAAAGAGGTTCACTGGTTGATGTTAAAGGGCTGAAATGGAAGAATAAATACCCGTTGTCAAACATGATGGGACGATAACAGACGTTTTTTTTACTATGAGACAGAGAACCCCGGCACTTCAATTTGTGGACATTGTGCTTGAAGTTCTGTAAATCCTTCCACTGTTTTAACGTTACATGATGGAATGACCCAATCTAATTTAAGACATATATTTATCAGATTATATTTACAATTCCCTTTTATCTTTTCTTCATTTACACTTCACTCACAGAAGCTCCTTATTGTAAGGTTTCCCTCGAGCACTGATTAGGGATCAGCTCCCAGACTCTGGGCTGAAACTTTATCTGCGATTCAATCACCAACCTGATTCCTGAACAGTTTCGAGGGGAAAACACAGTTAACCCAGGTTCTCTGAGTCACAGGAAGTGATGTATGGCATGTGATGCGAGTGTGTTGACACGGGGACGCCGGGGGTCATAAAGAGGTCTAGTGTCAGTTACATGACGGCACACTGGGTGGCTCCACAGCAATCCTTAATGATGGCCACTCCTGACTTGGTGATGGATGGTTTGTTCGGAGGCGGTTCTGGGATTTGTCTCTTAGGCTTCGGAGGATCTTGCAATAAAGAAAGAGGAGAAAAAGAGATCATCACACCGTGGAAGTGAAAGCCTCTCTCTGACTGTGTGTTGTGTCATTTTTTTCACTCACTTTGTGTGGCTTTGAGCTTCTTCTCCAGGGGCATCAGCTTCAGTCTGAGGTACTCCGCCATCTCCTTGTCCTCCTCTTGCTCCCTGAGTTTAAGATACAGTCCCATATAGTCAGCTGTTTGAATACAATGCAGGATCAGTACAGGGTGGTTTTAATAGCCTTATGTACCTGAACCGCAGTCTGGACCTTTTTCACAGACGACATTTTGAAATGTCACAGTAGGAAAAGCACAGGTGTAAAAATCATAGTGAGGGGCTGCCCTGGTAGCTCACCTGGTAGAGTAGGTGCCCCATGTACCAAGGCTGAGTTCTTACCGCAGCAGCCCGGGGTTCAAATCCGACCTGTGGCCCTTTGCTGCATGTCATTCCCTTTCATAACTATCACTGTCTCTCTCCATTAAAGGCATAAAAGCCCCCCAAAAAACATTGAAAAAAAATTGAAAGATTATGAGTCACGGCTGAATTTCATTTAGCTGTGCATACAGGTTTAATACTATATATATATATAGCCACGGTAATCGACCTACTAATCAGTATTTGAACGCTTCGGGTTTTTTGTTTTTGTATGTAATAATAATAATGTATAAATCCCAAAATAGCCCATGAAATAAGGAATAATCCCACAACATTATTCATACACAACATAAATTATTATTAGTTATCTCAGACGTTTATGTGTAAAATAAAAAAATGTGTATATATATATATATATATATATATATATATATTTATATATATTTATATATATATAATTTTTTTTCAGAAAACAATGATTTGAGCCACTGTGTAGCTCTGGCAATGCCAGTCCGTCAGTCCACCATTTTGGTGCAGACTTAATTATCCGCTGACTTTTCCTCTTGCACCAACAAGGCTATGACATTTGTGTTTTTGAATAAAATGTCATGATGAATTGTAATAATAACGTTGCTGATATCTTCACTTCTAGCACCATCCTCAGGTCAAAATTTCTATTTGTTAGCCTATGTGTAATATCAAATGTTAGCATGCTAAAAACACACTAAATGAGGAGAACATGGAAGACATTAAAGGCTACCTGCTAAATATCAGCACGTTGGCATTGTCATTGTGAGCATGTTAGCGTGCTGACTTAGCATTTAGCTCAAAGCACCACTGTGCAGCTTCCCAGAGCCTCGCCCAGCTTAGCCCTGTTCAAAGACTGTCAGGGATGTATCTTTCAGAAGAACTGCTGCTCAGCTCTGTGACTTGTACTGCTAAAACACGACAAGCACAAACTAGGACTCCACGCAGCTTTGATTTTGACAACGTAAAATCATAAAGAGTAACTCTGATTAAACTGATCCAAATAACCAACGACAAAAGCATATCTGCAGTCCCCTTTTTTAAAATGAACCTTTAAAGTTGCTCAGAAACACTTCACCATTTGCTCATCCAGCGTTTTAAATCTATCATTTTACATCATTTCATATCACGTCTATCTGAAGGTTATCTCTGTGTCACCCTGTGGGAGCAGAAGAGGAGGAGGAGGAGGAGGAAGAAGTAGAGATAATGACAGAGCCATGGTCGTCAGTCAGCCTCCCACACACACAGACACACACACACACACACACACACACACACACACACACACAGCAGTCAGTGCTGTGATGATAAAGTGACCCCATCCCTCGCCTTCAGTCATGCTCACATTTACTCTAATGAGTCTCCTTCCCACTGTTTCTCAACCATTCCTATACAGTGTGTCTATCAAACAGAAGAAGAAACAAACAGTGGATGCGGTTCAACAGTATCTGAGTAAACAAGCAGTCAGTCAGCTCCCACAGATCACATCCCGGATATTAACTGTGCCTGTATGTGGGAGCCCTCTACCTTAATCTCTCCACCTCAGCATCGTCGACCAGGAAATCCCTCTTCTGCACCAGTTTATGAATCTTCAGGATCAGCTCTTCTTCCCGCTGCCTGTGCTTCTTGTTTTTTTCTTTCTCTGGGGGGTGAGGGGAGAAGGAAAATGAAAGTCATAAACAAATAAACACATGGATGACTAGAGGGACAAGCAGACTGAACTGAAAACGTCATATTCTACTTCCTCGCTTAAATATAAACGCAGGTTTTGTACATTTAGTCGACCTTAACAAGCTGACCTTACAGCAAAGTCAGCCGGCTCTTAAACACTGAGTCAGTCACATCACAAACAGACCCTTTTAAATTCTCCCCTCATGTATAATTTATAACAAATAAGACACTGACTTAATTATGCAAATGTTTAGAGAGCTCTGTTTTTTATTTCATTTATTAAAGGAATTTGCATTCACAGTCAGAGATCTACGATAGCAGCATCCTCTTTGCTTTGTCTCGCTTTCTAACCTTCACACTCCGAAGCACAGAAAAAGACATAAACAGAACAAAGTGCACACCCATACACATGCGCAGACAGTTGCAGAGGTAGGTTGTCTGACTCTGGTTGGTATCTAGGCTGGGTGGTAGAAAGGAGGGTTTGAAAAATGACTGCAAACATCAGCTCTTTCTCCCATCCGGAAACAAAGTGGAGCAGTGCAGCTACAGTGTGTATTCCCATCGGGAGCAGAGCAATCTGAGGGGCGCACGGCTACAACGTATAAATCTCAATGTCAGAGAGGCCGCAGGGTCTGTTTGTCACATGACTCTCATTGTGCCGGAGTGAAGTAATGGGCTGCCAGAACCCCCAGCAACTGCATACATGAGGCCCCAGTGGCTCATGGGAATGTCAACGAGGGGCTGGTTTTGTGTGACCGGTAATCCCAAATGCATAGAGAGCCGACACAATAATAGCAATGCTTTACAATATAATGCAATCCAATAAAAGCCGCAGCCACCATTGAGGACAGCGAGGTCATGTTTCATTTGGTGGTTTTACTAGCCTGGGGGAAGTTTTCATTCCACAATTACAAACCATAGACTGTATATAAAGATGGACGACACGGCTCCACATCCTTCAGAAGTGAAGCCAAAATATACCGGAGGTGCCGACTTGAGATTTTGACGTCATTTGTAGTCTGCGCAGTAGTGATCGGGGGGTGGAGACGCGGTGTCGAGGTCACCCGCCTGAACCAATCGTGAACCGATCACGGCCGCAGAGAGACGTTTCACCCCTTTTTTAAAGCATCAAGTAACTAACCAAAACCAAAGTTAACGCGATAATAAACGCATTAATGCAACTTGTGATTTTTAGGTTGTAACAGGCGCAGTTTTAAAGCTAGTACAGATACTGGCATCATATGAAACTAGAAAACCTCAGGAATCCACTGGTACCAACCATGTCATACTAGCAAAGGAGGTTAAATAACGCTCCAAACTTACACAAAATTTTGGTGTGGAATTTCAAAGGGGTCCTTTGACCTCTGACCTCCAGATATGTGAATGAAAATGGGTTCTATGGGTACCCACGAGTCTCCCCTTTACAGACATGCCCACTTTATGATAATCACATGCAGTTTGGGGCAAGTCATAGTCAAGTCAGCACACTGACAGCTGTTGTTGCCTGTTGGGCTGCAGTTTGCCATGTTATGATTTGAGCATATGTTTTTATGTTAAATGCAGTACCTCCGAGGGTTTCTGGACAATATTTGTCATTGTTTTGTGTTGTTAATTGATTTCCAATAATAAATATATACATACATTTGCATAAACTGACTGTGGAGTTAAACCAATAATTGATTCCGCACTCACAAACACACCGCAAAAAACATCCTGCGTTTACTGAAATGTATTCTGGACGCCTTGCCTATGAAGCTTCCCTCTGCTCATATTGCCTTGGCAGTGATGATGCATGTGTGTTTGTGTGTGTCAGTTTATGATTATCTCTCCCTCATCCCCCCACCACGTCCCTGAGACTTACGATCAATCCTGCGTAGTTTAGCAAAACGACTCTTCCTATAAATCACCGTGACGCCTGCTGAGGTTATGGGACTCTGGTGAGCTGCTAACAGAAGCACTTTCTGCCAAAAACTCTATTTTTGGCCAAACAGGGTAGCGTGGACAGTTTTGCACACAGAGGATCAATTCTTAGAGGTTTATTTCCTGATATGCTTACAGCTGGTTTTCTTCAGAAGACTGCAGGTATATGTATATGTGTGTGTATATGTGTGTGTGTGTGTGTGTGTATGTGTGTGTTTGTACTGTACCTGGTGCTGTGACAATCACTCTCAGCTCCTGCTTTAAACTCATGATGTCTCTGCAGAGCTGAATGTCATCCATCCTAAAAAAAAAAAAAACACGACAAAGAAAATTAAAAAAAACGCTGGCTTCCATCAGATTGAAAGACAACAGATATTATTAGCTGCTTCCACTTTGGACGTCTTTATCTGATCAGGATGATGTTAGGCAGAGTTGTGTTGTATAGTGAAGCCTGGCAGAAAGACAGACAGCTGAAAAAATCTGTGGGAAAGATCTAATCACCAATATTTATGTCTTTTTGATCAAATGAAAATTCAGTCAACTTCATTTTTAAAAACTTGAATTTGACAATAGTTATACATAACACAGATGAAATTAAACATCCCAACGATATGGCTTGGAAAGAAATATTATTTTATTTGTTATCTATGTAAGGGATAATGTACAGTGAGCGGGTCACTGTTGTTGAAATAAACCCCCACAAGGTGATGCGGCACTTGCATCACCCTCAAGGGGTTTATTTCACAACAATGACCCGCTAGCTGTACATTATCCCGCTTATTATACGGCTACATACATAAGAAATCAATAATTTGAAACAAAAACGTTCCTGCAGGGTCCAAGATCAGAACTGCGTCAAGAGCAACGGTCTGTTATACATAGTAACGGTCCGTTATTAAGAAATAACAGACCATAGAACGCTGTGATGACCAATCAGAATTGAGTATTCAACAAAGTCGTGTAATATAACCCCATAGTTCCCAGGCTTTCACACGAACCGGCTGGTCTGTATCTCAATAGCTCTGGTCCTCACAAACAAAATGAGCTATCACATGCCCTCCCTGCGCGTTGTTATGGCGATCCAAGCAACATGTGCACATCCGAGTTTATTTGTGTCCCATTCTCCCTGATGGAGAAAGAGGCTGTTCAGTTTTCTGTGCTGTTGATTTGAGGATGTTTTGTGATGTAAGATAATGAGCTCTCATGTTTTACACCTTCAGAATTCTTAGAAAATGCATTTTGTAACTAAATTTTGTTCTGGCCAAAACTAAATTTCACGTGTGTGTAATTCATCAGAAATCCTTAATGCAGTGTTTTCACATTAAATATTTCTTCTTTTCACATAATTCAGCTTATTCTGAAAAAGAAAATGTGCAAAACATCCTGATTTGAAATGAATAGACTAAAAAGCTACGAGACTTATAAGGTTTAGAGGTTGATTTAATGTAATTTCTTAATCCTAAAGTATAAAACCAAATAAATGCAATTAACAATTGATATGAATCAGAGAAAATCATCAAATCCTCCCATTTGAAAAAGCTGGAAGAGGAATGCTTGCCATGTTTGATTAATTAATAAGTCGCTGGAATGATTAATCAACTATTTTGTCGATTGAATGATTGATTTCAGCACTAATCCCTGGTGCTGTATACTGTAAAATCCACTCTTGTACTTGTCATTAAGACATCACAGCCTCAGGCCCCGATGTGCCACACATCAGTAGAGTGTGTGAAGATGGAAAGCATGCGACATAAATCAATCCACGCTGCTCTCCGAGCTCCTGCAGCCCTGACGTCTCACCCTCGGGCCCGCCACATTTCCCCCTCTTCTTTCCTAAATCCCCACCTCTCTGTCTCTCTCTGTCTCTGCGGAGCAGTGACAGCTACCACAGGTTTAATTCTGCCTGTGATAGATCATGCCGATGACTCATCCACAGCCTCCTCTTCCTCCTCCCTCTGCATTTACACCTCCCTCCTCTTTCTCTCTCCCCCTTGACCCCTCCCTTCAGCTTCTTTCGCTCTCGCTCTGTTTTTCTGCCTTGTGTTTCACTCTCTCAATGCTATCTGTGGATTCCAGCAGCTTCTGCACTCTGACACTCCATCTGCTACTGTGCATGTGTGCGCGTGTGTGTGTGTGTGTGTGAGTGTGTGTGTGTGTTCATGAGCCGTCTTGAGTCATACGGAGCCTGACAACAGAGACGTAAGCAATAAGCAGCGTGGCGGCCTAATGAAGCCTTCCAAGTGGGCGTGTGAATTAACATCATCAACCGAGTGAGCTCTCTGAGATGTGTATCAGCTTCGCCCGACACGTCAACCATCCCGCCGCGGATGTTAGGGGTGTAATGACCCACAAAATACACCGTTCTGTTCCATATGTCACAGTGCTGAGACAATGTGATACAGTTTCAACACAGAAAAACAAATAGTGGCTTGTATTTCCACTGTCAATTCAGTCCTATAAAGATGCAATATTAGACACTTCATAATAATGTAATGCAGCTTTTTCCTCGTTCATTTAAAGTGGGTTTTGAAAAGCAAAAAAAATAAAGCTGTGCTTCATATTATATCAAAAACAACAACAAGATATCTTTTCAGCTCAACAACAAAACTGTGCTGCTGAACATCTTTTAAGCTGAAATTGTTAAATTTATCACATATAGTAGGAGTGTGAAATCCTCCGTCACAGAATATGTCATTTCACAATATATTGATATTGTGATATAATAAAAGCTCTAGAAATTAAATTGAGAAACAGCGCAAAAAATATCTATGGCTTGTCCTGAAAAAAATTATTATGATTGTGAATATATAATTTTTTTTTTTAAATTGGCGGGTCCAAAATGAATGTTTTGTTTATCTCTGTGGAAGATATCCGACGTTTGATTCCCACATCTAACAAGGCTTGTGAGCCAACAGTAAAACAGCGTTGGTATCACGTGGGTCGTCAGTTAGTGTGGAAAAAACAGATAAATGGTTGAGAGGTAAGTGCCTGGCAACGACTTGTTGTGAAGTAAATGCATTGGAACAGGGGAGGGAGAATGCGACATCTAGTCCCTGAATGTTATCAATGTTATCAATAGAACCTTAATATATAAATGATGTGTCAAAATCTCTGGCGGTTGATCAATTTGTATCGCCAAACCCTACGTGTACTGTGAGTCTGTATTAGAGCTGCAACAATTAGTTGAAATGAGTTATAATAGATTCATTATTTGAGTATTTTTTCAAGCGAAAATACCAACAATTTAATTAGTTTCGGCTGCTTAAATGTCAGAATTTGCTGCTATTACCTGTCATACGCTGAAGTAAACTGAATATTTTTTTTTATCTTGGACTGTATTTGATAAGAGTTTTACAATATCTGACAGTTGAATGACAGGACATTGAGATTATCCTTTGTACCGTGAAAATAATCATTTATACTAATACGCTGCAGCCCTAGTCTGTATTGAACAATACAATACAATACAAAATGTATATAAACTCAGTACTCAAAAGTACGAAAAGCGCAGACTCAACATTCCCAATGATAAATGCAGAGAAGAATTAAACACAGTGTGTCATCCCAAACACTGATCCATAATCCTTGAAGCTGATGTTGATGAGGAGCCAATGAGTTCATCATGGTGACTCATTCAGCTGCTATTGGCAGGTCCAGTCTTCTGCATAATCAATGAACAAATGGGCTGCCTCTCTCCGTATCGAACAGTATCTTAAAACAGCCAACTTATATCACAAGGAAAGAGCATTTGAATGTCTTTGCAGCGTGTCATGAGGGTGTCAACACAGAAAAAGCTCATTATCCACTCAAGGACGGCAGAGGGAGTTGCTATGACACTGTATTGATTCAATCTTTGACACGCTCTATTACGTTTGGTGTTAAAAAAACATAAAAATTGACAGTTCAGCAACTCACATGAAGCGCAGCTCAGACTCCCGGCGTACCAGGACCTCTCGCAGGCGCTGGATACGAGCCATCTCCACCTCGATCTCCTCTGGAGCCATGGTGCTCTCCGCCATGGACACATCTGAATGACCTGGGAGGCAGAGGGAGGGAAGGCAGGGTATGAGTAAAAATGAATGAAGAGGGATAAAAAAAGATAGGAGGGAAACAGGCAGAGGGAAATCAAAGAAACATCTACTGGACTAGATTTAGTGGTGAGATTGTTTTTCTCCACAAGGACAGCTCTGCTTTAAACATATCTGTTACACACTTCTCTTCACCTTGAAAGAGAGAAAAAACTGCAATACACATGACCAAATTACAGATTCCAGTTGCACGACGCCTGTATCTAATTCGAGATGTTAATCGCACATTTCTTTCCCTTTGATTTCATGTGACAAATGCATCCACGATCTTTTTAACCCTTGAAAACTTTCTTGCAGTGTCGGCGTCTTGGCAAACGCATTTCTCACCTCGTGTCCCTGTGACGTGTCTTCACACATCAGCCAAGAACATGATATTTGGAGAGAAAGCAGCATGTGTGATTGAGAGCGCCGTGATTTGCGTTCTAAAGTCACAGCAGCGCCTCGGGTGCAAATGACTGCTTTCCATTAAAAGGCTTCAATCGCATGATGATGTGAGAATGAGTGTGACATGAAGAAAAGTGCATGCAATACAGGCTCTTTGAGATCCTCTTTTTCCAAAACAGAAGGTTGTTGAGGAAGAGAAAAATACTGACGCGGATCAATGATCAGCTGTGGCTTCTTACTGATGACCTCACACACTCCATATCTGCCAATAACAAACACTTACTGCACTGATCAATGCACTGACCACTGCAAATGCTGCAACACACAAAGCTTACCAGCACATTACAACTACAAACAACAGTATGGATCTTGATTGTTGCTGATTGTTGCTGATTGTGTTTTAGTGTATTGTCCTGCTTTCCTCCCCTTCAGCATCTTTTTGTTGCATGTCATCAGTGTTTGGTTTGTCCATTCTGGGCTACTGTAGAAACATGGTGGTGCAACATGGCAGACTCTGTTGAGAGGACCCGCTCCCTATGTAGATATAAACGGCTTATTCTAAGTTAACGAAAACACAACGATTAGTATCAGGTGATTATACACTAAAGAAAACATACTTATTAATACTATATTCCATTTCTGCCAATAGATCCCCCTAAATGTAACTGGTCCTTTACATTTTGACCTGCTGTCAGTGTCCTGTAAAAACATTAAGGCTGCATGTAGCAATTATTTCCATTATTGAGTGATATGCTGATTTAATTGATTATGTTTGGTCTATAATATATCAAAACATAGTGAAAAATGTCCATTACAATGTCCCAGAGTCCAAGGTGACGCCTGTAAATGTATTGTTTCATCCAACCAACTGTTTAAAACCCAAAGATATTCAGTTTATAATGACAGAAAGCTACGAAAACCAGCAAATATTTACATTTGAGAAACTGGAACCGAATTCTTTTTGCCACTTTTGCTTATTTTATTATTTATATCAATATTAACATGCATTGTCCGTATGAATATAAATCCTCCCTTCCTATAACACGCCTACTCTGTAAGAGGACAAAATCCCCAGTCCACAAGCTGATAGGTCTTCATACACCTGAATATAAACCAACTACAGGTATTTGCATCTTTAATCCGCAGCTGTCAAATGTGACGCATGACATTTATCCACTCTGTGTCTTGTAACATTAGAGGACCGGATCAGCTCCTCGTCGTCCTGCAGCAACAGAAACTGCGTCCTGCCTTTGTGGTACTTTTCATGGATGCTTACTGAGGACGGAGCTGACTCACCACAGCAGACAGAAGTCTGCACAGGAGGGCCCGGTTTGTTTGTGCCTCGCTGATGTTGAATCATCAACAGACGTGTCTGCTGACAGAAGACGCTGACGCAAAAAAATCAAACTTTATATCATGGAGCTGCATGAAACACAGCAGGAGCTCAAGTTTGAGGAGTGTTTTTGTTTTTTTTATCTCCCTTTTTTCTCTGTTTTTCTTTGCACACCCCAGCCACGTGATGACCATCAATAAGACCAAGCTGCATTAAGTCCCGACTGGTGGCAAATTGCCAGCTCACTAATGTCTTAACACAGCTCCTTCTCATTTAAGCAAGCCACTCACACCTACTCAGCACTAAAGACATTACAAGGAACAAACGGCTTTGATACTTCGTAATTAAAAGCGGCTTGTCCATCCGGGACAGGTGAGGTTATCTCCAAATCATCAGCTGCAGATGTGAACCAGTCTCCCAACACACTCAGTTAATTAATCAGCTTGAATTAGTTTCATTAAAACAAACTGGATCATCAATGTACATCAGGATTAGGATTTAATGAGGAATAAGCAGCCTGGAGAGCTTGGATCGTGCGCGGTGCAGCGGCTGCACGGGGCTCAACAACGGGGAAATGTCAGCATCTGTATGACATCCAATGCAGATGCCCCTGACACATCCTGCAGTCACACTGTATATATACACTGCTGCTGCTGTTGCCTCTGGACAGCCCCACCCCCCCCTTGAAAAAAACAAACAAAATAGAAACACAGGCAGCATCTAAGAGAGGAGGTAAACCTGGAGGGGTGTACTCTGCTTTACTTCTGTCTTGTTTTCAGTCTGCATGTCTGTGCATGTTTGTGGTAGACACAGAGACAGAGCAGATACAGTGAGGATCTGTGTCTAAAAATATCCACTGCATTTTTTCCCCCCTTCTTCTCTGACTTAATCTGGAAGTTTCTTCCCGCCCTGCTCTCCTGTGATGAGTTATCGTCAATGGAACCAACCAGGACACGTCTGCGTCACTCATCGCCCGTCATCACTTGACAAAATAATAGAAACATCTAATAGCAGCGGCTCTGCAGCTAAGAATTTTTGTTTTTGTTGAAACTGGCTGTTCAGCTTTATATTTACCTCTGAGGCTGAAGTTTGTGTTTTTTTGTTTACTGAACAAGTCAATCAACACAATATAATAACTGTCAGCCATGCCTCAAGCTAAATGCAAAACATTCTCCAATTGAAGCTTGACAATTGGCTGCTTTTTTCCGTTTTATGTCACTGTACATTGCGTTTCTTTAGGTTTCGTACAGTGGGTTGGAAAGAAAAAAAAGCAACTTAAAGATGTCACATTGGCATAATGAATGTATTAACTGAGAAAATAATTGCAGCCCTAAATTGGACAAATAAAATAAACGCGGGACAAAATAATAGAAACATCTAATTCAGTAGTCCTTCAGCTTACAATATTCATCTTTCGCTGAGAGGTGCTTTATAGTCATTTTTAAGTAGAAAAGCTTATTTTTTGTCACAAGGTACATTATGCACACAGCACAGCACAGCACACAGTGATATTTACTTTAACCTATCCCAGTATTAGATGGGCAGTGGGCAGCTGCCCCGGGGAGCAGTTTTGGGGATCCTGGGTGTCTTGCTCAAGGGTATCTCGGCCGTGCCCAGGAGCCAGTTCTCAGTTCATACTTCGTCCCAGTGGGGACTTGAACCCGCAACCCTCCGGTTCCCAAGCCAAGCGCTGTTGTAGGCTTCTATAGCCAGTGGTGATGTTGTATTGTGTCAATAGAAACTGTTATTGTGCAGAAACTGTTTTTTTTGTTGTTATTTTTGTGCTCACCAGATTAAAAATGAATTACCAAAAGTGAGTTTATGGAATTTTTAAAAACCTTTCACTCATTTTGCCATAAACTCAAATATTCTTCTTCATGTGAAATCCAGAGTATTATTGGCTAAATAGCCTATTGATCAGAGCAGAGGACCAGAGTATTGACTCATAGCTGCATGCTTATCAGATCAGACTGAATCAAATGACCACAAGTTTCCAAATGCTCTGGTGCTTGCTGTATGTGTGGTGTATACTCCTTGGCCCCAAATTCATTCACAAACCACACAATAGCCCACCCATATAGTGTGTGCATGTAGGGGAAGTATAATAGGCCCTATTGATAGCCTCCATCCCAAACCTTTGTGAGTCATGTAGGCTCCTCACCGTTCCAACGCTCAGCTCTAGCTGCTGACTGGGCTTTCACAGAGGGACACCTACCTAGCCTGCTATTTGTGACCACCGGCTGGCTAAACAGACAGCCTACATGCAGCTCACCTTTGTCTGTTGTCCACGCTGTCTCCGACACGGCGCCGTAGCTCCTGAGCGCTCGCTCGGTGTCCGAAATAGATTTCTTCAGCTCCATGTCGGTGCCAGGAAACTAGGATGCAACGAGTCTCTGAGCTGAACCTTCACTGACTGCTCCTCTTGTGTGTGTGTCCCTTCCAGATAGATAACTCGGTTTCACCCGGTGACGAGGCTCCAGCGACCCGAGACGTTGAGCATCTTTATTCAAGCTTTCAGGTCCCTGGACTGTGTGGATGGAGAGATGAGAGGATGGAGGAGAGGAGAGGAGGATGCAGGGCGCATGCGCAGTGCAGGGCAGGGATTGGGAAGACTTGGGGAGACACCCACTGGCACCGAGATGATGTTAAAAATAAAACAATAGGCACACTGGAGTTTGTATTATCAGCCTGTTCAAGGATTTGTTTTTAGTGTACACTGTAAAAAAAAACATGACATTTTTTTTCAAGAAATTTTAAATTTTTTGTCTGTATTTCAAAATGACAGAAAACAAATGTAAAAATGACACGTTTCATTTGTGATTTATATGTAAATGGTCTTAGATTTAAATTTTTTTTTAATCACAATCGTAATTATCTGTATTTAAGCTTTTCTTGATCATTTTTAAAGATAATTATTCTGTTTTTTAGAAGTTTATGACTCTATTTTAACAATTAATTTATGTTAGAAGAAAAGGATTTCATGGAATTCTAAAAATATTTCTTGTAAAAATACAGATTTTTTTTGCAAAACCTTTGAGAGTTAATGTAAATTTGTGTTTTTGCAATGTAAAATTACATGTTTCATTTGTGATTTATATGTAAATGGTCTTAGATTTATGGTGTATGACTATTCTAACAATAAATAAATGTTAAAACTAAAATATTTCTTGTAATATTACAGTAATAAAGGCTAATTATATAACAATAATTACTGTTTTTTTTACAGTTTATTTATGTTAATTAACAGACAGTATTTTTCCGTTTTTCAACAGCCTTTTTGTGGCGCCCTAACCTTATGAACATTTCCCCAAAAGTGTACGTAGTGATATATTTAAGGTATTTATTATTAATATAAATGTAAAATGTGATGTAAATCCAATTTTACTGTCACACATTGTACACAGCACAGCACACAGTGGAATTTAGCTACTGCATTTAAAGCTGCAGCGGGTTGAATTGGAGCAAATATGATTACAAAAAAATATTTTTATAAAATATCCTGACAGCAGTGCATGAGACAGATAATCTGAAAAAAAAATCATCTGCCTCCGTTGTCCTTCCACGACTCTCCGGTTCCTAGGTCCCCACAGACTGAGCTATTGCCACCCCCCATAATAAAAAAGCTATAATAATATAATAAAGCTAGCAGGAGGTAATAGGTCTTTGAGCATTGCGTTTCTGAAATGTACTTCTGGTTATTTGTCAGGCTGAAATAACTGTCAAAGGATAAGTGCCAGATGTTTTCATATAAGGGGGGTCTGGTTGCATATGGCAAAATTAGACAAATGGAATCTGTTTGAGCAGCCTGTTACAAATTTAGAAACAACTTTATTAATAGGTGCCTAAAGCTTCATGTTTGAAGTCTTAGAAGTAGGGGGAGATAAAAAGAGAGAGTGGAAACACAAAAAAGCCATGCAGCAGCAGGAAAAGTACACATTGTGCTCAATATATTCCCACAAGAGATGGAGACAGAGCTGCAGTTGCGTCTAAACTATGAGTAATACAGAGGAACGAGTTATATTTCTGTCTCTACGCAAGCCTAAACATACCCAGGATGCACCTCTGATAGCATAATACCAGCATGTGATATTTAACTGATTTCTTATGTGTTGCTATAGTAAACACACAATGAGTCAGTGGGATCTTTTCAATTTATTCAACAATAAATATTAATCTCTACCATGGTTAGAACAGCGTTCGTGCAAAATGTGATCAAGTCATTGTTTTCAATACATTACAGTCAATGGCACTGAAAGGGCTTTGCGATACCAAAACAAAATGAATGAACAAAGGGAATATTCATTGATTTCACCTTTTGAGTTCCAGTGTACATCAGCATACATAATACATAATAATAATCAGAAACAAACACTCTAATAATACACTAATAAGTTATTATACTTAAGGATGCCATTTAAAAGATTAGTGTGGTTTTGTTGTAATAATAATTATTATTCACAGTATTAATTCAGTTCTTTCAGACGAATCAAATAACATAATCACACAGCGTCTCTTGCATATGCTACTTCAAAATGCATAAGACTGAATATGCAAACACATTAGGGGGAAAAAATAGACACATGTCTCTGTGACACCAGGAATTTTAGTAATACATGGGAACACAGGTGAATGAAATATTTATTTCTTAATAATCTGCCTGAGACAGAAGAGATAAGTTAACCCCAAACCCTTTAGATTCTATATATAGGAATAACAGTCAGCTCTTGTACTGAGCTATTTATAAAAATGACCTCTATAGAAAACTGCTTGGCGGAGGCTTCTGACTTTACGCTGCCACCCAGTATCAAGAATCACTGCCGGCAAGGAAACCTATAGAGTAACATTTTCACGAAGAGGTCATAAAAATGGATAAAATAGCAAACATTATTGAATAGTTAGGAAATGGTGCAAACAAGGAGATATAACAGAGAGCACTCCACTGTGTTACATTAAAATAATGTACGACGACAGGCCAGCAGCATTTCCACATTCAAGTAAATGGATGTTTGAGACAACCTTCGTCATCATTACTACACAAACTCAAAGTAATCTTCAGTAGTATCTCACTGCCACAATGTGGTTGAAAATGTGGAAATCCAAAATATATTTTCAGATATGTTTTAGTGTTTTTTTTATATAACGGATTATTGGTACCTGTGTGCACGTGTATTTACAGCCCAGTCGCACAGCAGTTCGTTAAATAGTCATGAAATGTACACGAATTTAAAAATGTTTCCGTGATGGTCAGCACGAAATCAATTAGTTTGTAATCCACGTAATTGTGAACCGGAAAGTATAGAGAGCAGCAAATGCTGTGTACAGAGGAGGTCAGGGTGGATGGGTGGGTCACAGGACTTTTACCCAGGAGACTCGTGTTCGTGTCCCGTGTGAAACCACAAGTCAAAGTTGATTTATTTATCACGTAACGC
The DNA here is from genome assembly GCF_043250625.1 of Sebastes fasciatus. Classification (NCBI taxonomy): domain Eukaryota; kingdom Metazoa; phylum Chordata; class Actinopteri; order Perciformes; family Sebastidae; genus Sebastes; species Sebastes fasciatus. The sequence goes on along the minus strand of NC_133797.1, from coordinate 10,920,118 downwards.
CAATCTTTTCCTAAAGCTAACTAAGTAGTTTTTGTCACATAACTTCCGTACCTAAGTTACGCCACTTCTGGTGTTATTTTAACCCAAAATCTTTGTAGGAAAAAGCACGAAAAATATGTTGTAGAAAATCGTGTTGAGCGTCACGAATAAAAGGGGAATTCGTGTCTATGTACACGAATCAAATACATTAAATTTCGTGACCATTTCACAAACTGCCGTGAGACTGTGTTGCTGTTTAGCACTTCTTGTACCTGAGTGAAAACGGGAAAGTCCTTCAAGATCAGGCACTTTGTTGCAATCTCTAAGATAAGAAAGAGTGATATGTAAATGTTTAGAAATTTGCCAAATATACTGGACATTAGTTTATCTTGCCTCTGTGTTGACCACAGAAGGCTGCCAATGTACACACCATCTGTCCTTAAAAATTCAATCAAATAAAAAAAAGACAAATTTGCCAAGTTTTATGAAATTAAAAGTCTAAGCTAATAAATTAGCTGCCGCTCCACATTGTGGAATGAATTCTCACTCACTCTCAATTAAAACTCACTCTCATTCCAGTTTTTACATGTAAAGCAGAGGAATGTGGAACATCAACCTTACACATTCCCGCCATCACAGCTACCTTCCCAGACATAGAAGTCCTCATAAATCAGAGTTCCCTTATTCAATGGCCAACTGAATAACTCTCTTGTTTGATATGTGAGAACACAAGACTGCATTTAAAAAAACAAAACCTGAAGACAAATAAAGCATGGTGATGTTTCACTGTGGGATGTAAAAGTAGGACTGAATTACATTTTCCCACGGAAGTGATGTGCTGTATGCATATTAAAAAATATACTGTAAGTACATTCCATTTGCTGGAAGCTGTTTCCCAAAGCACCTTAGAGCGTTTAACCCCAGTTTAACCCCAGTGAGACTTTGAACTCTGGCAGTGATAGTGCAACATTAACCGCAGACAGGACTGCCATCCACTGAACCTGCTGTCTCCTGTTCACACCACTGCTTTTTATGTTCTGTCCCACTCCATTACAACCACTGACATTACATACTTCAGTCCTGAGTAGGTTTAGATGCTACTGTTCCCTCTTTGGAAGCATCTATTTTGTCCTGGGCGTCTTCTTTCTCCTTTGTGGATTCTGCTTCATCCTCTTTAGGAGGGAACATCCATGCAATAGCGGCACCGGCCGTGCCGTCACCGCTCTGACGTGAGAAGCAAAGGAAGGTGGCCCAGACGAAGGCACAGCAGCCGGTGAAGATGGTACGCACGTACAGAGGCACAAAGGCAAAGTTCACGAACTGAGGGAGAGAAATAAAGATTATATATTTATATCATTATACTAGTATATTGCATGTTTAAATATCAATACATAATTCAGATTTATCATTGTGTAGTAGTCTCTAAAAATAAATAATTGCTATGCAAGTATTGTTGTGAGATGTTATACAGAAACTCTCTAATTTAAAGGCCGGGTCGGTAATCTTGAGAAACTAGCACGAGTACAATAGATTTTAAAAATGATCCAACCAAAAACCCAGCCTAGTGTTGCCAACTGTTTTCCAATGAAAGTAGCTAGCAGCACTAGCTCCAAAAGTCCCTAAATCTAGAGAGAAACCCTCCGTTTCGATCGCCTGGTAGTTCCCTGCAAAGACTGCACAGCGTATTCATCCACATTAAGTAAGATTCCAAACCGTAGAGAGTAAAAATGCTCAGTTCAAAGGGAACTGTGAACTGTGTAGGGAAGAACTGAACAACAGCTCTTCACCGCAATTGACAAGCAAGATTACCCATCAGTCATTGCGCCTCGCTGGAGCGCTACAAGTTAGCTGCTGTAAGCACTCATGCCGCAACCGGCGTTGTGCTCTGGAGACATCGCTGTAACGATAATGTTATTGATATATAACTATTAATCAGGGTCCCGGCAGGAGATATTCAATATTTTAAATATTAAAAAAATTGTTTTGAACGACACTACCAACCCTATCTTTAAACCCACAGTATTTAGTCGTTACTTTGCCAGTCTTGTGTTATTATGACATTTGGGATAGGTCTAATAATTCAAGGGTTGCTCTGCAGGTTTGCCTTTCAAAATGTATCACATATAACAGCTATTGAAATGAATACAAGTATAAGGAAATTGAAGATTTTAACAGTGAAGAAGGTCTAAACTCCACAAGGTCCACATACTAAGCCACACAACAGGTTCATCATGAGGTTGTGGGATGTGATTGAAAGCTCAGAATCATTAGCAAGTGGACATCAACATCTATCAGGGGTGTAGGTTTGCATATGGACATTAGGGACATGACCCTACCAATATTTTGGGAGAGCAGAATGATCTCACTGGTATTATCTATAGAGTGAACAGACACACACAGAGCCACCCCATCTACCAATCTAATATATGTATATAGATAAAACTCTGATGTCCGAGTGCAAGTAGGTGGCAAGAGGTGACGCTCCCAGCTGTCCCTCTGTTGGTCTTGTACATGGGAGAAGTTTCCCTTCAGGGCTTTTGGCAAAAACTCTCCTGGTTTTGTCCCGGCCCCCTTACAGCTTTCTGTGCGTAGCCTCTCCCGGTCCCGGTGTTACACAGCAATCTGTGACTACCAAAATCTGTGACCGCAGAGAGCCAGCAATACATAAGGACACCATTTCTGACAGCTGTCGTCAGATAATGTGACCCCACTGTACCTATCATTTACTTTTCTTTTACGGTTTTGTGAATATATCTTTAAATTACAAAATTTAAAATACATTTATGTTTTTAAACAATTTAGTTTTGTGCCTTTTCTGTGACACATTTGCCTCATTTATTATACAGATACAGTGGGGTCACATTTTCTGACGACAGATGTCAGAAAAGATGACTTTGTGTTGCTGGCTCTCTGCGGTCACAGATTTCGGTGTAACTGACTTTTTTTTCCTGCTAAATGTGCGTCTAGGGTTGGCAAGTTCCACTTTAGAAAGACAGAACGGCTGCAGATTGATAGCGATGGGTTGTTTTGTTTAAGTAACTTGTGACTCACTGTGTGAGGAAAGGATTAAACCTGACGAAACTGAAATAATTACTGGTGCTCACGAGTGTCTCCTCGTAGCCCTCAGCTACCAAATGTCTCTAAAACTGCCCATTCTGCAAACAAACACGTCCAAATTTTAGATCAGTCAAGCAAATGCAACAAACAAAAAGACCCAAGTTTAAAATGGAACTAAAATCATTCGCTCCAAACCCCACTGGTGACTCTACCGATGTTGAAACCAAACCTGCCCCCCTTGACATCTATACATGGGAGATGTTAATATTTACCTGCATAAATGGCCAGAACATTAGCCCCGTCTGTAAAGAGAGACAAACAGAAAGCACACAAATCATTTGTAGACTTACAAAAAACTTTACTGACACACACAGCTGAAACTTCATCTTTCAACCTTAGTGAGTGATGATGAATGTGAATTAGTACAAATCAGAGTTAAATGACATCAGGAGAGCCATCAGTAGAGCTCTCCCAAAAACAAATAATACATGATAAACAAACTGTTTGCATACACAGTCTTCCAAATTCTTTGAGCGATCAGTTTTGGTACACAGAGTGCACACTACCCAAGTTAACTGTCACAACATGTCACTGCTTGCTCTACATTTCGGACGCAAGCACTTGAGGTCATGCTGCTAGCAAGACGAACATGTTGTGACAGCCTGTCTCTGCTCCTACTCACCTTATATGTATTCAGTGCTTTTTCTCTCCAGTCTTCAAAGATGTCCTCTTTGCCCTCCAAGAAGCTGACACCTGGGTGAAAAAAACAAGAAAGATTACATTCTTATTCTCTGACTGTCAGCTGGAAAATGATTTGACTGATAGAAGGTTCATAGACAGTGTAAGTGGACCATGAAAACACAGTGTGTATGTCTCATAGGAGTAGGAGAAATAATCACTATCGCAATATGTCACATTATGTTTTCTCAAGCTGTGTTTTAGATATACTGGCACAAATATTGCAACACAAAACAATATCAGTACAAAAACAGCATATAATGTTTTGATTAAGTATTAGGATTATGGGATTTAAATTGCCTATTTAACATAGTTTGCTGTTTCCTCTTTGAAGATTTGAGTTACTATAAGTTTTTTTATGCTAGGTCATCCATATACTTTTTGTATGTGTTTGAATGAAAGTCCACACATAGTACAGGGCTGTCCCGAATACCATTTTTTGGGCTCCAAAGCTTCGATGAGAAATATTCAAAGGTATTCGAAGCTTCGCAGAGCAGCAAGGCAGGCAGGCAGGCAGGCTGACAGTTCTTCTGTGCACTATTCTACACACACACACCCCTACACACACAAATCAGCGATATCCGTCGAAGAATAACTAATAATAATTAATGTTGTTGAATATGAATAATGAATAATGTTGTGGAATTATTCCTTATTTCATGGGCTAGTTTGGGATAATACTTATTTATAAAAAATAATTAAAAAACGAAGCATTTGAATAGTGATTTGGAGGTTGAATACCATGGCAACGGTCGAAGCTTCAAAGCATTCGAAGCATTGGAGTCAGCCCCAGACTAACCACTACTACTTTTTCCTAATGTAATATAATAGGAATTTGAAAGGGAGCATTCAAGTTCTCGTGACCATGCATGTGTAAAACTAACTCCTGATGTTGGAAGGTGCACATCCTCCAAGTCTTAACTCCACTGCACGATCACGTTAGACTTCATATTTGTCTTAAAGGAGCCACTCCTTTAAGACAAATATGAAGTCTAACGTGATCTGCTTGGAGCATATATCTGCTTTGTGATGACTTTCATGTGACCTCTGCTAGTCAAGGTATGTTTCACAGGACAATGAACAACTGCTGGTCGTTACATCATAGGACAAGAGCACTGACTTGGGGTCAGGTTACAAATTGACAGATCTGTTTTGAGGTTAACCATTAACTGCCCGGTCTCAAGTGAGTCCTCTGTGTCCCACTAGTCCCCCAGTACTGACCTATGTAGAAGACGCTGACAGCCATCGGTGCCATGGCGGTCTGGTCCAGCAGCAGCTTCCTCGCCACCATCCTGATGGAGTTGCCAGGGAACCGTCGCTCCAGGAACCGCATCCAGAAGAAATTGACGTTGCCATGGAAACCTAAGGCGATCACGGCCACGTTCCTTGTGGCTCTCCAGTCCACTTCCTCCCTGCGCGAGAACCACTGGTGGACGAAGTCCCCACCGGCGAACAGACAGCCGTACAGCGAGACGTTGGTCACCCAGGGAAACCGACGGACGTGACGGAAAAACGCCTGGTGCATTCTATATTCTACAGCTACTGTCGCACGGCGGAATGCAATTAGCGAAATGCACTGTTTACTTAATGTTAATGTTAGCTAAATGAGACACCTTACAGCGGCGTCACCTCTGTGTGAATAGCTCCGCAGCATCACAAACACCGTGTTACCGTCCGGATTTAGGCGCATAAGGCATAACACAATGTGAATGTTTCCTCCTACAATGAACGTCGCAAAAGTGATATAATGTCAGATAGGATACTTGCTTGTCATACACCATCCGACACCCGGCACGGGACCTGTCAGTCTGCCTCCACCGGCCGGGGCGGTGCTGCGTGACGTCACCACGCCTCTATGAGCGTAAAACCACCACCACCGTGGTCTGATCATCAGGGAGGAGCAACACTGACACCATGGAGAAGTCAGCTGAGGTCAAAGGTTATGTATGATAAATCAACCTGACAGACAGAAACTGTCAGAAGAATGATTTGGTTTTGCTGTGAAAAAATACTATTACAAGAGATATGGTAATAGTGCATATTAATGGAGGTCAAGCAGGGCCGGCTCTAGTTAGAGTTCAACCCCCCCAGAACTCTAACCCTAACCCAACACCCATCAGACATCACAATGATTTGAAAAAAAGAATTGGGATTTTTATTTTTTATAAATAACTGTAGTTCTTATTTTATTTATATTTGTTCATTTGTTACCTCAATGCAGAAAATGAGAGCGCCAACTCGCAATTTTTTAAATATATTTTTATATTTTCAAAATTTTCTTTTAAAGGGACTGTTTGTAACTACTTACACGTATGAATTAATCTGGGTCGGTGTCCCATGCGCGCTCGCGTGTTGCTACGCTGTTCAGACAAGACTCCGACACAAACTACATGGAAGCACCAAACCAACAAAGTTATATCTAGTGAAGCCCGTCTGTTAAACAGTGTTGGCCGCGGTCGGAGGACGCGGGGGAGACTGTAGCTTTGGTCTCCAGGGCTGGAGTCTGCTGTACTCTGCTGTGAAAAAATACTATTACAAGAGAGATGGTTTTATTGTTATTCATAACGAAAAAAACAGCAGTTATTTTCATATAAATATTTGGGAGTAATGATAGACCATCTGTTATCTTGGAAAGACCACATTGAATTTGTCTGTAAAAAGACAAAACAAAGAATTTACTTTCACCGCCGCCTCAGGTCTTTTGGGGCGAGTAAACAAATTCTTCTTTTGTTTTTTTACTTCTGTGATTATGAGTGTTCTACAGTATTGTTATACTACATGGTATACAATAGTTTGTCCACTACTTTAAAGTCAAAACTGCTCCACCAAATGAAAATCTGCTCAAAGATTGTGGGTCAACCCCTTGAGAAATTCTATGAATCAGCCTATCATAATAACACCATCGTCTCTGACCCCAACCATGTTTTGAACAGTGAATATCAATTGTTTCCATCAAATCAGAGATACAGTGTTCCACGATTTAATAGGTTAGACTGAAGCACTCTTTGTACACTAGTCAATCCTAAACTAACTAAATATGGAGCCTAATCCCAGATCAAATGTACGTTGAAAGGCCCTGAATATCGTCTTCTGTGATTGTAATGTTTAAATGTATGTATCCTTGTTTCTTGTCTTTGTCCTTTCTGTGATGTTGCAAATGGAGCTGCTGTGATGCAAAACAAATTTCAGACCTGTCTGACAATAAAGTATTATGGTATCGTATTATTGTATCGTATTGTGCATATTAATGGAGGTCAAGCAGGGCCGGCTCTAGCCCTTTTAGTGGCTGTTAGGGTTCAACCCCCCCACAACTCTAACCCTAACCCAGCAGTCTGCAACCTGCAGCTCCGGAGCCTCCTGCGGTTCTTCAGCTCCTCTCCAGTGGCTCCCTGTGGATTTTCAGAAGTGGAAATGGATAAATACTTTTTGTTTACATTTTCATTTTTATTTATCATTGTTGTAGGTCTATGGTACGACGGAGTATTAGGGCCACATTGAGGGAAAAAAATAAATCTGAGATTTCAAGAATAAAGTAATATTAGGAGATTAAAGTCAGAAGTTTATGAGAAAAAAGTCGTAGTATTATGAAGTCATAATATTATAATGCAGTAATTTTACGTGGTATTTTCTTTTTTCCTCGTAAAGTTATGACTTTATTCTCGTAATGAACATTTCTGTACTGTTACTTCTTGTTATTTATCGATTGATATAGGCTAATATCGTCCGGTATATTGGCCCGGTGTTAATGGGTAATGTGATTTGTAATACCCACTAATGACAATGTTCTCAAACGGCATTGGACCAAGTAGTTTGCAAAACCTCTATTCTTCTATTGAATTTTTTTCTACCCTTTCAACTTCATTCACTCTGAACACAAAACATAGATGTGACCATTTCAAACTAGATTTGACCATTTACATTTATTTAGCAACAGGTACAGTATGTTCACAAGTTGCAACAAGTTGCACTGAATGCTTTAAGCACCTTGCAACCTTCTGAATAACACAACTGATGAAAAGGCCTTATGTAGTATATATGGTGTTGTTTTCATTTTAACAATTTCAAAAAAGACTAAACTAGTAAAATCATATTTTGTTGTTTGACAAGAATCCACATCATCCCTCACAGATCACTATACACATTGACACATGCAGTTTCCTAAAACATACACACCCATGGCCAAGTATACAGCAGTATGTAATGAAATATATTCCATTCTCATCAGGGAGGTGCATTTGTGGAGAAAAATAAACTTTGCTCAACTCTTCCGACAATGCAGAGCTCAGCAATTAGTACTTGCTTCACTGTTTTAAACAAAGTGCCAAAATAAAATTCTTAATTGTTGTTGCAGCAAGTTCCCCCAGCTGAAATCATTCCTCAACAGCAGGTCAGGCTTTAGATTATTATTAGATTATACACGTGGTGTCAAATTTTTTGCCCATTAAATACATATTGTGCATAAATTTCCAAAGTTAAGTTTTACATTTTAATACCTCCCAGAAATGTAATAGTTTTCAGACTTAAAACTTTCTTGAGATAGGCAAGGTTTGATTTCCAGGCGACCCAATAACTGACCATTAACTAACTGACAAAAGGCAATAAAATTAAGTTTGAATACTACAAGTTGATTGACAGTATAACCTGAACAATGGATGCATGCAAGGTAGGAATTGAATATAACAAAAAAAATGCTTTGGGAAAAGTGCAACCATAGTTTTTGCACTATACAAAAACCATACAAAATGATAGGTAAGGTTTTTCAACTGGACATAAGACAACAATGTTAATTATTTCCTTCAGTTATCAAAACAGCCAAGCATAGCAGGACATTAAAGGGGAACACCACCCAAATTCAGAATTCCAATATGTTATTTCCATGGCCTAGTAAAGTTCAACCAATATTTGTGAACATGAGCTACTCTCTCTCAAAGCCAGAAACCAGAGAAGGAAGTATCAAACTTGTGATGTCATCGGGTATAAAGTCTGGAGCTGCTCCATAGACAATGAACAGGAGACTGATTTTGTGAACTCACAGTATTTGTTTACTTTTAAACCCAAATGATCTTCTTCTATTGTAGTGTTCTCAGTTGTGAAACAGAAAATGTTCCCATATACTCAGAACATTCCCCTGGGTGTTTTCAGTGTCATCTATAACATCACTCCCAATTCATTGTCTATAGGGGGCTCCACACTTTATACCCTATGACATCACAAGTTTGAGTTTTAGCACTCTAGTTTTTGGATTTGGAGAGTTGTTCATGTTCGCAAATATTTTTTGGACTGTCTTAGACCTTAGGACTAACATGTATAAATTTTGAAAATGGCCGTATTTGCCCTTTAACCTTAACTTACTGCAACACAGCAGATGGTATATGTTTTTCACCACCTCACAAGAGTGGGAAAATGAACTGCTACAGGCATGAACAGAATCCCTTGTACTTCCTCTACTCTCTCTACTGGACCAGCCAGATGAGTCAGGAGAGCCATTCAACATACATACAGTATGCCCAACCATGTTAAGACACGATGAACAAAAAACAGACAGCGGGTGGATGGGTCACAGTGTATCCATTGAGCTGAGAGGCAAAAACAGTCAGGTTCCATGTTAAGGTCCAGTGAGCCATAGGTGTAATGTAGGACTCTATCACATGACTAGACAGCCCTCTCCCAGTCCCCCCTCTCAGTCCTGTGGTAGAGCTGTGGCTGACCCCCGGGGAACAGGCTGTCAGAGTTGGGGTGTTCTAAAAGGAACTGGATGGTGGTCTTCATGTGCTGGACGAAGTGTGGCGGCTCAGCCATCGGAGAGGTGGACAGGTACTGGGCATGAGAGAGAAATAGCAGAGTCAAAGTCTGTATCATGTCACTTTCTGGACTGCTGCTTCACACTCACTTTGGGAGAGTTTGAGACATCACAGAGGCCTTGAATGAAGCATGAAAAATAGAGAAGTATGACGGCGGGTTCACATAGGCCATGGAGCGCTGTGCTATGTTAATCGTTGCGCGAGCTGTAGCCTGGCTGTTCACACCAGAAGCACATTTCTCCATGCCGGTCAACAAGCAATTCTGCTCTCTCTTTCTCCTCTTTAAATACAAACAAAGAAACACCCTAACCCCCCCACACTGCATACATACAAACGCACACAACTGTACACACACACTAGAACCTTACACAACAGACTGCCCTGCACTGTCAATAATACCCCCCTCCCTCCACCAACATCCCTTATTTATTTGTCTCATTTTGTGCGTTTTGTTAGAATTGCCCTGTCCCGTCAATTCTGTCATGTTACCCGATGTATTTTATTTATTTTTCTCTTTTGTTTGTTTGTCTTGTCAAATTTCACCTGTTTTGTCTTGCTTCACTCTCTTTGTCTCTGTCTGTCTGCTTGTGTGCGTGTGTCTGCTACTCTCTCTCGCTCTCTGTTTAGACACAACTGACAAATATGCGGAATAAGTACGTAATTTAAAACCCACGATCACAAACAGCAGTGACACGAGGCTGTTTCTTATAAATACAGTGGATGGATTTTGAAATGTGATTGGGGGCAGGGCCTTGGAGGGAATCGGTGCAATCAAAACTCCGGGAGAAGAGCAGGGAGAGAGGAGGGAGGGAAGTAAAAAGTGTTCATGGGATGCATATTTTATCATCTTATCAGAATCAGATCATTTATATCACATATCGTATATCATTTATAGTAAATATCAGTGTGTTTTCTTGCCAGATTCGCTTGTGGCAAGCAGAGAAAATAGACCAGGCGCCGAAACTATCGCTGAAGATTGCGAGCCGGCTGCGGAACTCTGTGGCATGGCGCGTCCTATGGGAACAACCCAGTTGATTTACATGGGTGCCAAAAAGACGCGGGTAGCACTTCTCCGAAAATTGCGGCGCTTTCGTGGCCTGTGTGAACCCGGGGTCACAAAAGATTAAGTAGATCACCTTTTTAGGACTAATTACTTCCACATTCCTTTACCTTTAAAATTGTGTCATCGTCTTGTGACAACCAGAAGGCAATATCCAGATTTGGAGACCACTTGCAAGGCCCGATTTTAACAAGCCCTCGACTTGAGTCATATATTTCTGCCATCTGCAAGAAAAAAACAAAACATTCATTTTATTAACAATCTTTGTATTTAGATTGTGTCCTCTTAGTTTTACTAAATAAAACCACATTATTAATTTATAAAACATCTTTGTTTAGTACAGATCCCCACAAAAATCACGCCACAATCATTTTAAGTTTTTCAATGACAATGAGAATAATTATGTAAAAATGATCTTTCCCTCTAATATCGCAAATCAATTCGCAATTGCAATATCAATCAAAATAATCGCAATTAGATATCAGATATTAGATATTCAAAATCGTGCAGCCCTAATCCGTATTCTTTATTTGTTTATACAGTATATTATAATCTCATAAAAATACTTGTGGTTATGAGTTTTTGCATGAAATACACACAAAAATATACAGTATTCACACATAAAAAACAACATTTTACATCTTATAGTACCTGTCCCCCAGTGAAGGTCCTTGCCGATCGCAGCTCCTCTGCAGGTCCTTTATGAGTGAATGACGAAGGGAACACTTCCCCTGTTTTAACATTTACACCTGTGCAGAAACACAAAATATATTAGAGGCCACATGCCATGAAAGCATTGCTCTCACTTTGTAGCATATTCATCACGTACCCATTCCATATACTGCAGGCCTATGAGTTCCATCAACAACGAGGTCGTTCATTTCTGCACAAAAGAGAACAGAAGAGTTAAATGGATGAAGACATGACTGGCAGAATATTTCTAAACAATAGAAAACAAGTATCAACGTTACCTGTGATGCAACATGTTTCCAGATGAATATCCTCTTTCAGTTTCTGGAACGCTGCTGTAAAGTAAAAAGAGTCTTTCTAAGTGTTACAAAGCTCCACCAGCATACTATTACAATGAGACAGGAGGTCATTTGAAAGACTGTACCCAGTATGTTAAGGCTGAGTTTATGGGATGTTTTTGACTCATCGTTAAATCCCCCGGCTAGATGGAGCTCAAGTCTGCATAAAGGAAGAACAAAGTAAAGGAAGTAAAGAACATCTGAATAAGATGTGCACTTTGATTGTGTGTGTTTATTTGTGTGTGTATCGTACCTGCCCTCCTTACTGACGTTACTCAGTGACGTCACAGCTTTTACGAGGAGCGGGACTTCAGACCAGGTGCTGGAACCATCACAGTGAGCAAGGCAAACAGCTCCACTTCCTAGGAAATCATAAATCACCAGGGCAGACATTAAAAATCTCATTCCTAACTATATACACAGGCAGAATAAGGCACAGTGTGAATGTAATGAAAGGCACATTACCGGTGTGTCGCAGCACAACCAAATGGCAGGTGGTGGCATCACCAGATCCAAGTACTGAAACACAGTCTGTGATAGGTAAGACAAAAAGCATGTATTATCATTATGATCCAGAATGATTAACCTAGGGTACTGTCTGGCAGTTAAATAGAGGCTAACAAATGTTGAGATTCTAGGATTTCATATCAAACAGTCAGTGGTGGAAGAAGTACTCAGATCTTTTACTTGAGTAAAAGTACCAATACCACAATGTATAAGTACTACATTACAAGTAAAACTCATTAATTTAAAATCTTACCTAAATAAAAGTACATAAGTATTTTAATCAAAAATGTACTTAAAGTATCAAAATTAAGTACTTAATTTGCGAATTATATATTATTATATTTATATCATATTATATCAGTATTTTAGTTCAGTGGTTTCCAACCCTGGGGTCAGACTCCACAGGGTCATAAAATCAATCTGAGGGGTTGTGAGATGATTAATCGGGTATAAAAGAAACAACAAAGCTGTACTCAAGTTAAGTACACGCACCTCAGAACTGTATTTAAGTACATTACTTGAGTTACTTTCCACCACTGCAAACAGTCCAATCAAGAAAAAGTCCCCAGTGCTCCTTATTCAAAAACACATGTATTGTGGCTGAACTTACTGCATTAAAGACTACTGAGGCTTCTGTTGGTGGAGACTAAATTCTTAAGGGATTGTCACCAAACCTAAGGGTACATGTATCTAGTTTTGCATTGCAATAAGCCTACATAATTCATTTATAATAATTCACAATAACCTTTGGTCAAGCTGGGCAAAGATAAGGGTTGATACTCAGACGATCTGTTCCAGTCAACCGGCTTTACTTACTGTCTGCTGGTGTTGTTGCAGCAAACTCTCTTTGTTGGACATACAAGAGGCACTTTGGGTCGACATCAACAAGTGGCTTGGAGCGAAATGTTCTTGCATTTTCCTGTGACATGAGAGTAAAAGTAAAATGTATTACTTAAAAAAAAGTATTTGTGGATTTTGTCGCATTGAAACTAAAACACTATCAGGTTATGATATTCATTAGTGTTACTTAATACAGACTGTAAAGCTTCATCATTGAGATATTATTGGTCTTATTAAACCTCCTTATAAACTTATAAACCTCCTGAACTCTGACGTCTCCTCTGTCTGAGTTGTAAATGTGCAATAACAAGTTGGTCACTTTTGTAATGTAAATACTGTAAATCTACTGTTACAAATATTCTCAATAACATGCTGATCACTCTGCGCAATAATTATATGATGCTGTGCAATAATTATATAATTATCTGACGGACACTTTGTGCAATAATCTGGTGAAACTGTAATCTGGCAAAACTGTCATCTCATCAATATACATATTGTATTTTTATATATATTTTTTTGTATTGTATTATCTTTTTTAGCACCTATGGGATTGTCACAATCTAATTTCGTTGTACTACACAATGATAATAAAGGGCTTGAATCTTGATCTTGTATGTTGTCAATTAAGTCAGCCTTTAGGTGTCTTTTATTCACATTTCTTTCTTATTTAGTAGTTTTTTTTAATTGCATTTTAGTGCACACGCACTGTATTTACAATTAGTTACACTTCTTTAGTAGTTATACACACAAGCACACATGAATCATGGTATGACAGAGGTATTATCAGTATATGACAGAGGTATTATCCCACCTACTAGGACTGACTCCACATGTCACACCCAAATGTAACTACTATATAGCTTTATAACTATCAGCCAGTCTGTTATTAGGTGACTATCTACAGAAAAGTGTTGTTAACCGCTGATAGTTCCTCAGCCAGCTACATTTAGCCGGACTTTGTGTAAACAAACCTGTAAATGTGGATGTGAGTCGAACAGCTCCGCGGTCGAGCTGATGCGGTCAACTCCTCTATTGTGAATTAACAACGGCATGTCCTTAAGCAACGTGCACCTCTAAATCAGCTGGTTATCATATATTATAAAGACCTGTAACTTCACATTGTTATGTCTTCATATCTCATATTATGTATAACTTATAACATATCGCAGTAACCGTTATGAAGTCCATCGGGTTGGACTTCCGGGAATGAGTTCTTCTTCTGCTGTTTCGCAGTTGTTATACCGTCACCAACCGTTAAAAGAGCCCGGATGTGTCGTACACGAATGGAATTCACCATTGTTGCGTAGCGAGTATTCGTACGTAGTGTCCGTTATATAGAAATGAGGCTACGTAGAATTACTAGTTGAAGTTGCATCGCCAAAGACGGAAGGAGCGGGACGTTGCGTGACGCAGACAACAATTGTTTACCCAAATTCCGTATTTACGCGTAATTATCGTCTAATATCAAAACAATAGCGTATATTGCGCATACTTTAGTTGTTTTCTAACAGCGCACGACGTAAACAAACCGGTGTCAAACGTTAAAGTTTAGCGTTACAGATACTGCGGAGAGGATAGTTAACCGAGCGGACTGAGCTAACGTAGCTAAGGTAACGCTAGCTGTTATCGCCAACATGAGAGGGGGTTCCTATGGAGACAGGGGCCAGGGGCGAGACAGGTGAGTTTGTTGTGCATAAAGGGGCAAAAACACACATATTTACCACAGCATTAGTTGTATAATGTATATACTTCACAGGAAGTTTGACCCAAATCCATAGCTGTTCAGTATTCTCTCGGTAAATGCAAGGCCTCTCTCCAGTTTGTAGTTAGTATCAGTGTAAACACTGCACTGGTCATGTTATTAGTATCAGTGTAAACACTGCACTGGTCATGTTATTAGTATCAGTGTAAACACTGCACTGGTCATGTTATTAGTATCAGTGTAAACACTGCACTGGTCATGTTATTAGTATCAGTGTAAACACTGCACTGGTCATGTTATTAGTATCAGTGTAAACACTGCACTGGTCATGTTATTAGTATCAGTGTAAACACTGCACTGGTCATGTTATTAGTATCAGTGTAAACATTGCACTGGTCATGTTATTAGTATCAGTGTAAACACTGCACTGGTCATGTTATTAGTATCAGTGTAAACATTGCACTGGTCATGTTATTAGTATCAGTGTAAACACTGCACTGGTCATGTTATTAGTATCAGTGTAAACATTGCACTGGTCATGTTATTAGTATCAGTGTAAACACTGCACTGGTCATGTTATTAGTATCAGTGTAAACATTGCACTGGTCATGTTATTAGTATCAGTGTAAACATTGCACTGGTCATGTTATTAGTATCAGTGTAAACACTGCACTGGTCATGTTATTAGTATCAGTGTAAACATTGCACTGGTCATGTTATTAGTATCAGTGTAAACACTGCACTGGTCATGTTATTAGTATCAGTGTAAACATTGCACTGGTCATGTTATTAGTATCAGTGTAAACACTGCACTGGTCATGTTATTAGTATCAGTGTAAACATTGCACTGGTCATGTTATTAGTATCAGTGTAAACACTGCACTGGTCATGTTATTAGTATCAGTGTAAACACTGCACTGGTCATGTTATTAGTATCAGTGTAAACACTGCACTGGTCATGTTATTAGTATCAGTGTAAACACTGCACTGGTCATGTTATTAGTATCAGTGTAAACACTGCACTGGTCATGTTATCACCAAAGTCTGTTGACACAAAACGTCACTGGTCACAAATATTAGTTTGTTTCCTCTACAGGAGTGTGCAAATTGCACAGTTAATTGTATAGTCACAGTCATATGGAAGTTTTTATTGGACTTTATTAGTTGTAATCCACAGAAGACATTCCACAAATGTGTACCATGATCTGCAAATATTTCACTATCCACAAACATGTATTTTTGTATTTGTGTTGTGTAAAGTCACATCAGTAAGTAAGAGTAAGTTGTGTGTATTTGCAAATCGCCCTGTCTTTTTGTGGATGTGAGTTTACACAACACAAATACAAAAATATATGTTTGTGGATAGTGAAATATTTGCAGATCATGGTACACATCTGTGGAATGTCTTCTGTGGGTTACAACTAATAAAGTCCAATAAAAACTTCCAGACAGTCATTAAAGTTCTATAAATTATATGGCTATATGTACAGTGAACCCTCCAGACTTGCAGACTGAGCTTGGCATGGTTTTATTACACTCACCTGAAACACTATTTTTACTTTGTAAATTTTTTTCTAACGTTTGTGTGTCTGACTCTGCATATTAGGACACATAAACTGGACAGAATAACATACAAATGCAAATTAGTAGGTCAAGGCGTATATATGCATTACCTAACTTCATTACATAAATGCACTTATAGATACAAAATAAAAGAACAGATTTATACATGTCTTCAAATAAATATAGAACATTTCGGCCATATAAAGACTGGTTGAGATCTGTAATAAAGCAGTCCACTAATATAAAGTCTGCATGAGCCCCCTTGTGGACTTGGTGAAATACAGAATTGCCACTCGGGACTTGAGAGAGAATAATAATTCTGCAAGTAAAGTGAAGTCTGGGCATATGGATTCAGCCATAAATACGTCGGTTACAGACAAACCTAAAAGATAGATAGAAATGATCATCACATGACCTCTTTGGTGACGGTAGTTACTGTTGATAGTTGACAGTCATTGGCAAGATGTAAGCAAACATGAAAAATATACAGTACATTGCTGCAGGTAATGCCTTGCTGATTCCCCAGTGCTATTTGTCTCTCAGGCCACGGTTTGGGGCAATGAGCGGTCGCAGTGGACCCCCACCAATGAAGTTTGGGAATCCAGGGGAGCGTCTCCGCAAGAAGAAGTGGAACCTGGACGAGCTGCCAAAATTTGAGAAGAACTTCTATGCTGAACACCCTGAGGTCCAACACATGAGTCAGGTAAATATTTATATTTCTCTCTCACACTCACAAACAATAAGTGAATACTAAAACTTACATGAAAATGTTATCATATTTTCATCAGTGTCCCTCATATGGTGGCCATCATCAATGATGTAGTAATTGCAGACAGTATTGATACACCAAGAAACAAACATTAACAAATTGAAACCCCTTATTGATGAAGTACAGTCATGCTCATGTCTGATGTAATGCCCCCTCATAATCACATTTCTTTACTAGGTCAGAGTAATTTCAGCTGAAGGTATTCTAAAAAATATTAATAATGTATACACCATATTCGGTTTTATTTACTCTTTTGTAAATGTGCCTTAAACATACAGTATGTACTCTGTATCTATCCTGTGTGGGTGGTGGGACCACAGGGATATAAGTATGATCTGGTGTGTGAATTTATTTTTATTAATTTATTTATATGTATTTATTATTATCATTATTATTTATGTATTTGTATTCATACATTAAAGAATATTATAATTTGTATTTATTTATATATTTTATTATTATTATTATTACTACTACCATTTTCTCTCCTTTGTTTTTGAATAGTTTGTTTTTCAATTTACAGTTACTATCTGTTATATGTACATATTTTATTTGTTGTGGTTTAGGTTGTTGTATATAATAATAATGATAATAGTAATAATATTTTATACACCATGTCCAAATGTTTGATTTCTCTATTTTTCCCTCTTTCTCTGTTATATCCAGCATGAAATGGAAGAGTTTCGCAGAAAGAAGGAGATCACCATCAGAGGGACTAACTGTCCAAAGGCAATGCCCGCTTTCCACCAGGCACAGTTTCCTCGTTAGTAAACCAAACATTATACACACTATATGGTCTAATCTCTGGGAAACATTAGCATATACAATAAAAAAATCCATCACTCACTCCAGCATCTAGGGACATTGGTCATTTAGACCAACTCTAAATGATCAGTTGCAGTGTTAGTAAAATGAGTCTTACAAAGACTCGTGGTATGTTTACAAGAAGAAAATATGTAAGGGATAATGTACAGTGAGCCGGTCACTATTGCGAAATAAACCCCGCAGGGTGAGCAGCGCGTCAGTGTCGTGAATCACCCTGAAGGGGTTCATTTCGCAATAATGACCCACTCACTACATTATTCCGCTTATTACACAGTTACTTACTAAAGAGATCAATTATTTGACACAAAATATTGATTTATATTTTATTGATTTTATTGCTTCCGCTAAAAAAAATGTTCTCTTGCTGTGAGATCAGAACTGTGTGCATAGCAACGGTGTGTTATTCATAGCAGTGGTGGGCTATAAAGAAATAACAGACCGTAGAACACCGTGATTGACCCATCAGAATCGAGTATTCAACAAAGCCGTGTAATATTGACTGATAGTGGTAGGGATTGACTGAAAGATAGAAACCACACTAACAGTCAAGCAGTGTAACTGTCTTGTTGATTGTCTCCCTCACTCTTCTTGCAGAGTATGTGATGGATGTGCTGATGCATCAGAACTTCAAGGAGCCAACAGCAATCCAGTGTCAGGGCTTCCCTGCAGCTCTGAGTGGCAGGGACCTGGTGGGGATCGCACAGACCGGCTCCGGAAAAACACTGGCTGTAAGGCTGCCTGGTTATCATCCCTCCATGTTGATAACACTTTAAAGGAACAATATGTAGCACTGACAGCTAGCGTTTAAAATGGGTAACAGCAGTCCAAATTCAAAACATTGGAGCTGTCGCCTGTCCGCTCCTCGTTTTATCATTATCATTTTATGATTTAAGACAGTAAATATATTACATATTGGTCCTTTAAATGTAGTTTAGTTATAAAAAGGTTATTTACATGGCACATTTCACAAGATACAAAGTGCTGACACTGTAACATAAAATGACAATTGAAATGCATAAACCATAAAAGAAATACAAGTCAAAAACAAATGCAATCAGAAACAACCGTAGAAGGACACTGTTTAGAGAGAGTCTAAATATTGTGTTTTTAAAAGGGATTCAAGGGAGAAGGGATTTGTTTGCCTGATTACCTTTTGACGCAATATTAAGATACGTTTTTGTGTTGTTTTTGTGCCTTGCAGTATCTTCTTCCTGCTATTGTACACATCAACCACCAGCCCTATCTGGAGAGGGGAGATGGCCCAATTGTGAGTGCAAATTAATGTGTTGTGTTACATAGTGTTTCGTCAATCATACTAGGGTCATTCCTGTTATGCGGCAACATTTCAGCCTCATGACTTTTGAAAAAAAGAAAAAAAACGTGTGACAAACAGATTAACATCATGAAACATGGAAAAAGGAAAAGACATGAGTGAAAGTTTATGCTCACCCTACCTAACTCGTTTGAGGTCTTTCCAAAATGGTCTCAATGGAGTGAAATGGTTTGAAGACAAAGATTAAGATTTTTATTTTGATAAATAACTATTTCTTATAATATAAATAAATAATTGGTCCCTGATATTGTTGTCTTTAAAGGGTTTAGTCAGTTTTACATGTTTATTAATACATAAGTGTGGCCAGGCAGATGAAAAAGTGTGAGAAAGAGAGTTACAGGGGTGAAAAATTTATTTTTTTCTTTCTTTTTTTATTTGTTCATTTGTTACCTCAATGCAGAAAATGAGGAAGGGCGCCAACTCACATTATAAATATTTATATATATATATATATATATATATATACACATCAGACAGTGTTTACATGGCCTATACATTAATTAAAGAATATTTTGCGTATTTTATAATTTTATGGCTTATAATATAATTTAAGCCATTTGTTATAAATATTTGACATATTTTAAAGAAAATATGAGGAAGTAATTTATGGGGACAGAAATGTTGCTGCATAACAGGATTTACCACCATAGCGTGGGCAATCAGCCTGTAAAACTTCATCATTCCACTTCGTCCACTCTTCATAGTGTCTGGTGGTTGCCCCGACCAGAGAGCTGGCTCAGCAGGTTCAGCAGGTCGCATTTGAGTATGGCAAGTCCTCCCGTATCAAGAGCACCTGTGTCTATGGTGGAGCACCCAAAGGACCACAGATTCGAGACCTCGAGAGGGGTGAGTATGGTTGTAGACGGGAACATGCAATTGATTCTTCAAAATAGTTTGAAATTCAAAACCTTTTGTATCAGAAATTCTGTTCATTCTATACATACTTGTGAATTTTTGAGTATTTCCCAGCTTTGGGGTGCTGAACTAAGTGGACATTGAGAATTTAACTTAAATGTTGTAGTATTGTTAATACAATTGAACAACATATTTGATTCATGAAAAAACACGGAGCTATATCCTGGTATGTAAATGAACTACACACACACACACACGCACACATGCACACATGCACACATGCACACATGCATACAACTCTTTCATGTGTGACTTCCACAGCTGCTGCCTGGTATTTTAGCCCACACCGCATTTCCCTTTGAGGTGTGGCCATAGACAGTACAGACAGGAATTGTTGGATTGCTCGTACAGAAAGTGTTGAACTATTAGTGAAATATCTGCCTGAGCATCTAATAATGTGTGTACCCTTTTTATTTTCCTGTTGATTTTGTATGACTAGGTGTTGAGATCTGTATCGCTACACCTGGTCGCCTCATTGACTTCTTGGAGAGCGGGAAAACTAACCTGCGGCGCTGCACCTACCTAGTGCTGGATGAGGCTGACCGCATGCTGGACATGGGCTTTGAGCCACAGATTCGCAAGATAGTTGAACAAATCAGGGTAGGTTAGATTCAGACTGTTGATTGTAAAATGATCACCTTGACTTATTAATATAGAAGTATTTTTTTAGGGCTGTCAGTTGATTCGAAATATTAAGTTGCAATTAATCCATAATTGTCCATAGTTAATCGCGATTAATCACAAATGAATCACACATTTTTTTTCTGTTCGAAATGTACCTTAAATGGAGATTTGTCAAGTATTTAATACTCTTATCAACATGGGAGTGGACAAATATGCTTGCTTTATGCAAATATATGTATGTATTTATTACTGGAAATTAACAACACAAAACAATGACACATGTCCAGAAACCCTCACAGGTACTGCATTTAGCATTAAAAATATGCTCAAATCATAACATGGCAAACTCAAGCCTAACAGGCAGCAACGGCTGTCATTGTGCTGATTTGACTAAGACTTTCACCCAAACTGCATGTGATTATCATAAAGTGGGCATGTCTGTAAAGGGGAGACTCGTGGGTACCCATAGAACCCATTTACATTCACATATCTTGAGGTCAGAGGTCAAGGGACCCCTTCAAACATTACTATGCCAGTTTTTCCTCGCCAAAATCTAGCGCAAGTTTGGAGCGTTATTTAGCGACTTTCATGACAAGCTAGTATGACATGGTTGATTGATACCAATGGATTCATTAGGTTTTTGTAGTTTCATATGATTCCAGTATCTTCACTGTAGCTTTAAAACTGAACCCGCTACAACCTAAAAATCACAAGTTGCGTTAATGCATTAAAGAGAATAACGGCATTATTATCGCGTTAACTTTGACAGCCCTAATTTTTCGGTTAAATCAATTGCATGCTTTCTCTCTCTCTGCCTCTTAGCCTGATAGACAGACTCTGATGTGGAGCGCAACCTGGCCGAAGGATGTTCGGAAGCTTGCCGAGGACTTCCTGAGGGACCACGTCCAGATTAATGTTGGCGCGCTGGAGCTCAGTGCCAACCACAACATCCTGCAGATTGTCGATGTCTGCAATGAGACTGAAAAGGACCAGAAGTAAGGATAGCCAGTGAGAAAATATCTGACCTTATGTCATGATTATCTCATTAACTGCTATAATAGTGTTACAGAACATGAGTTTATCCTTTCACACAGTTGAAATGGAGCTTTGTGCCATTGATGTGCTATGATCGTCTCTCCCTGTGTGCAGACTTTTTCAGCTGATGGAGGAGATAATGGCTGAGAAAGAGAACAAAACCATCATCTTTGTGGAGACTAAGAAGCGTTGTGATGATCTTACCAGGAGGATGAGGCGGGACGGGTGAGAAATGACAATGATAATAGTTCTAGGATGAATTATGCAAATATTTGATAGACAGAAGCTATTCAGAGTCTTCACTAATCTTTCCACTTCATTGTGTTATTGTTTTCTAGGTGGCCAGGCATGTGTATCCATGGAGACAAGAGCCAGCCAGAAAGAGACTGGGTACTTGCAGGTAAGGACACTCGTAATACAGTGATGCCACTTCCCTCCTGCCCTTTGGTGTAGATCATTTTCTCGCCTAAAGGCGCAAACACACCAAGCCGACATCAAAGAAGTAGCGGAGATGAAGGCCGACTGTTGCATCGCCTCACGTCGCCTTTGTCTTAGCCGACAAGTTGTATTTGAACACACCGCAAAGACTACAGCCGACGGCCAGTTAGCACGTACGCTCTTTCCTCACTTCCGTTTCTGTTCTCGTGCACTGATTCGCTTAAGCTGGACAGCCAGTCAGAGGGATTTCTCTCACCGACATGCTCCGCCACCGATTCAACATGCTGAATCAGCCCAAAAAGCCTCTGACGTGGACAGACTAGAGCCGGCGGTGCGGGACACACCGCAAAAACTAGACCGACAGACGCTCACCGACTGCCCCAGGTTGTCTGACGGCCGACCGTCGGCTTGGTGTTTCAGAGCCTTTATACTGGTGTTCAGCTGTCATACCTGTGGAGCCCTTGGATAATACAGAATAGTCAAAACAGTTCCTTTCTGCTGATCAGTTGGTGTAGGTTCTAGTTTTACAGTTAGTTGTTCCCTATTGCCTGAATTGAGTGTGAGTGGAGATGATTTCCATGTCTAATTCCTACTAATATTTTATTTAATCCTACAGAATTTCGGAATGGTAAAGCTCCCATACTGATTGCTACCGATGTGGCCTCTCGTGGTCTGGGTATGTCTGCTCACACATACAGTTCTCTCACACGATTGTTTTTTCTCTCACTCTTTCTGCATTTTCCTGTGAATTATATCTTTATTCTGTAAATGATGTTACGTGTATAATACACTTATTGAGTAACACTGTCACCACAGTTTTGATTGATGTGTACAGTACAACTGCAACAATTATTTTGACCAATAGGTAAGTATACTACAGATGAGACCAGCTATATCTGGCAATGAATAGGGGTAAAAAAACAAAATGCATTTCTAGCACAACATTAAATGTAAAATGATCTGCCTTTGACTATTGTCAGGTTGATAGTATGACAGTTTGTTCCTTTTTCATAGGAGGTATCACACTAGGCCTTTTCCATATTATACAGCTGGTAAAGTATGTAGTATCGCTTTCAAATAGAAGTGTGAAAATAACAAAGAAGGTGTAATCTGTTTGAATGTAAAATGAAATATATCAGCACATTATATTTAGGAATCTCCCTTACTATATTATAACCTGTCAGTTTAGTATGGAGGCTGCAGGCCTGCTGGGTTTATTGTCTGTTTCTTGTTACCGCAGTAAAAAAAAAAGCTTCCTTCAACCGGGGCTCTTTGGCATGCTGCCTGAAAAGAGGGCTGCGTGGGGCAGATGCTCCTGCGCACCTTTTCTTATGTCTCCTTTATGGTGTCAGGACAAATTAAGAAGAAGATGTTGCTCATATCACCCGTTCTTCCACATATAAGATCATAAATTGTGTAGGTGTTCCATTGATATAATTCTGCCAAATGATACATATTGTTAAGTTTTGCGGATGCAATTGAGTAGGTCAGTGGCAGCTGAAATATCCCCGGTCCACCAACAGAAAGGCTATGATGGCTATCTAATTAGGCAGGATAAATGTGAGAAGGGGGGATGAGTGAAGTGTCTTTGACTTGCCAAAATCCCTATGACCGTATCCTTGTTCTTCTTTCCCCTCTTCTCCTCCCAGGGTTTGGCAGCACACGGCAGCTGTAACAGTCTGCGCTGCTGTCCCTGTCCCCTCTGTCACGTTAAAGTAGAAGCTCGGCTAGTCTCAGAGGGATTAAAGCCCTCTTATTCTTCTTGGGTAACTAAGGTCCCCCTGCCCAGTATTGTCAGTTTAAAATCCAACGAGCCTTCCTTGGGAGAAGCCTGAGGTTCCTGTTTGTCTGCCCATCGCTCCGTCCCAAAAAGCAGACAGACAGGGGGGAGAGAGTTAGACGGGCTCGTCTGGATCCAGTCCTGGCCAGGGTCTGAGGAGGGTCCTGCCATGCAGCGAGAGAGCAACAGAACCAGCCGTTGTGTGCATGTGTGTGTGTGTTAAACGGTTGTGCTCGCGTCTGGCGTTGCTGGTGTGTGCAGAAGGTGAGGGATGAATCCTGTCTCCCTCCCCCTCAGCCCCTCACTATAAACCAGGACTGATCAGGGGGGACTGACTACCTTTGTAAAAACAACATGACGGGGGTAAGTACCTCACCGCCCCTTTCTCTTAACTCCTCCATGAGCTCACCACACATTCAGCAACTTCCATCGTGCTCATATATAAGTCTAAGGAAAAGCACAGTCTTTATCCCGGCACATCGTTATTCAGTCGGTTGGTGAAATGGCATCCCTCTGTCCTGATGGAGGGGAGAAGGTCCACTTATTGATCAGCAGTGCTGTAAGAGCCCCACGTCTTCTGTAATAAGAAACAGACTCCTTGTCTTCATGCATTTTTGACAAGTAATCACATTGATGTGAAGACTATGAAGCCTAAACATCTGCTCGATGTCAAAAACCTGAGGTGAAGTTCAGTTTGAACTGTATTGGATTTAAATCAGTTATAATGGTGGTTAACTGAAATGAATGGATGTAAGGATTTTTGCATGGTGTCTGACAAAGCAGGTAAGTTACTCTATTTGTTTAGATTGTTATTAACAATATATATATATATATATTTTATATCTTTGTAAATGTAATGTAATGCATATATACTGTTTATATGTATATTTATTTAAATATATGATATAAATGATGATTATTTTCCCTGGAAGCTTTTCCCCCTGTCTCATTATCATCTTTTTCCTTTCCTCTATGCTGCAAAACTGATATCCAAAAGATGTGGAAGATGTCAAGTTTGTCATCAACTATGACTATCCCAACTCCTCTGAGGATTATGTCCACCGTATTGGACGTACGGCCCGCAGTACCAACAAGGGCACTGCCTACACTTTCTTCACCCCAGGGAACATGCGGCAGGCCCGAGACCTTGTCCGGGTGCTGGCGGAGGCCCGGCAGGCCATCAACCCTAAACTGCATCAACTCGTGGATTCAGGGCGTGGTGGTGGAGGAGGAGGTAAGAGGGACTAAAGCTGGGTTTCCACCAAAAGTTCCCAGGACTTTTAGTCCCTAGAACTACTTTTAAGGAACTAAAAGGTTCAGCCCGCCGCGGTCTAAAGACCTGCAAAGATTACGCAAATTAGTCTGTTGAAAAAGAAAAAGCAACATGACATGGGACGAAGGCTGCTGGTGGTCAAAGCGGTAAACATACTCTGCAGCCTGCAGTTCAGTGTGTTTAAAAAACAGCCTGGAAAAGAAATGTAGGTTTGGTCTCACTGCAACGATATTTACTGCTGCATATATTTACTGATGCACGTTGGATGTAATGAATGAAAAGCAGCGGAGGAAAATGAAAGTAAGAGCGTCTGTGTCCACAGTAAATCATCTGTTGAGTGTTTGATGGTTATTTGTTTGTGCTTTAGTTAACGCCGTGAAACAATCAGAAAATAACTTCTTTCTCTTATTCACAGCACCGCCGCACTACGTCTCTCTCTCTTCTACCGCTAGCCCTCTCTCGCACCATCTCTCTCTCTTTCTGTTTTTTTTTTTTTTTAAGCAAGTCAGGAGGCCGATAGCAGAGCTTAAATTTACTTTCAATGTTATCAAACAAAGAGAAATGGTCTCCCCTCGCTAGAGTACTTCCTTGTTTTATGAATGAAGCGGTACACGAGTTGAAGCCGTTGAAGCAATGGTGCTGTGTGTGTTTCACCAATCAGCGACGGTCATCCCTGCAAAATCCACCCCGAAAGTTCCTCTACTTTCAGAAAGTACTACCCCACGAACAGGGCCTTTTTGGGTGGTAAAAAAGGCCCCGTAAATTGTCCTCGTAACTTAATCTAGACCCTGGTCCCTGCGGTGGAAACGCAGTGAGTTCCTCAAAAGGTTCTTAGTTCCGGGGGAAAGTTCTTGCGGTGGAAACAGGGCTTTAGTAGGCTATATCACAGTCCATCATACTGTAAAATTGAAAAGATGGGATATAATAATAATAATAGCTACTGACATTACACTTGTTGTTTGTTACAGGTGGCAGAATGCGTTACCGTAACAGCAACTCCAGCAACAACAACCCTAACCACATGTTCCAGGGGGAATGTGACCGCCGCATGAACGCTGATGGGGGCGGCAACAAAGACAGCCGCAGTGGCTTCGGCCGTGACGGCCGTGACGGCCGCAACAACCGCGATGGGGACCGCTCCACTCCCTCCTACAGGGGGGACCGAAGCCGGGATAACAGAAACAACTACAACCAGGGCTCAGATCAGTACCAGAGTTACAGCGGCAGCGGGGGCTACAACTCCCGTAGCGGAGGCCAATCCGGCGGAGGCCAGAATCAGTTAAGCCAGCCACCACAGGGTCAGTTTAGCCAGCCTCCTCCTGCTCCTCCTCCATCATCAGGGGGGCCGCCGCCCCTGATGTCTCATCCGTATGCCCCACCCCAGCCAGCGCTCATGGGCTTCATGGGGCAACCGTCTTACCCTTTTGCTTCTCCAACCCCTGTCCCTCCGGGCCCTCCACCTGCCCGGAAGTAGAATTATGAGCAAGAAGTTGATTTGCGCTTTGTTTTTACTCTCCAACTCTTGTCATCTCCAAGAGACGGGGGTTTGAAAAGGTATATATCTAAGGAGGTAAGGGCTTATATTTTCTATTTTTTTCGTACTTTTTAATACACCTAAACCTCAAACTTTTCCCCTTCATGTTTTCAACCTCAGCTGTCACTCCCCAGAGTCTATACAGTTACTCTCTCCCATGTACCTCGGCGGAACAAGTTTTTTGTGTTTTCATTTCAATCGAACACTACAGCAGTGGATTTCACCAATTTGTTGTTTGTGTCATACATCAGCTGTCTTAGCATTTGGTTAGAATGAAAACTAGCATTTATTAGTATTTCTAATATGTACCGTCCCATTCCAGAGCCGCGTCCTGCTCTAACATCTTTGACTTTTTTTGTTTGAGGTTTTGACTAGCAGTATATTCTAATTTTTGCATTGATTTTGGGTTTGTGTTATTCTAAATACTGAAGCAATGCATCTGATTTGTGAATCTTCTTCCATTGTTTTGATACCATACAACCACTATTTTAGTTTTTTTAGTGTAATGTACTGTCACACTAGGTTTAGATATAGTTTCTCTCTTTTTCCTGTTCTGTAGGAAGTCAAAACTGCTGTGTTTCTATTTACCTGTAACTGCTTAAGTCACATATTGCTTTAATAAGTTGATCAGCTAATGCAGACATATTTTAATGTGGAACAATCCAAATTGCAGTTTGTTTCTTGTTTCCTCTTTCATTCATTGCGTTCTTTTTTTCTTAATAAATAAAAGAATCAAAGCAGTATTTTCTACTTTGCAAATTATTGATGAAATTATTTATATGTCAGGTAAATTCCCATACAAATGACTTTATTTGCCTTAAATACACATTTGTAGTACATTCTCAATTTGTACCCAACAGTATGTACATGTGTGTTGCTTTTATTGGTAAATATACATCATGGCATGAAGCTTTTATTTACATTAGGAGTACAAATGGAAAAGACGGTTTCCTTCCATCACAAATACATAACTTGTCACAACACTTAGTTTTGCTGCACCTGTACTTTTAGTTGTGTATCAACCTTACAAATCTGGATCCAGTTTAGTTGATTGACACTTTGGGTCTTAAGTTACATGTTTTAAGTTGTTTTTCTTCTTGCCAGTCTAAGTTAAAGTAGGAGGTTGTTTGATAATTTGAAGGCTGGACAAGGATGACAGATTTGCATGCACAGTGCTTGACCATGTTCATGACTTCTTGCAGTGTACTGCATACTGAAGCATAGAGATTATTTAAGACTGAAGTGACAAAGGATGGGGATTTGTATCTGTAATAGGTTTTTAAAAGGGGAGCTCGGCACTAACTTTGTAGCGTACTATCCATAAATGCACCTCAGTGACATGAGTCAGACATGAGTAGCATGTCATGTTTCAGGCAATGTTTCCTGGTCGTGGGAACAGTGCGATAGCTGGGTCTGTAACTGTAATCCATCAGTGCAGACAGGGATGACAAATCACAGATGCTTTGCTGAGTTAATACCCTAAAACCAAGCCCTCTGTCAAGAAGGAAGAGCTTTAATCTCTCATCATCATCATCAGAATGTGCCACTGTACATCCTAAAGAGGCGGATACAGTGGAGAAGATGGAGGCTGCGATTAACTTGAAGTTCTTGAGGCAATGACAAAAGGCAAATTTGCGTACGTGTGGACAAGATAAATCTGATTCTGACGACGTGGTCAAACCTGTTACAGCCCCCTCAATGCATAGTTTACAATATATCGTGCAATGTTCAGTATTTACAATCTGCTCGAGACATGGAGGACTGAAAGGTGGTTGCTTTTTTGTTTATTATTGCTTTCCTCCTTCCAAACCTAGACAAGTTGGTGGTGTAGCTGTAAATAAATAAAAGCTATTCTCTATGGAAATGAAATAGCTGATTTATAGTATTATGAAACAGCCTATCAGAATGGCACTGTTTAATGCGAGTTTACCTACTGTAAGAAATCAATCAATCGATACTACTCAGTTGGTAATTCTTAAATTGATCATATTATAAACAGAATCTCCAGCTTTGTTGTAGTTACACATTTGGAGTTTCTCGTGAATCGTATTTCTTAGGTGGAACCAGTCTGCCTCCAATCTCATTTTAATCTTTAGTCTTTATGACCCTCAGTGCTTCAATCAACTCAGTGGACTCTGTGGATATTAGGATGATTCTGTAACGTCGTTTGATGTCATTTGTTTCACAAAATTGTTTCTGATAAGGACATGGACATATGAAAACAGAAGCGAAGATCAAACTGGTCATTTGTATACATATATGTACAAAAGCAAATGAAAATCAAACGGTTCATCTCAGGCACATGTGGTAGAATCAAACCGGATGTCAGCAATGTCGACTCAGGACTTCACACCATTTGGGTCGATCAACAGCAGAAAGGCAGCAAATGAGAAAAGACAACGTATTGTAATATGGAATGGTTTCATGTGCAAAATTAAAAAGTGCATGAAAGTTCATGTTGTGTAAAATAATTTTCAAAATCCTGAGTGGAAAAAAAAGTGTCCCAATCTTCCAAAAACAAAGAAAAGTGCAGAAATGAAAACTTAAATTTCAGTATTTTAACAGGCAGAGATTTAGTACCCTTCATTTGTAGTCCCACTCAACGCACACACACTTAGACACACTGCCCATGCAAGACACAAATATTAAAACCAAGGCAATACTTAGAAACTATGCACCAATTCATTATGTATGCTCCCAGGACACACTGATGTGGTTTTCTCCTGACACTTTTCCAGTTATTACTGCATTTCAGATCAACTCCTCATACTCTGAACCGTCTTCATCGGATAAAAGGGAAAACCACTTCTATGATTTCTAAGTGATAATTTAGTTTCATCATGTCCCTATGCAGCACTAGTGGTTTGCTAATAAGCTGAGCATGCCACCATCTCTTCCTCGAACACTGAAGCAGTGCTGAAACAATCAATTCATCATTCGATAGCAAATTAACTTGATTATCAGAATTTAAATTATTTATCAAGTAAAAATACCGACTATTCCATATCATACATTGAACACATTGGGGGTATTAGCTGTTGGTCAAACTGTAAACATCACTTTAAGCATGTAACTGGCTTTAAGTTGAACTGAAAAGCATTATTAATGGACTGAAAGGAAATAAAGATTTGTTGCAACCCTACTCAGAATAAACACTGGACACACAAACTGTGACAATACTCTGAATGTGGGACATTTTAGCTCACACTGTCCAAATGAAGGAACGCATCAGACACTTGCTTTAAGAGTTGAGAAATAATGCGAGACACCAGCTGTTACATGTAATTAACAGGACATCTGAGAGGATTGTGTTAATCAGACAAATGCACACATTCGGTTTCTAAAAAGGCTCAACTTGTTTCCCCAAAAGTCACAGGATTGAATCAATGTTTCTGCCAGTTTGCGTTGGAATGATTGTTGGAAGAAGAATATGTAGCTACGAGACACAGGAAGGCGGAGATGATCGAATAAGGACAGGAAGGCGACGAAGGAAGGCACAAGGTAGAAGCTGGTTCCCACAACTGGTCTCGTGTCAGTTTGTATTACCAAACCAGAGTTAGAAACCGAACTGAAGTGTAAAGAGGCCGTCTCGCCTCAAGCCAGCGATGAGGGACAACTTCAACCTAAATCTAAAGGAAGCAGCAGATCGGATGACAGGAGGTTTCTCCCTAAAGCTTCCCCCAGGTGTTTGGAGGCGGGAAGTGGTCCACATCGCCAAATTCATCGTGAGATTTGTCCCCCAGGTTGAATGTCAGCTTGTACCGCAAACGTACTTTTTCCTGAAACACAAGACAAAAAAAAAATTCAGTTCAATCAGTTGCTGCTCGAAGGTGCACTGTGGAGTATTCTTGTAAACAAAGAAGAATAGTAAATGTTTACATTCAGTGTTTATCACCAAAACGCATTTTCGTGTTTATCCTTGAGGTCCAACAAATGCGTTGAATGCGTCGCCTTACTCAAAACACATTTGCAAAGATGATTTTTGGAGGATGTGGATTACGTCAACCACGTTCAAAACACAAACAAAACGGGGACTCGTAAATGAAAGGCTCAATAGTGCTGCTAGTGGTCAAACACACCACCGTGTACCTAGGGCTGCACGATTACAGCTAAAATGATAATCACAATTTTCTGATCAATATTGGGATCATGATTATTATCACGATTATTCATTGATTTTAGGGCCAAAATATTTTCATTGAATTTTCACATTTATATCAACAGAGCACTGCTTTTACTTCCATGTTGTGCTACGTTCCTGCTAATTAACAAATCGTTGCATCAAAATAAGACTTAAAAGAAGGTTCTTCTTCACCTGGATTCAGTGCATTTTTGTTTTGCCCGTCTGCTCTCTGTTGTATATTACTCTTCTACTCTGGACGGCAGCCACAACATTCAGGACAGTTTTTCACAGGCTGCCGCTGTAGGGTGCACGCACAGCGGCATGACAGCTCCCCAACAGTGAAGCCCAAACATCTTGATTGCTTGGTAAGTGTTTGCTTTTATATGCAGCAGAGTTTTCTATGAGCGGAGCATTTTAAACGTCAATATCGCAGTCGATTATGTTCATTTAATCGTTGGAAGCCAAAATTGGGATCGCGATAAATATTTGATTAATTGTGCAGCTCTAAGTGTACCTTTAATTTATAAGATCACTACACGTTCATAAGTTATTAAAATACATTGCATATATAGAGCCGTTTGTTTCCAAAAATGAAATGTATATCAATGTCAATGTGCCTATTTAATTACGAGTTACGTTGTCTCTAATGACGTAACATCAAAGCCGGGGAGCTCGCATCAGCACAAAACATGTCCATGTAAGCAAGAAATCAACATTCATTAAAGCTACGGTTTCAAAAATGAACCAAAAAAAACTACATAACAATCAGGGGTGTAACAATACATCTGGATGGATACATCGATATATCAATTCAATGAGCAACGATCCAATATCATCGATGCAAAGTGAAAATATTGATATATATCGTCATCTTTAAGATGCGCCTTTATTTTGAAATTCCCATGGCACATCTGTGTCACCATTTTCCTTCCAAGCGCACCTCCTTCCTGCTTAAACATGAGAAATGTGGCACTTCATAGTGGACATCAGGAGGTCTATTTTTTTTTATACAATTTATTCTTTTTTATTAAAAAGAATAAATTGTTTTTTATTTAAATGTCTGGAAGAGCCCAGTGATCAAATTTTCAAATCATATTGTAGTTATTATTTGTGAGTTGATATAAATGTAACTGATAGTGTTAAATGGGCGTATGATATCGTCTCATATCGATCGCTGGCCCCTGAAGTGAATCAAATCGAAATCGTATCGTGGCAGAATTTGTGATATCAGCAAATACTGTATCGTCCATATAATCAAAATAATATCATATTGTGATGAAACTTGTGATTTACACCCCTAATAACAATCATCCTGAACGGAGGCCGACTTTGACAGACAGTATGCAGTATGGGTTAGGTGGCAGAGTACCTTGTGAGGGTTCGCCAACAGCAGGATCTGTGTGATGGCGGCTGGAGGCATGATGGGATTGAAGGCTGGGAGCTCGGTGCTAGAGGGAGGCTGCAGCTTTACTTTCATCACCTAGACACATCCACAAAAACACGATATTAAGAAGTGATATGCACAAATAATACTTTAGGTATAGATATGGTTTCCACCTGACTGAATGTTGAACACATTTACATGATGCTCTAATGCAGATTGGGGGGAGAACCTGCCTTTGGTACAGCTGCCTGAAAGCGGATGTTGGTGACAGGAATGGGGGCCGAAGACAGCATGGAGATGATCACCACCAGCACGTCGGGCCGCGATGGAGGACAGTCACGGGCAAAGGTGAACAAAACCCGGAGACTGTGTTTGTCGAATACGGCCACAGGTAATAAGCTGCCTGAAAAATATTTGTGTAGAAAAACAAAACAGAATGTGATACAGAGAAATAGCAGCAGCGTCACTGCTGGGTCTGGTGTTAATTGCTCGGGCTTACTAGGTTTGATTGCTTCCAGAGGCACGGTGACGTCGGCTAGAGAGATGTTGTCGTAGGGGTCGGTAGCAGCTAAAGAGCCTCTCTCTACAGCTGCGAGACTGACATTGGAGAGGAGGAGAGTGTCCGGCTGCTCTGGATGGACAGCCAATGTGGGCCCTGGAGCAGGAGCGGGACCAGAGGAGGAGGTGGTGGTTGTTCTATGAGGAGCGGGTCTAGAGTTGGCGTTGGACTTGGTCTGCAGATCTCGTAAGGAGACTCTGGATTGAGGTTGGAGTTTATCCCTGCATGTAGAAGGACGGGAAACACGAGTTGCATGGAAGAAAAAACATTGACATAACTGCCCAATAACAAGTGATTTACCACTGCTGTGTATTACATTACACTTCAGGGCTTTGAAGAGGACCTATTATGTTCATTTTCAGTTGCATACTTGTATTTTGGGTTTCTACTAGAACATGTTGACATTCTTTAAAAGGGACTATTTGTAACTTTCAAAATGGCTTGTTAACAGCGACACCTGTGGCTGTTAAGTCAACGAAAGTCAGCGTTGGGCTCGCGCTTGCTCGCTCTATATGGACATGAACGAGCATCGCTCAAAACAGTGAGGCGACACACGTCAGCTAAAACCACAATATCACTCTATATTTCAGCTGCTTGGCAGTAATGTTAGCTGACCAGACGAAGGTCTCTCCATGAATCAATGCTGATCCTAGTGTTGGCTTTTCCTGCTTCAGCGCAGGCTTCAGCAGCGGGGCTCCGCAGCGAGTAACGTTGTCGTCTCCGCCCGCAGCCGGAGAGAACAGGGAGACACCGGCACCCGGTCGGAGGCGATAACGTTTCTCGCTGCGGAGCCCCGTCACTTCACAAGACACGGGAAACCTCTGTTGGTCTGGAGGAGCTGCAGCATTTATTTCTGCACAAACGTCCCCTGTGCATTCACTAGATATTCTCAGAGCTAAACTAACTCTTCTGCAGTGTGTAGTGAGCGCGCGTTCACGTCTAGAGGTGGAGCGAGAACGCGTGCGGTGTATGAGTGAAGGCAGGCAGAGGAGCAGTGACTCTGGCCACACGCGAGCGTGCATATGCGAGTGCGCATGTGTCCCGACCCGGTACATTTATACGCTTAAAAAGTTACAAACAGTCCCTTTAATGTTAAAAAAACACTTTATTTTTCTCATACTGGCTGTGCTGCAGCACCTAATTTCCCCCTCTGTCTGAAACGCTCTGTTTTAGCTCCTGCCTCCTGCCTCCACAAAAGCAAAATAGGTACCCTTTAAAAGGTTATTTATTCTATATACTCCATTTGTTTTGACTTACCATTTGACCTGCTGGCTCTCTGGAGGTAGGGACTGCTGTATCAATGTCTTCCCCAACAAGTCCAGCGCTTCCATGGGTTTAGGAGGAGCAGTGGGGCCCCCTGCTGGTGGAGCATGCGGTGTTTGGACCACAGCTGGTAGCAACACTGCAGCAGGGACCAATGTAGCAGATGATTCTGTGCCATCAGAGGACTGAGAGAACAAACAGAGGGTTAAAGTTTGCCTGTCAAAAGGTATATGAGAAGAGATTATATAAAATGGTTTGAAAATTTGTATCTGATGGCATACATTTTTGTTCGTAGAAGAGTCTGTTTTGAAAAGTCAGACTTTTTAAATTCGACATATAATGGCTTTTAATTGAGCCGTACAGTATTATCTTACAACTTGCACCTGAAAAGTGTTCTGAGAGTCGAAGTTTTCCGTTACGTTCAGTCCTAAGAAATCAGAGACAACAAAGGTTAACTCAGTTTTATTCCAATTTTTGGTGGTTATAACATATTAAATTGTAATGCTGTTGAAAAACTCTTTCAAACAAATCCTGGGCACAATCTAAAAATCAAAAACAATTCAAGAGTTTGTGCCATGTTCAATCTAGAAAGGCTGTGAATAATTGTGTGTAGCTTTGCTGTTGGTCCAGCCAGATGTGGCGTGCTTCTGCGGATGCTGTTTCAGCCAGACAGCCAACAGGAGGGCCACATGCTGTGCTCACATTGCTGACTCGTCCTTTTTGGCTTGTTAAAAAGTTAAGCTTACTAATCTGCCTTTGTGTTTACAAGCCAGATGAGTTTTTTGTGCTTACCTAGTGACATGAGCTCATCATCCAAGAGGCTGATGCCCATGTTCTGAGTCAGGGACTGGAGGCTGGAGGGCTCTGGGTCAGACGGCGCCGTGTTGGCGTTAAGTCCCATCAGGTCTACAAGTGCTGAGCTACTGCTGCCTGATTTGGACCGGAAAAAAACAAACATCTGAGATCTTATAGTCTGTAGAAATGTGTGGAGAATTTGTTAAATTAATCAAGCTTCTGGTAGCAGAATGGTTAAACGCATGCCACGTAACTCTAACATCCCGGTTCGACTCCAGCCGTGGGAACTTTTGTTTCAAGCTTAAACACCTAAGGATGCTAAATCACTCACATGCACCTACCTGGTTGTGAGGGCATGGTTATGCCATCCTTTGGCACATCCTCTCCCTTCACCAGCTGTCTGTACAGGTTGATGACCTGTGTCAGGCTATCATTGGCCTGTAAGATATCCGCTGGAAGCAGAAAAAAAGGCTCATTAGCAACACCAATGTGGTTTTACGCTTTGGAATGAGTCTGATTCCATAAAACTTCTATGGGGAAAAAAGTGTCTTAAAGGATAACTTTGGTATTTTTCAACCTGTTTCCCATGTTTTTGTGTCTTAGTGATTAATGGGGAATACACTTTTTGAAATTGGTCCAGTATTGAGGGAGAACGCTGCAGCCGCCAGCCGCTAAACAAGCTGTAATGTAATCATTTGGGGCAACCTGGCACCGTAAGTTTACTTCCCCTAAAAGTGCTTGTTTTTGCCACTGACAGGCTCAGATTGTTATTTTAAGTGTCTGACAACATTATGGAAAGGACCCTACAGAGAAATGAAACCTCTCGCTTGATCAAGTTTGAAAAAAAACCAAAGTTATCCTTTAATAAATATCTTTTTCTGCCTCATAATATGACATACTGTCAAAGTCATGAGGTCAGCAACCTTACCTAAGGCATCATCACTATCCTCTGTATCACTTGCTAATCGGAATAGTGTAGGCCTCATCTTTTCGCAGCGCTGGTAAAGATCCTGCGAACAGATGTTACACATGTTAAAAACACTAAAACCACACAAAATTACGAGACCGTGGCCGCAGCTAGTTTTGATGTGCTGAGCTGCACTAACCTTAATGAGCTCCTGGTTGCTCTGGGAGCAGCTCTCCGTGCTGTAGCCCTCCAGCAGCTGGCTCAGCAGGCTGACACTCTCCTTCACCTCCTGGATGGCGTTCAATCGCTTCGATACCTTCTCCACACGCTTTTGGTCCTGGAAAAAAAGTGATAAGATCTCATAGTAACTGAAGGACATATCTTTATCACAATAAATATCAAACTATGTGAAGTTTAAGTTCATATTCAGCTTTCCACATCTGTCGTCAGTGTTGAAGAAGATTGAGTGCAGAACACACCAAAGTATTAAACACTATAATAATAAAAAAAAAATATGTTCATGCTACATAATCGGGTGTATATTTTGTGCAAATGGTGGAAAAAAAACACAGACACAGGTGCACGTAAGAGCACATACTGTACGGCACATTTGGTAAACTTAACCGATGACTCACCTCCTGTACCATTTCCTTAATGAGCTTGTTCGCTGCTCTTAGATCTTCTTGGTGCGCGCTGTTCAATAAGCGAGACAGCGTCTACAAAAACAGGATGGGACAGAAGAGGGAGAGGAAATAAAAGAGGAAGAGGACTTTGTAAACGGTTGGTTCCTTGATGAATTTCCCCGGAGTTTCAGTTCATAAAGGATTTGATGGATACAGAACATTTTATTTTTATAAATCGAGTCCTTCCTTTTGAAACCGTGTTCAATTTATTGCTGCCTCTTCGTCACCACTCATACCTTGGATTTCTCCTCATCGTCAAAAATGACATTTTTGGCTCTGGGTGGAGGGGGCAGGAGGGGCTTGTCATCAGGAAGTACAGGATCCAGCTTGACAATGCCTGGAAGTGAACAAGGACACCTATTAATCTCACATGTCAACAGCTCAGCCAGGTCTAGGTCATCTAGGTCACCTCTGACTCAGAGTACTGCCCATCACATATGTGATATAACATTGTTCTTGACACTTTGTTTAGTTAATGTAAGTAAAATATAACAAGAGTCAGTTGCATTCTGTCGAGATGCACCAGAAACCAACATGCTACAGATATGGCTCACACACAACCCTACGTAACATTGAGATCACACTGGATTCCACTAAGCATGACTGAGGCCGTTAGTCCCATGCTTGTGGCTCATCACCATAAAAAGGAGAACTGATACTGCCTTGTACAAAACACTATTTGTTAAGACAAGGAAAATATCGGGAACCAAAAAACACATTATCATTGAAATATGGGAACTAAAAAAACATTCATACACCACTGAATGGTGAATGTTTGGAATAACACACCGTGAGGAAAATTAGAAACTTCAAGCTAACGAAACTTGTCGTTTATCTTGATGGTTTGTCATGTCATTCTGGAGCGCTCACCCTGTTTTTTCAGCATCTGATAGGCATCTGCTATCTTGGTCTCATCAGGCAGCCTCACTGTCCAGCTGTACATTACTTCTAACACCTTCTTCTTCACTGGATCTGGAGCCCGGGCACCCAAATACTGCAGAGAAGAGGGGATTAATGCAATTGTGTGATAAGAGAGATAAGATAAGACAACCTTTCACGCTCACATTCATGCCTACGGGCAATTTAGGGTCAACAGTTAACCTAACCTGCATGTCTTTGGACTGTGGGAGGAAGCCGGAGAACCCGGAGAAAACCCACGCTAACACGGGGAGAACATTAAAATTCCACACAGAAGTGGCCCAAAGCTGGGTTTAAAACAAGATCTAATAATAATAAAATGTGTTTATGCTTTAACAACAACTACATAAATACACAGAAAGCTGGCCCACAGTTCAGATGTTTTCTTTAAGGTTCAAGGTTCTTTAATTGTCATTTGTCAATTCCAAACAAAGCATTGGCAATGAAAATCTTTGGTCTCAGGTTCCTTCAACAATGCTCATAAAATATGTATATATATAAAAGTGGAAATCATGCAAATAAATGCAAAAGCAAAATGATAATCTAAGGCATAATAGTGCAGTTAAAAAATATAAACATAAGTAAATATAAAATAGTAATGTAAATCTGTAATTTAGTTGATGACAGGCACTAGAAAGCTGCTTTCACTGGTTTATCATGTAGAGTAACAGTTGCAGCCAAACTGGTATGGCAGCATAAAAGACAAATCCTTACCTTGGGTGACACCACCTTGATGAGCTCGTTGAGAAAACGAAACTTCCCCACTTCGCTGTGAAATCGCTTTCCACAGTTCTGCATGCACGTCTCCAGAACCTGGGAATTGTTTATTTGTTTGTTTGTATTACCTTCGTACAGACAAGCCTCCACTGTAAAAAAATAATAATGACAAATAGCTTCTAATGTGG
Source organism: Sebastes fasciatus (assembly GCF_043250625.1). Lineage (NCBI taxonomy): Eukaryota > Metazoa > Chordata > Actinopteri > Perciformes > Sebastidae > Sebastes > Sebastes fasciatus. Next base: position 10,881,777 of record NC_133797.1, on the reverse strand, counting down.
CGTCCCGCAGACCTTTACACTTGTGAGCTTACCATGAGTGCTTGCCTAGCCTCCCACTCCTGAGGAGACTGGATTTTGTGGGCCAGAAGTCTGGTTGCAAGCTGGGGACTGATGGGTAAAACAAAAAATTTAACCATCACTTCACCTTCCCAGAATAATGCAAGATTTTTTTTCTTCAAATAAGCCACTTCGTACAAACATGCACAATTTATTTGGCAACATGTGAAGCAAACCAACCTTAACATTAAAAAAAACATTATGTGGCTTATAGAGTGTTTTCTACAGAGTTGTAAAAGCAGTGAAACTGGATTAATCCAAGTTGTTAGAATTTAGATATGCATGGTATATATGTATGTAGTGATTAACAGAACAACTACTCAAATGGTGTGATAGCTTCATCAACATCATCTCACCCTTCTGGTTCATCATTGAGCTGATCACAGAAGCCCTTGATGTTGTCCCAGTCAGCCTCCTTATTCAAAGGGTTGGTGGCCTTGTCTGTGTAAAAGGAAAACACATTAAGGCTAAACTCTGCTTTTTGCTCTATATCCAACATCTAAAACTGCTGCATTATGTCCAGGGTCTGAAATTAACCTTTTTCCTCGGCTGCCACTGAACATTTCTACCGGCCACTCACGTTTTTTATCTTCCACTTCTGAAATCTAGGTAGAACGCTTTAAAATTGTAAACACTGAGTCAGTGGTACCAGACTGTAGAATTATGGAATATATCATGTAATCTTAATGCATGACTATATTTGGTAACACTTCATTTTACAGGTCTGCAAATTTCACGGTAATTAGGTGATAATTAGCAAGTTACCTATTTGACATTTCTTTGGAATCACTGCCAAATTACCCCAATATTTACCAAATATTTACCTCCAAAACCAAAACTAATAGAAGACACTTCTGATCAGCACAAATTGTGTGACTTATTGTCCACACAAATGTAACCTGGTAGCTAATGTCATGATTCAAGGAGTTTTTTAAAGAAATTTCAAAGAAGTTATTTGCAAATTATCATCTATATACCAGCAGACATGGAAATAAAGCACATCAATTAACTTTGTATTCTTTTCCTGGAAATGTATTAAATTGCTATTGGGAAATAGCGGAATATAATTATTAAATAATGTTTATAGTAAAGTAATTTCCAATAGATTTATAGGTAAATATTGGGGTAATTTGGCAGTAATTCCAAAGAAATTTCAAATAGGTTACTTGCTAATTATCACCTAATTACCATGAAATTTGTGGACCTGTAAAATGAAGTGTTACCACATATTTAATTTAAGAATTGCTTTGTAAAAATAATATTTCTTAATATAAGGAAAACCTGTCTGCCATGGTGGCAGGTGACCTGAAATGTTCACCTGTCACAGCCAACATTTACCCTGTTATTTGGCAGGTGGCAGGTGATCATTTCATTCCCTGATTATGTCGGATTGTTCAGTATATGAGTGAAGGCTGTCAAACCCGTCAGAGTAGCACCAACAGATCACATGTAGTGACAAGTCACACTGAGATTTTACAGCTCAATCTTACTGAACGCCTGTGATCCCTGACAGCAGCTGTAGCCACTGGGTGTTTGCTGGATCAGGTGAAGAGAGCTGCTTGTGTCTGTGTGTCTGAATCCTGTGTCTCTGTGTCAGGTTATAGCAGAAGTACTGCATCGTTATGGTTCGTTCAACTGGCTCGACTTGATCCTTGAGGAAACAGTCAGACGCTCACTAGCTAGTTAGCATCCAGCTGGATATTAACCTCAGTAGGATGTGTATTATTACATGTCATGTTTGTGTAGCATCACCAACCTCAAACTGTCAACAGTAAACATCATATGAGCTCTAAATACGAGCGCATCGCAGCGAAGGTGACACATTATCTGCCTGAGTTTCCTCATTGACTACTGCACTTTATGATCTGATGACTCTCAACAAATCTCAACAGATCTCCTCCCTCGGCAGAGCACTACGGTCTAAAGCGGTAGAATATGTTCCCGTGTCCCTTAACAGCAGATCAGCTATCTGTTTCTCCTCCAGAGTTAACCTGATTGAGTAGGTTTGATGACTTACTGATGCGGGTCTGCAGGCTCGGAGCCTCATCCGGAGGCGCCTCCGCCATCTTTCGGGAATTCTAAACAAGTAGCCAACTCTCGCGTGCTTTATTGATTGATATCGCGAGACTAGCGAGTTGGAGCGGTGGCTCTGGAGCTCCCTCGCTCGGGCGCGAAGAGAACAAACAACGGTGACATGTAGTGATGGGAATTCCGTCTCTTTTTAGTGAGCCAGATCATTTGGCTCAGCTCACCAAGAAGAGCCGACTCTTTCGGCTCCCCAAACAGCTCTTCATTTTACCACTTCTGCCTTTTATAATTCAGCCAAATTTAGCTTTAGCTGTTTTGACCTATGATTAGTATGTGTGCACATATATCACTTAAATTATTAAATTTAATTATACTAAACCTTATAATTTCCAGAATGCGAGAAATAGGCCATGCAGTTGCTGAATCTGTCTTTATTTTCTCGGGAGTTTCGAGAGGCGGCGAGTCACGTCGGACGCCCGTGATTTTCCATAAAGTAGACGAGCCCTCAACTTTATGCAAATGAGGAGCGGGCGTTGTGACGCTCCGTCTCTCGGATCGCGACGCCACGCTACCAGAATCCATTGCGCAGCTGCTTACATAGACAATGAATCGGGAGTGTGGAAAGCACAGAGGCTGTGGACACGTACCTTCAGTGCATGGAGTGCCCGTTGCGTGGAGAAGATCATCCTATCATTCTGCCTTGAAGTAATTAAAGAAAAAAGAAAAGAAAAAAGAGCCGGCTCTTATCCTAGTGATGTGTCTGCTCTTTTAGCCGACTCGTTCTTCACGACACATCACTAGTGACATTGAGTAGGGTGGCAGCAGCCTGGAAGACAACGCTTCACTCAACTCAACTACGATGGCTCGGCACCGCCTCTGATCAACTTCAATAGCCCGCGATGTATTTTTTACAGTTTGTTTTGGTTTTATTGACGCAAAGAGGGCGTTGCGAGTAGCGCAACGCAGACGTTTTTATAATCTAGCGCAGCGTGTTAACAACCCACCGCTGCAGTCAGTCAGTCTCTGCACCAACAACACAAACACCGTGTTGTGGGTCCACCTGGAGGAACACAGTCACGTCCTCTGCTTCCACTGAAACTGCATCATCAACCCGGGAACTGACAAAGACAATCCTCACAGAGCCGGAGCCCACCACCAACAAGACGCTGCTGAGACTGTTCATGAGCTACTAGCAGGCTAACGGACCTCAGCTAGTCAGCTAGCTAGCTGAGTTAACTAGCTACGTCAAGAACTTTATTGGCAAAGCAAAACCCTCATGAACTCTGCCGTGTTTTAACCCAGTGGGTTTGGTCAAAGTAGTGCTGTAGATGTAGTCTTTGCTGTCTGAATAACTAGTGTATAAAGCAGAGGCATAATGCAGTGTGTAGTGTAAAGTGAGGTAAGATCTAGCTAGCTTTAAGCCATGCTAGTGTTCCTCTCTGTGACTCACTGGCTGTTGATGAGCGTCTCGTATCGCAACCTCGGGTGTTGTCTGTCTGTCGCCTCTTCACTGCTGATGATTCGTTTATGAGAAGACAAAAGACTCTGTGTTGTCTCTGCTGTCACGCCTGGTGGGACAAAGAGAAGATTTGATTTGACCTGAAGACTGCTTGTATTTCTATGGTAACCGCATGATGGGGTCACTGAAGGCTCTCCAGGAGTGGTGTCGGATACAGTGTGAAAACTACAACCATGTGGAAGTCAAGGACATGTCCACGTCCTTTCGGGACGGGTTGGCGTTTTGTGCCATCATACATCGATACAGACCAGAGTTGATGTAAGTATAACATTGATACTAACTAACCTAAATAAGCCTGTAGGTTAATAACAAATGAGAAAACAGTGGTTCAAGTTAACGGTCCTGTACATAGCAGCTGGCTCAGGTGGACAGGTCCTTTTGAGGAGTGGCAGGCTGCATACTGTTGTCTTTGAAATAGTTTTCCATAATAATAATTAATATATTAAGTCATTAGTATTAATAACCCATTAAGGATACAATGCAGAACAAACCCAGTAGCCGGGTCATGAACTCATCTGTGCTCCAGATTAATCCTGTCAATAGTTTTTTTGAGGACTGGCATTATGTAAGGCTCCTGTCAACAAAATGTATTCTTTTTTTTAATAAAGCTACCTAATTAAACAAACATTGCATTAGCACAGCTGAAGGTTATATTACTAATGTAGTGGTTAGATAACTTTTGCTAAAGATATGCAGAAATCATGCCATTTATGTTATCATCAACATTGTGTATGTTTTAATGATGTGTGTGTGTGAGTGCTATCATAGCCAAAAACACCCCAAAACTATTTTTATGAACATTGTACAGTGAGAGGCCAGTGTGCTGTAATTAACTCAGGCTGACAAGCCAAGCCCTGTCTGTAACAACATACCCCTCCTCTCTGCATTTCACACCTACACACACATTGTAGAAGCCACCACAAAACACAACCACAGTATCAGTGTGACTAAAGTGATTTATTATAGGGATTAGGAAATCTCATTGTTTTGATAGAGAACAAAAACAAAATATTTTACTCACTTATTCATTTACAGTTGATAACCAGCCATCGCTCAAATGCACCAAAAGGCCGAGGTATGTGTTATTTGGTGAGGATCAGCCTTTCAGTACTTCCATTTCCCAAATAAGAGGTCATGTGTTTGTTACAGATATGATTCTAGATCTTGTGTATCAAGGCAGGCAAATCATTTCATTTGAAATGTTTCCATTATTTTCAGTATGTACAGTAGCTATAAATAGAAACTCTGCCCTTCATATGACTCACATTAGACATGCATCTCTGCGGAGGAGCACTAGTCCTGTGTAGCATAATGTGGCTCTGTGTAGGTCAGTGGGAAGTGCACTCTGCTGACCGCATCAGATTAGTGGTTTGACTCCATCTGAGAGAATATAACTATCCTTGTTGTAGGAGGATTGTGTAAAAGCAGCCACTATGTTACACAAGTTATGTCCCTCCTTTGTCTCCAAGGGGAAAATGTGGTGTGATGGAATGATTTCAGACAGTAAGCGTCTTGCTCATGCTGCTAACCTCTCAGGTGGTCCAGGCTTTTAGGAGCAAATTGGACTATGCTTGGATGGTAGTAGAGCAAACATTCACTCGACCATTCACCGAAGGACAAGTCAGTGAAGTGGAATATAGCACATCTACGGTAAAGCTGAAAGTAAGAGAGTGGACAAATCCTAAACACCCAGCTTTTCAAGCTCTGCCTCTTCAATTTGTGTCCCAGCATGCCTCCCTGTCCAGTCCTCTGTGTAGCCGCAGTGGCCCAACGGAACTCGCTCTGATCCAGACAGACAGTCCGTCAGTCTAATCTGCAGCTGAGACCTCCGCCTGTCAAACTGGATTTAGCTCTAATGCCGGGCCAGGCCATTGTAGGGTTGCCCTGCCTGCACTCTGCAGCCACCGATTCTCATCATCACACTGATGCAGAGGAGGGACGGTACTTAGTACAGCAAATGGTCTCATCTCAGTTTCAGCCGTGACTAACTGTCACTCAACCCACTGGAGAGGGAGTAGACACCCTCTGCGAGAACTCATCCAAGGCCTAGTTAACCAAAGTGCCTGGGACAGCGAGGTCAAAATTGCATTTGTATTCAGTTATATTAATATATGCAGCAGTGCAAACACTCACGTCATCTACTTGGTTTTACTTTTCAGTGGGGCTGTCAATCGATTAAAATATTGAATCACAAATTAATCACACATTTTTTATCTGTTTCAAAATGTAACTTAAAGGGAGATTTGTCAAGTATTTAATACTCTTTTCAACATGGGAGCAGACAAATATGCTTGCTTTATGCAAATGTATGTATATATTTATTGTTGGAAATCAATTAACACTAAACACTGACAAATATTATCCAGAAACCCTCACAGGTACTGCATTTAGCATGGAAAATATGCTCAAATCATAACATGGCAAACTGCAGCCCAACAGGCAACAACAGCTGTCAGTGTGTCAGTGTGCTGACTTGACTATGACTTGCCCTAAACTGCATGTGATTATCATAAAGTGGGCATGTCTGTAAAGGGGAGACTCATGGGTACCCATAGAACCCATTTTCATTCACATATCTTCAGGTCAGAGGTCAAGGGACCCCTGTGAAATGGCCATTCTTGTTTTTCCTTGCCAAAATTTAGTGCAAGTTTGGAGCGTTATTTAGCCTCCTTTGCGACAAGCTATTATGACATGGTTGGTACCAATTCCTTAGGTTTTCTAGTTTCAGATGGTGCCAGCATCTTCACTCTAGCTTTAAAATTGAGCCTGCTACAACCTAAAGTTGTGTTAATGCGTTAAAGAAATGAGTGGTGTTAAAATGATTTTGTGTTTACATATTATTGTTAACTTTGACAGCCTTACTTTTTTTTTTTCAAGATTATTTTTTTTGCATTTTCAAGCCTTTATTAATAGGACAGTGGACAGTTTTTAGAAAGGGAGAGGGAGCGACGTGCGGTGATGGCCAAAGGTCGGATTCTAACCCGGGCCGCCGCGGTTAGGACTCAGCATTGTTATATGGGCGCCCGCTCTACCAACTGAGCTATAGGGCCACCCATTTTTAGTTTTTCTATGTCCTCTGTGTTGAATTGTATCACCATAATTCACTTGTTTAGTCTCACCTACTCCTCTACTAAAACTACTGATTATTACGTATTAATAAGCTTCATACTTGATTGTCACAACAACATCACCAAATCCCAATCTTATATACTCCTCCAGCACAGGCGTTCCCGTCTGACTGAATTAGATTTAGCAAAAATACCGGTTCACCCAGGTTTCGATCATGTGGATTTTAAATGCCTGAAACAAACACACACACACACACACACACACACACACACACACACACACACACACACACACACACACACACACACACACACACACACACACACACACACACACACACACACACACACACACACACACACACACACACACACACACACACACACACACACACACACACACACACACACACACACACACACACCCTTCCTCAGCAGTCCTCTTTCCCAAAATAAATCCCGGAGCGAGACTCTGAGTAACAGTGGATTAGGTTCGCAATTCAGATCACAAAAAGCCCTTCATCATTCATGTCAGTGTCGGCTGCAACTGTTTGTTCTCCGATTGTCAAAAAATGTGGGAATAGTTATTTAAGTTGCTGCAGCAGCTCGTTTTGGTTATGTTAGTAGATCTGACGAAGTGGACTTGTTTTGACATAGTCTTGATATTAGAGCCGCTGCTCAGTGTGTTTGTGACCATGGGAACGAGATTAGAGAGAACACAGGTCACTTTGTGCGGCTCCAACACGGAGCTCATTCACAGGCTTTTTCCTTCTTGAGAGTTCCACATGGTCTCCACAAGCTCTCACCAGCGTCATGGTGTTTCTTTTTCCGCCACACTGTTGTCCTACTAATACACACTTACATTTACTTATGCACACAACCTCGCTTTCATCCCAGAACACCTCCGACATTTTCCAGTTTTACTGCAGGATGTTTACTGGCGGGAGCCTGGCTTTCGTTCCTCGCCCCCGGCATTTCAAAGCACAGCCTTGTAATTATCAGCCCCTCACTCCTGTTTGGTGCAGGAGTTCTTTCCTTTTGTATTGACGCTTTTTCACATCAGGCATTATTTTTGTGTGGTTTGGGGTCAATTGTCAGCTTTTTAGTTGGGAAGCGTAACCGCTCTCACCATTCCTACATGTCATTCTGCCAAGCCAATAATAGCTTGTTGATGGTTCATAACATAAGTGGAAATAGGTCAGCTAAAGTACCTTCCTATATCAGCATGGCTGTTGACTTTTTTATGGCCTTCTACAAGAGTCCTGATAGTAAAGGAGATACCATGATTTCCAGTTGTTGCAGGCTGCATACCTGTACACTGACTACCTGCATACTTATCTAAAATGTTTTGAATTTCCTAAAACAAAAATTCTGTCTTGTCATTCCAGAGACTTTGACTCGCTGTCTAAAGAGAATGTGTACGAGAACAACCGGCTGGTGAGTCAATTTTGCATGTTTTGAGGTTCAAACACTCCTATGATCTTGTGTTGCATGATGCCTTCATTTTGTGAGACAGCTTGCTTTTGACGGGAGGGTAAAATCACCTACAGTATGTGGTTTCAGACGTTGGATCAGTCACTGCGTGTGCCTCATTCGGCCATAAAATTACTAAGCCTTACGATTGCATGCAGTCATGTTGGGTGTGACTTCAGTATGTTTGACTGTGTCTGTGTGAAGAGCAGTGTTACTTTAACCTGATGGAGCCTGACGAGAGAAAAGAAGGAGAGGGAGGAAGCCTGAGCAGTCAATGTCATAAAAAAATTCTTGACGTAAGCCTGTGGAGAGACCATGTAAAGAGGATTTTAAGTGCAAAAGTGCTGAATTTGCAGCTTATAAGTCAGTGGATTGAAACCAACGAATACTTTTTTTTCAATCAAATTTCCCTTGTTGGGTTTTTCCACATCATCTGTCAGCAGAAAGAACCTTGAGGGACAAAATGGGAGTCTCCTCATTTCCAGTCTGAGCTAAGCTTTGGCAGCTCTTTGCTGCTGTTTACATACTTTTCAATCCAACAACTTTCAGGGAAAGTGAGGCAGTTGGTGGTAGCACCAGGAACACACTCTGTGTGCTGGCTTACATAAATCAAGTTATCCACTGTATCCATAGGAACTAAGCCTGAGTGAGTAATCTATGACTGTCAATGTGAAAAGCACTCAAAGCACCTAAGTCAGATTTTACTATTAAGGAGCTAAATGTGAGCTCCTTAAATTTGTTCATGGTTGTCTCTCTCTTAGTGTTACTTCTCTAAAACCCCTTTCATACACGAGATGCATACAGGGCAAGGTCTACTTAACAAGTAGCCCATATTTGACCCTGTTCATATATGACTGCTGTTACAGGTTGATCCCTTGGTGTCAGTGTTCAGAGACTCCAGTCTGCAACTATAGTTTTACACACATTACCGCTAACTATAGAATATCACTGAATTATATGATGTAGGTAACAAATGGAGTTACTGTAAGTGGCAGTTTCAGTTCCCTCTACTTGCTCACATACTTTCACTCGTCCACCCATGTTCCCTCTCTCTCTCTCTCTCTCTCTCTTTATTTATTTGTTTATTTTTGTAGATGATTCAATGTAACCATCACTCACATTAACATAGGATTGTGTGATATATTGAATTAATTAGAATTTTTGTTTTTGCAAGATGCATAAAGTGTAGCTAAACAGCTAACGTTAGTTAACAACTGTCTCTTTAGATCATCAGGCTGATTTCAAGAAACGCAAACAGCAGGAGCAAGCATAATTAACATGTGAGCGGACTTTTCTGCTCTCTCTTTTGCCTTTTTTAGGGAGGTACAGGGGGTCTTTATGGGGAGATGGCAGGTCAGCAGTAGATGTCACATAGAAGTGGTGTACATCATCTGAAAGCTGGGAACCTGAAGATTAATTTGAGAAGCAGCTCAGCACTGTTTGTCAAGTTGTTATAGTCATAAATAAACATGACTTAATTAATCAATTCATTAATTAAAATGAATTGTGAAAGTGTGTAAGGGCTTAGAACATTATAACTGAAGTATATGATGGCCATCCCCATGCTCTATTATGTCTCATAAGTTGTTGCAGCAGTTTTTGGGTTGATACCATTTTTTAAACAGATTTGGTGCTAAATTTAACAATTATTTACCACTCGAGAATTGATAAAAAGGATCAATAATCCCTCCAAAATACCACATTAAGACACCAAGACTTTGAGGAACACCATAGAAAAAGCCATGCTGTGATTTGGTATCAAAAACTTTTGACATTTGGAGATTTCTGCAAGAATTGCATTTTTAGATGATTGAATGGCGAGCACTTCTGTTCTGAAAACTGCTCAGAAACCCCCCTTATTGTCAATCTACCTAGGAAAGCCATCCATCCTCTGAATGCTCTAGGTCTCTAGTTTGAGGTTGTAAAGTTTCATGAGGCTGTGATTATCCTAGAGGTCACCACAGGTCATTTTATACAGTGAGGTCAAATAAAAAAAAAAGAATCTCACTACAATTAAACGGCTACTATGAAGACTAACATCATCACACATGAATACAGTTGCAGAAATATTCAAATACACCATTTTTAGAATAGGTGAAAATAACACATTTATACTGAATAAAAAAACTGCATGTGATTATCATAAAGTGGGCATGTCTGTAAAGGGGAGACTCGTGGTTACCCATAGCCTCTGGTTCTGGTACTGATAGCCCATAGCCGTAGGGATAACCTATCATTTTTAAATATTCATAATGAGGACAGCCTTGCAGATGGTGCAAGTCTTTTATTATTCTTGCTTAATGGTCTTTGATTAAATCAATTAAAGAGATGAATTGGCCCTACATCAAACAAAGTGTCATCTTCAGTAGGAAAACATATTTACCAAAGGATCAGAGCTGCACTAATTTGAGGTCTGGAGGAGGTTCATGAAGGCAGGTCAGGTGACCCAGACATGCGTTGCTGGTTTGACCTGCTTCACTATGTCCTGGAGGGAGTATGACTCACAGGAACATCCTAATTTGGAATTGCAAAGAGACAGTTATTTCAGTTTATAGTCATACATTAAGAATGTTTTGAGGACTTATCTGAACTGTTTATGAAAATATCTGCATTTCACTTAAAATAGATCCATATAAAATGGACCTATTGACATTTTCAACAAGGATAGCAGCAGTGTGGCTAGTTCGGCAAACTGCTTGTTGTGAAACAAGTCTGTGTAGTGAATCAGTAACATGTTATTAGTTTCTAAAGCATTCACTCATTTTCAATAATTTGCAGGAAAGAAGGTATTTTGAACAAGAAACAATTTTCACTGTAAACTAGGGATGTGCATTCCAAGCACAAATGCTATTTGAAAATCACTGGGAATTAGTTGATTATTATTCGGCGATTTTCCACACACACACTCCTGCGTTGACAGCAAAGAGCCAAACTGAACGTGCCACACACGTTTTACCGGTAGTAATGTCGGTAGCAGGCAGCGCCTGCGACGGTTAATTCAAGGGAAATATATATTTTTTAAGATAAGATTTAACGACTATTCGAAAAATCTAAAATCATGACCCATCCCTACTGTAAACCATGTAGTATTCGTACAGTGCAGTACAATGCATTTTGATTAGCCGGAGTGTAGCATTTGTTGGCTGAATTATATCAGTGTTGTGTGACTGCCAACGATCGTATCCCTGTTGTTATGTAACTTTACCCCGTCTCATTTCTTCAGTGGAATTTTTCATTAGACTGATGGTTATCCTCGAAGGACAAAACATTACATTATCAGCAAATGACTGATGTTTTGGCAACAGAGTTAGATTACTCAGGGCATCAAGTATGTGCTGGTTGATGGGCAATAGCAAGCATCTTTCTTTTTTGCACACATACAACAAAGACATTATTCTGTCCTCAGTTTCTGAACATTTAAATGGAGACACATAACTAGATTTTTTTGGAATACCCAGATTAAGTTTTTATCTTGAGTAAAACATTTTCACAGTATGCAGTAACTCAACTTCCGGAACAAAACATACTTTCTCACTCACCCTATCGAGCCATGCAGATAGGTCCGGTTTTATTTGAAGAGGTTTGAGATATCATTCTCTGAGATTTCTCTTGCCACCCCAGTACAATGAAGGTAAATGGAAGTGCCTTAAACTTGCATTCTTTCTAATAGCCAGTAAGGGGCGACTCCTCTGGTTGCAAAAAGAAGTCAGTCTCTATAGAAGTCTATGAGAAAATGAACCTACTTCTCACTTGATTTATTACCTCAGTAAACATTGTAGATATGATTTTACTGCCTCAATCGCTAGTTTCAAGTCTTCGTAAATACAGCATGAGGTAAATTATGGTCCCATTTATGGTCGCCTGAAAACGTCTTATTCAGCATTCGGTTGTAGTTAGCTCCACCTTCTCATGCCACTTCTGGATGCAAAAAAATCGGCATGGCGACGGTCAAAATGCCAAACTAGAGGCTTCAAAACGGTAGTCCACAAACCAAAGGGTGGCGTAACAATGACTGTTCACTTCTTATATACAGTCTGTGGTCTTTCCATAAACATTGTCCCGGTTACTTAGGGAGATCCAGACCTCACTATCAACAGTTTCAATTGCAGCTACTTAATGCCATAGCATTAGTTCCAAAACAATGAGAGAAATCAGACCAAAATGCCACAATGAGTTGAAATATTAATTAAGTTTAAGTTTAATTAAGTAATCAAGGTCTGTTTAGTTATGCATAGTCAGATTTTTACTCTAAAACAAGATAGTTCATGTGTTTAAAGTGAATAGATGACAGTTGGAATAATCATTTCACAGTATTTAGTTATAATTGGCAGTCCATATTATTATTTATTGTATGCCTGCATGAAAACACAGCTTAGCTGTTTCTCAGCTTCTTACTTACCTCCCTCCTTCCATCCTTTTCTTTGTTTTTGCTTCATCGTAGGCGTTTGAAGTGGCAGAGACAGAGCTGGGGATCCCAGCCCTGTTGGACCCAGAAGACATGGTGTCCATGAAAGTGCCTGACCGTCTCAGCATCATCACATACGTCTCCCAGTACTACAACTTTTTCAACAACAAATCTCAAGGTGGGTACAGTCAATTCAGATGGATTTCACTACAAGCAGGCTGTCAATTGATTAAAATTTTTAATCAAGATTAATCGGTAGACTGTCCATAGTTAATCAAGATTAATCGCAAATTAATCAACATTATTTTTATCTGTTCAAAATGTATCCTCAAGGGAGATTTGTGAAGTATTTAATACTCGTATCAACATGGGAGTGGGCAAATATGCTGCTTTATGCATATGTATATATTTATTATTGGAAATCAACTAACAACACAAAACAATGACAAATATTGTCCAGAAACCCTCACAGGTACTGCATTTAACATAAAAATATGCTCAAATCATAACATGGCAAACTCAAACCCAACAGGCAACAACAGCTGTCAGTGTGTCAGTGTGCTGACTTGACTATGAGTCGCCCCAAACTGCGTGTGATTATCATAAGGTGATGCCCACTTTATGATAATCACATGCAGTTTGGGTAAAGGGGAGACTCGTGGGTACCCAGAGAACCCATTTTCATTCACATATCTTGAGGTCAGAGGCCAAGGGACCCCTTTGAAAATGGCCATGCCAGTTTTTAATCGCCAAAATTTAGCCCGCTTCAACCTAAAAATCGTAAGTTGAGTTAATGCGTTAAAAAAATGAGTGGCGTTAAAACAACTTTGACAGCCCCAGTACAAATTAAAAAAAAAATAAAAAATTTTGGCATGCCAGTTTTGAGTTTGGAGCCTTATTTAGGCTCCTTTGCGACTACCTAGCATAAGCTAGTATGACATGGTTGGTAACAATGGATTCCTTTTTTTTGTTTCATATGATACCAGTATCTTTCTCACTAGCTTTAACCTAGAGCCTTAAACTGAGTCCACTACAATAGCAAATCGTAAGTTGCATTAATGTGTTAAAGAAATTGGTGGTGTCGTTAAAGCAAATTTGCGTTAGCGCGTTATCATCGCGATAACTTTGACAGCCCTTTTAAAATACATATAATGTTTTGAGGTTAATGTTCTTACAATTTTGACCACATATTTCACTAATAATGTTCATTGGAAAATCTGCATTTTGTGTGTTTCTCATCCGATCCTAATTTTAGAGCCATAAATATTGTCCACCAACTTGTACAACTTGTGGGTGTGACAACAACTTAAATAATTAGTTTGTATCATTAACTGATGACTTTTTCCGCAGCAAACCCCCCTAGCATGAAAAGACTGAGTTCTGTCGGCCTCACTGAGCCAGCCCAGAAAAGGCCCCCGACCCCTTCGGAAGACAAAGTGGAGGAGTCTGAGGTAAGAACAAGACTTGGCACCAGGAGAAACAGAAATTACCCTGTGCATGTATTGATAATGTTTTTTTTTTTTAACTCTAGGCCACACATAATAGCTTTTCAAAAAGTGCATCCCTGAACTACTTTATTTCTGCATGATACTCTACTGGAGCTGCATGTCAACAAGCTGTATCTTTAAGTAATATGTTGTGTCCTTTTAAGGCCTGGATAACCACACTGAAACCACACACATTTTTGTTGGTAGTATATTGGTGTGTATCTGAAGTGTAATTCTGCATGTGCTATTTGGGGGTCTTAAGTCATCAGATCTGTACAATACAAATCCCATCCTGCCATTGCAGTACAACAATCTCCACTTGAGTATTTTATAATTACTACTTCCTTGTATGGGCTTTGTGTTGCACAGCAGGGGAAAAGCCATGCAACAGAGGTAGAGTAAGTCTATAAAGATAGCCTCTGTATCCTGTCTCTCTTTTCTTTCGCATGCCTTCAACTTCTTTCCTCCATCGCCATACTTCCATATATTGGCAACCCTCCCTCTCAACTTCCACCCCAACCCCCCCTTCAGATGGAAATCCATTCCACTCCCTCCTCTTCCTGCTCTTCTTCCTCCTCACATCTGATCCCCCCTCCACTCTCTGGTCCTGAGCCTAGGCAGTAGGATGGGGGGTGGGGGTGGGCTAGGAGGTGAAAGCAAAACAGTTAGGTCAGTCTTTTTTAACCAGATCTTGTAAAATAAATACTAACAGTAGTATTATCCTAACACTGTGTGCCAAGTTTTGGAATGCGCTGCTGCTAACCCCCTTTTTTACTTAACACAAAAAACTAATTAAAAAAAATAAAATGCCTAAAACAATATAGCAATCCCAAATATCAATCATATCCAAAATACGTGACTCCCAGAGCCACTAACCCAAGCTGTTTGGATTTTTTTACTAATAAAACGTTTTTTTTTTATAATGACATACATTTTTGTATTAATCAAATGATGTTTTTAAACTGAAAAAGAAATGCAGTAATGAACCACGTGAGTCAATGAGCAGTAGATGTCACAGTAAGCGAGTAGATGTAGCTAGCTAAACGAAATGAACAATCCACATCCTCAAATCCTGACTCCGTGTTTGATCTCCCCCTCCCCCATTACGCTCCATCTTCCCCCCTTCCCATGACGTCTCCCCCCTCCCTGCGAACAACGTCCCACTAGCCGAGCCAGCCCGCGCAGACAGGTGTAGAAGCGGTCGCAGCAGTCAAGCGCAACACGCTCAGCAGCACCTGCGCCGCCTGCCAGAAACATGTCCACCTGGTGCAGAGGTTTCTGGTGGACGGCAAGCTCTACCATCGCAACTGCTTCAGGTGAGCTCTTCATCTACGGCTACTGCCTAACTGTGTGTTATACAGACTCTATTGAGGCATGAATGAACGATGCTGTGGAGCCATGACATATTTCTAACAAAGCAATGAAAGAAAGATTCTCTATTGAGCCTCTTACAGTGATAATCCCTAAGATTTTAGTCCTGGTTGATTTGGCAGCACCTGTGGTTACATAAGGTGTATTAATTAACAGGGAAGCCATCCACACAAACTCACATTGTTTTAATAAAGTAGTTGACCTGAATTGACCTTTTTCTATTATGTCATGAGCGACGCTGCTCATGTTTCACTAGTTGAATGATATTAATGTAAGCTAGCAGCAGTAGCAAATGTTTGGCTTCTATTATCAGCACATGCATGCCGCATTTCTTGTGAATTTGAAGTCGAGCAATTTGAATTACCTGTGGAAATGGCAGACCCCTCCACTAACAATGAAAATTACTATATAGCGAAGTAATGAGAGAATGTAAATATATTGTTTGGCTACTGCTGAAGAAATGCCAGACATAAATAGTGTCAAACAATGGATCTGATTTTATGAAAATCTGAAGGATTATAACTTTAAGAGCAGAAATAAATGACTTAACAGTTAGATTTTGTACATATCAGAGAATACCAGATTACTGTGTATTATTTTTCACAGACTCAGGCTACATCCACACTAATACATTTTTGTTTTAAAACGCATAACTGTTGATACGTTTATGCCTAGAGTCTACACTACTACCTAAAACGGAGACGTTTTGAAAACCACCAGTGGTTAATTTCAACATGGATAACGAGTTCCAAGCGTTGCTGACCTTGTTGTCGATGCTCACAGCTGTTGTGCAGTTATATTCTGCATTTTATAATGCTACTATTGCCTACTTGCGCAGGAAGCAAGCTATTATTTGAGCGCTTTGCATCAATTCCCGTGTCCAGCACTGCTTCCTTTTTACACCGGCACACGCATGCCCAGTGTACGTAAATGGTCATGCGATATGCTTTTTCAGGCGTGGTAGTATGGACGGAGAAACGGCCCTAAAACTCTTGTCTGGATGCCATTTTTAAAACGTATTAGTGTGGATGTAGCCTCATACTCATGTTATTAATCTTTTGTAGCTTTATATCACAACAATCTTTATGTCTTACTGTCCTCCTGTGTCATTGTTGTTCCAGGTGCACAGAGTGTCACAGCACTTTGCTTCCTGGATCCTACAAATTAATAGGAAGCGATACTGGTGCGTTGGTCTGTACACATCACCTTGCAAGGCATGCTTTAGCCAATCAGAACGGCCGGCCAGATCTTAGTAAGAGACCAGTGGTGGGGCAGTCCGACAGGATTGGTCACAGCACAATTCCTCACACCTCGCCCTCTGAGAGAGACCAGGCAAAGACTCCTCCTCCAGTAATCCAAACAAATGATACTGACATGCCTAGCAATGACTCTGCCACAGTCGCTGTCGTTATAACAAATACAGCAGACTCTTTGGAAAAAGCAAAAGAGATGGATGGCAGTGGAGAGACAGAGGGGTTACCATGTTCTTCTCATCCTCCCAACCCTTTTGATGAGAGCGATGAAGAAGAGGAAGAGGTGGAGAAAGAAGAAGATACTAAAACACCAGCCAAATTAACGACCAATGGGGAGCTCCCTTCTACACCGGCCAATGGAGATCTCCCTTCTGCACCGGCCAATGGGGATCTCCCTTCTGCACCGGCCAATGGGGATCTCCCTTCTACACCGGCCAATGGAGATCTCCCTTCTGCACCAACCAATGGAGATCTCCCTTCTGCACCAACCAATGGGGATCTCCCTTCTACACCGATCAGTCATCATGAAGGTGCCAGTCGGCCAGTACCAGTACCGGCACCACGTCGGGTCTCTGAGCCCACCCCTCCTCCTCGCCCTGCCCCTCGGGTTCGGCTACCCCGTACGGCAGACGCCCTTAAAGTCGGTGCGTGCGCACAGCAGAATGTAAATGATTATAGATGAAAAAAGGTTCTGATGATATTCATCCTCATATTTCTCTTGAAATCACAGGTGAACACCAGAAGCCTCCGATTCCTCCCAAACCTCGAGAAAGATCACAGTCTCCTGGAAGGTAGCTGAACTTCTCTTAAATGCCTCCTTTTCTGTCTTATTACCACCATTTCATCGACCTTAATCATGTCATCATAGTCTTTCTCTGTCTCCGTTCTGAATTCCATCCTGTTACAGCATGTGATTGTTTGCCCCTCCATGCCTCCATTTGGCTGTATTTCTTTGTCTTCCCCTGTGTGACCCCTCCATCCCTATCTGTGTATTTCACTGTCCAGCCTGTCCAGTGGCACCCATAAACCCAAAGACCCACCTTGGCTCGCCCTGGTCCAATCGGAATCCAAGAAGAAGAAAGCCCCTGCCCCTCCCCCTGCCGCACTGGCAACCCCTCCCAATACAGGCTCTCTGTCCTCTCTCAAAGGGGAGGGATCCAGACCCAGCACGCCCGCTCCGCCCTCCAACCCATTCGACGATGATGATGATGAAAATGAAAATGACGAGGTAGAGGAAGAAGAGGGGAGCAAAGGAAGTGCGAATCCCACCACAGTTGTGGCTAGTCACCCATGGTACAGCATCACTCAGGCAGCTGACGCGACAGGTGCAGAAACTCCCCCTAGTGGAGGAAGCTCGTCCCGCTCCGCCAGCCCCGGGAGCGCCAAGAGCAAGAAACGACGACCGGCACCTCGCGCTCCACAGGCACCTGCAGGTCACCAAGGTCAGTTTGATCAGCGGCTGTGCTACCTTCAGGGTTGGGAGGGTTACTTAATAATCCGATACAATTATTACATTTTTTAACAGGTAATTAGTAAGTAACCTAATACAAGTATCACAATATAAAAGTTATGTAATCTGATTTCTTTCCGTTACTTTTGCATGACCTCAATACCAAATATGCAAATGAAGACAAGAGAAAAGAAAAATGCTTTGTATGTAAAGCAGAAAAGAGGAACAACATCAGAGCACAGTGCAAGTTCTGCCTTCCAGCTGTTAAAATCCTGTCATCACCCAAGGACTCCAATCATTGGCACATTAGTTACCGGATTTTAACTTAGAGCAGCAGCAGCAGCATTACCCACATAAATTAAATTCAATTAACCTACATGTAAATTTCCACTGTGTGCTGTTGTGTTTATATAAATATAATTTATGGTGCTGTTAGATTGCTGCTATAGCTGTGAAATTTTAATTTTTGGACTGAGACAGTTACAGAGACGACTGAGTGTAAGTTCTGTAAGTTGTTATTAATAATAATAATAATTTGAATGTCAGCGTTCTAAATGACGTTTTTAACTATTCGGTACAGCCCAACAAATTTCCCGGTTTGTCCTGTATTATGTTTGCTGGACCAGAAATATGAAGTGTTTCGCTCATTTCCTACAAACCGTCTTTTCACGCTGGGATGCCTCTCGGCAAAAAGAATATTCTTGATGAACTGGAAAGTGCGCAAACAAACCATCCTGCTTTTATAACTTGTGCTGTACTATGTTGTTGTTCCTCTTTTTTGCTTTACATACAAAATAATAGTGCTATTTCCACATAGTGAAAGCATTTTTTTCACTAACGGGAGTCACACTGCCTACCTCTACCTGACAGCTCCCTCGCTGATCAGCTACAGCTGTAACAGATTACGGTTACCTTTTTTTGTATCCTAATTACGTAACGCCGTTCCATGTAATCCGTCACCCCCCCAAGCCTGTTTACCTTTGGGATTTATCTATCTAGCTGTTTGTCATTTTGTACAAGAATGAAATGCAAAGACAAGACTATACATTTTACTCTAGCACTTTTAGTGTCATCTCACCTCACCAGTAAGTCTGGACTTTGTGGAGACGTGAATACTTGCCAGTATAAAATTACCCTCTAGGACATAGAGTCTAGGTGGTACGGTAGAAATTTGTCAGTTTGTTTTTGTGAGGGAGAACATGCGTTCGCTCAAGTTGTAGTTCCCTATACTGCCACCGCATTATTGAAGAGCAGAATTTGTACATTTATTGGATAATAACACATGTTAGGCAGTATTTCAGCTTCGTGTAAGGGTGTCCCTATTTTGCACGGCAGCTGGATTCCCGCAATATCACAAGATCACGCAAGATCGCAGAATCACATATCACATGAAAATCCATCTTGTCAGGCTTCAAGTAATGCGTTTGTGTCCGGCAAGCCAGATCACAGGTCAGTCAGCGTCCAGTGAGGAGCTACTGGCAGCTACGGGCGTGGCTTATGTGTGTGAGACCATAGTGTGAGATGACACGGAGCGACTGTTGGTTCTAAACAACAACAGCTGCTCCTGAAGAGGTTAGCGTAGATGCTGCAATAGCAGCAGTTATAACTAGAGAGTATATCTTCATTGATGAACGTGAAGGCGATGTTTTTGCTCTTCTCCCGACTCGGCAAGAATTAGATTGACACGTGGTTCATCCAATCTCCTGCCAAGTATTTTTTGAAAGTACCTGCCTTTTTTCAAACGCGGCTTCTCAGATGGTTCTGTGTAACAAACCCACTGGCGGGTCAGTTTAAGGTTGTCCATGTCCTCTACAATTTTGGCCATTTTTAAACACATTCAGTTTATTGGATCAAATGTAAATGGACAAATTAATGGTCCAGTGTGATGCATTTTGGGGGATCTATAAGCAGTAGTGGAATATAATATTAATAAGTATGTTTTCATTAGTGTATAATCACCTGAAACTAAGAATCGTTGTGCTTTTGTTACCTTAGAATGAGCCCTTCATATCTACATAGGGTACGCGGGTCCTCTTCACGTCGTGTTGCACCGGCCTTGTTTCGACAGTAGCCCCGAATGGACAAACATAACACTGGCTCTAGTGAGAGCCTTTTGTGTTTTTACATAAACTGAAGGCCACCGTAGTTCTCCGACATGTTTGTGAAACTGCGGTAACGTGAGCCGGAGAGTGTAAAACCGTGGTGCCGCCATTGGACTTCCGTTGCTCCTAAAGTAGCGTTATAATGGTAAGGATGACCTCTGAGTGTGGCCAACGGCGTTACCACGGTTTTGCACTCGGCGGCTCACGTTACCGCAGTCTTGGAAAGGGAGGAGAGAGCAGAGGGGTACTCAGTTGGTTGCAATCTGCAACCACACAACTAGATACGTCCAAACTCTACACACTGTACCTTTTTAAGGTAAATATAAATATGATTTATTTAATATTTAGTTCAGTGACCTTGGACTGCAGCAAGTGATATGCATGCTTTATTTGATTGAGGTGATATGATTGACTTAGAACACTAAAGTTTTTGGCCTAAAAAAATGCGATTGCTTTGACTATATGTTTAGGATTATTGTCCTGCTGTATGACCATGAATGTTGTTAATCTGTTGTGCTGGGGTATTTCTACATCCTTCGGTCTTCCACTACACCAGTCTTCTGTTGTCTGCCAGGTCCTTCATATCTGCAGAGTTCATCATTGTGTTCTTGCTTCATGACAATGTACCAAACTGTTAATTTTGAAAACATTATTTTTGTTGTATCAGATTCTTCATCCTCATCAGTCTTCAGTCTGCTTCACAGACCTCTTCCTCACTGACATGTCCCCTTGTGGAGAGACAATAACAGGCAGCACACAAATGCAAATGTCACACCTACATTCAGATTCATACCCTTAACTTTCTCTTTTGTACATTTAGTAACTATGAGACAAAACACACCTTTCAACATTGATGTACAGTTTACAAATGTAAAGGGCTCCAAATCCTAAACAGCTTATACAATGTGGATTTAAAACACCCTCAAATTTAAAATGTAAGCTGGCAAAGTTGAACTGGAACAATGAGGTTGGGTACAAAAAAGAGAGAGTGGGATGTTTTATATGGATGTTCATTGTTTTTTGTTCTTTTCCCCCATCCCATCCTCTCCATTTCACGTCTCAACTACTTTGATTCCCGTTTCATTTCTGCTCCTTTTGCTCTTTGTGTTTTACTAAACCTTCCTTCCTCTTCAGTTTCCTCTCACTCTCAGCCCTCCTCTTGCTCCCCCTCTCCAGCTCTCAGCATAGAGAGTCTGTCCTCTGGCTCGGACCACAGCTCCTCCCATCCCCCTCTGGGTGGCAGTGCCGGCAGTGCCAGCAGCGACCAGGAACACGCCTTCACCAAAAGTGTCTCAGAGCCTTCCATCTGTTCACCGTGCGACTCTATGGCATCCCCTTCCTCCTCCTCGACCGACCGTCTGCCTCACCTTTCCTTAAGCCCCTACCCTTCTCCCATGCCTTCAAATGCCAGCTCAGCTCCAGCCACCCCACAGACCAGTCGCAGCTCTGGGACCAAAGGGAGCGGAGACCCTCCACCACGACCCTCAACGACCCCCAGCCCATTGGCCTCAGGAGCCCCCCAATCACACAATAAGGTACTAGGTCCACCTCCAAAAGAAGCAATAGAAAGCAATACACTTTGCACATTATATTCCAGCTGTATCTCTCTTCTCATTTTAGCGGATCTGTAAGGAGAACCCGTTCAACAGGAAAGCTTCTCCCTCCCCTGCTAAATCCAAAACCAAATCACAGAAAGGCCCTCGTCCTGCCAGACCCCCGGCCCCCGGCCATGGCTTCCCTCTTATCAAACGCAAGGTAAAAAAAACTGAAGAGGACATACACTGATCAGCCAGAACATTAAGACCACTGACAGGTGAAGTGAATAACATGGATTATCTCGTTACAATGGCACCTGGCAGTGGGGGGGATATATTAGACAGAAAGTGAACATTTTGAACTTTGAACTTTGTGTTGGAAGCAGAAAAAATAGGCCATCGTAAGGATGTGAGCGACTTTGACAAGGGCCAATTTGTGATGGCTAGACGACTGGGTCAGAGCATCTCCAAAACTGTAGCTCTTGTGGGATGTTCCCGGTCTGCAGTGGTCAGGACCTACCAAAAGTGGTCCAAGGAAAGAACTGGTGAACCGGCGACAGGGTCAGACCCGAGGCTCGTGGGGAGTGAAGGCTGGCCCGTTTTGTCTGATCCAATAGAAGAGCTACTGTAGCTCAAATTGCTGAAAAAGTTAATGCTGGTTCCAATAGAAAGGTGTCTTAAGGTGGGGCTGCGTAGCCGCAGACCGGTCAGGGTGCACCATGCTGTTCTAATGTTATGGCTGATCGGTGTATACTGTATGCTTTAGCATATAATTTTTTTAGGGCTGTCAATCGATTAAAATATTTAATTGCGATAAATCGCATAGTTGTCCATAGTTAATTGTGAATTAATCATACATTTTGTATCTATTCAAAATGTACTTTAAAGGGAAATTTGTATTTAATACTCTTATCAACATGGGAGTGGGCAAATATGCTTGTTTTATGCAAATGTATATTTATTTATTTATTTATTATTGGAAATCAATTAACAACACAAAACAATGACAAATATTGTCCAGAAACCCTCACAGGTACTGCATTTAGCATAAAAATATGTTCACATCATAACATGGCAAACTCAAGCCCAACAGGCAACAACAGCTGTCGGTGACTATGACTTGCCCCAAACTGCATGTGATTATCATCAAGTGGGCATGTCTGTAAAGGGGAGAATCGTGGGTACCCAGAGAACCCATTTACATTCACATATCTTGAGGTCAGAGGTCAAGGGATCCCTTTGAATATGGCCATGCCAGTTTTTCCTCGTCAAAATTTAGCGCAAGTTTGGAGCGTTATTTAGCCTCCTTAGTGACAAGCTAGTATGACATTAAAAACTGAGCCCGCTACAACCTAAGAATCACAAGTTGCGTTAAGGCGTTGAAGAAATTAGTGGCGTTAAGGCGTTGAAGAAATTAGTGGCGTTAAAGTTCATTTTCGTTAACGCATTATAATCGCGTTAACTTTGACAGCCCAATTTTTTTTTTAAAGAATCAATGAAGAAGTACTGAAATGATCCGTCTCGTCCAAACCTCCATCCAGGTGCAGTCGGACCAGTACATCCCAGTAGAGGACATCCACGGGGAGATGGCTCAGCTAGAGAAGCAGCTGGATGAACTGGAGCAGACGGGAGTGGAGCTGGAGAAGAAGCTGAGAGACAACCCTAACGGTAACACATCGCACTATTCTTCTTTAAATCAGTTAAAGGCCAGTTAAATATTGCAAAGATATGAAAATGCCCCCACATGCAGAACACAAACAGGTTGGGTTCACTATATTCAAAATAAAAAACTTTACTAAAATGGCTGCTCTAGCTTAAAATAGCCCACAAAAGTATTATTTAGGATTTATATAAAGACAAATGATCACCTAGAGAAAATAGGGGAAAAGGGCAAGATCCCTAGATTTGACCAGAAAGAATAATACATAATAATAGAAGCATAACACATCTCTGTGTTCTCTTTTGTGTTTTCAGATGAGGATGAGGAGCGCCTGTTGGTGGACTGGTTCACTCTCATCCATGAGAAACACCTTTTAGTACGACGAGAAGCTGAGCTGGTCTACACGTAAGTATGCGCCTGCAGCAAGTGGCAAATGTTAGAATCAGGCCCGGTTCTAGACTGCTTGTTTTTACCGTCGCAGGCGCCTCCTGGTAGTAACATTACTACTGGTAAAA
Source organism: Sebastes fasciatus (assembly GCF_043250625.1). Classification (NCBI taxonomy): domain Eukaryota; kingdom Metazoa; phylum Chordata; class Actinopteri; order Perciformes; family Sebastidae; genus Sebastes; species Sebastes fasciatus. Next base: position 10,857,854 of record NC_133797.1, on the reverse strand, counting down.
CACGTGTGGCATGCTCAGTTCAGCTCTTTTCCGTGGGCGCAGGTGTGTCTGTGCATGCGTGGCGCCGCGCCCACGTAGTTTCAGCTGGTAGGTCAGCTGTTCGAGCGGCGGAACGCTGTAAAGCACACTTCATTCAAACCTGACAGAAACAACATAAAACTCAACAAAACCATCTTGGTTGGTCTTTCCACTGGTCTCTTCCACAAACGAAGGTAACCGGTGTGTAACGTACTCTGTAAATGTTTCTCACTGCAGAGCGAAGCAGCAGAACCTGGAAGAGAGGCAAGCTGACGTGGAGTATGAGCTGAGGTGTCTTCTCAACAAACCAGGTGTGTTTCGCTTTACCGCTTTATATTTTGGCTTCACTTTTGTACAGTGAGAGGGAGTGGAGAGGTGTCGTCCATCTTTATATACAGTCTATGATCTACACACAGATTCTATTAAGGAAGAATCACTATAGCTACTCAACTGTATAACATTGGTATCATATTCTATAATATCTTTTTTTTATTCTATTAACAGGATCTAAGCTCTTCCATTAGTACTTACACACACACTGCATGCATACTCTGCTCAGGCATACAGCACACTGATCAACAGAGGACTCTCAAAGTGAAATGATTCATTATCATCCTTTCCTTCCTCAGAGAAAGACTGGACGGAGGAGGACAAGAGTCGGGAGCAGGAGTTAATGGCTGAGCTGGTTACCATCATTGAACAGCGCAACCAAATCGTCAACAACATGGACCAGGACAGGCAGAGGTAATAGAGAAGTGAAGAACTGCCCCTTCAGGTTGACCACCATGGGACCTTGTTTCTGAAAAATACAAACGGTAGTCAACGACGAGAGACGATGTTTGTCACTTTAAAAGATAATTTTACAAGTCAAGAAAGTCTAAGTTTGTTGTAAAACTGTTGAAGTTAAAGACTGTGAAAATACTAATAATTAGAAAGACTACACACCTAAAAGTTGCGCAAGTGAAATCTCTCTCTGAAGCTACAATACCTGTGTGACGAGAGATGTAGTTCACTGAGCGGTTTCACACAAAACTAAATGATACTACGACAAAACTGCGGCTTTCTTGACTTGCAAAATTTTGTTTTAATTTGACAGATTTAATTTGAATCATGGCACAATTGTAACGTATCAAAAAAAATATTTGTCTCTCGCCGTATATATTTTCCGAAATAAAGTCCCATGAGGTCCACCAGAAGGGGAGGCTCTCTATGAATGACTGGCTGTTAACTGTGTATCTCTGCAGTGCATTGATCAGTGATACTTTGCAACTACCAGCAATCTAACAGTCATTCTGTCACAGGGAAGAAGAGGAGGATAAACTTATGGAAGCCATGCTGAAGAAAAAAGGTAGGATGAAGAGTAAGCTCCATTTGTAGTGGGTTAAAAAATCCTTTAGATAAGAGCATTCATTAAACATAAAATGTAAATGAGGCATCTCACTCTTTCTCCTCTGCCTCACTTTCTGATTTTTTTGTCTGATTTTAGAACCTATGTGAGGTAACGTACGTTTCTGTCTTATTCTCCTCAGACTTCCATAAGGAGCCGGATGTTGACCAGCCGAAGAAAAAAGGGGCAAAGTTCAAACCCATTAAGGTGCTCAAGCGGCTGAGCCATAAAGGAGACCCAGGCAAGAGCCACAGCCCCCGCAAGGAGAAAAGCCCATAGAAAGGACGCATTCTCCTCCAAGAGGATATGAGACTGTTTTAACAGGACTAAGGTAAACTTAAAAAAAAAAAAAAAAAAGGATGAGAAAAGAAATGCATCAGGTCAAGAAGATGAGGTGAGGACTCCTTTAACTGTGTCATTAATGACTTGGAAGTGCAACCCAGAATCCAACCCTGCTCACATCTTACTTGATGCTTTTCCAAAAAAGTCTCTTCAGTGACTGTTTTCAGTTGCCTTCGTGTGTTTTAAAGACAGTTTTAACAACTCGCTGCTTTAAGAGCTGACCTGTTTTTAAGCTCTCCGACCTTTCCAGTGAGTGAAGTGTACAGCGGGTTCCTAAATCACTGCACTGATTTGTCGTACGTTGCTTCACCATCCTCAGCATTGTCTGCCCTGCAGGCCTTTATCAAGGTTCAGCTAAGGTGTGACATGACAGTTCACTTTGAATGAAGTCAGTTGGATGTAAGTTAATCCCTGAAATTTTAGGCCCTGTTCAGACCTGGCATTAATATGTGTGTCCACATGCGTCTCGAGTGACCACTTGTGATCGGATCTCACTTCCCTGCTCTATATGCCAATAAACACGTAGTAAACACATAGCTAATACAGCAGACGTTAATATTACAGGAATGTCAGTAGTAATATCCTACATATTTGTGAATTGGGGTACATTTTATTAACATTAAAATATAAGGTTATCGGGTACACACTCAATGCGTCTTGAGTGCATTCATACCTGTACTTAGAGCTGTCCACTTGTGATCGGATCACTCAAGGAAGCATATTAATGGCAGGTCTGAACAGGGCCTGTGAGTTTTAAATATGTTTTTAATCTGTTCCCGACTCACACTCGTTGAATCCCCCTTCTCTCCTGCTCCTTGATTCCAAAGGTCAGTATCTGGATATCTGAGAATGCTTCGTGTCATATCTGGTTTGAGCCTGTGGTACGAGTGAAAGTAAAAAAACAAAATTCAAGACGAGCTCTGCTTTAAATCTTGCAACATCTACCCTTGAAACGCTCGACCGACAGTAGATACCTAAGCTCTTCTAGCTGCTACGTTATGATCGCCTGTAGATTCCTTGTTTTTAAGTTTCTTCTGTGACAGTTTTGCGATGGTGTCATTTGTGTAAATGCATATCATCAAAGACCTGGATGAGCATAGATACAGTATTAATGTGTGTGTGTGTGTGTGTGTGTGACTGGAAACAAAGTGGGAGACTCAAAATCTGATTGATTTAGAAAATGAGGTCTGGAGGAGAGCGTTATAGAAAGCATTCAACTGCAGAAGGTTTATTAATATGAAAGGTCACACACGCAATAATAGGTATTAGAAAAGGCAGATATACAGTATTTTAACAACTGTAGCGAAGCACCAGCTTATAACAGTTTTAACCATTGGGGTAAACCTGAATATGCAATCATTAATTTATATTTTACTATGCCTCTCTGTATGTTTCCATGTTTTGCCTTAAAAGTGGATAGGAAAAAATCTGTTAATATTGTTTGTACGAGTGCCATTTATTTAATTGCATATGTGGATGAATGATATATTTTCTTCGAGCTAATGTAAATGTCGGTATGTTTACTCCTTCTGTTCCTGTTGTCAGTTAGATTGTCTATTTGTCCTCCATTTAAAATGGTAATGTCTGTGTTTCTGCTCTGTGCCTGTCTTCCTGTCCAGCTGAACACCAAGGGCTTCTGTAGCGCCACATTTCTGTCAGCTATACGTTGTCCTAAAACAGCAGCAGGATTATAAAAAAATACTGACACTGGAAGGCAGAGGAATAAAAATAACTTAATGCAAGATGATCTTTCTTGTAAGTTTAATGCTTTCACAGCCTGATATCACAGTTTTGTCTTCACTGCTGTGCTGTCACACACAAACTGCTTATATAGTTGAAGCACAGTGCAGCCGGTCAGCTGTAGCCTCTTTGCAGACATCACTACCGCACTCATTATATCATACTTGACTTGACCCATTCATAATCTGAATTTGAAGTTATATAGCTTGTACTTGGATTTCTACGTAATTTCCAAATGCTCAGTCAGTGGCAGTGAGTCTTCTCTCCTGTTTCTTTCAGCTCCATCTTTTCTGTTATCTGCTCTGCAGCTCTCCTCTCCTCTTCTCTCCTGGCCTTGTCCAACACCTGCAGGTCTCGAATCCTCTGTTATTGGAGACGTGACACAGCGTAGGTTTAAGTGCAATTGCAGTTTCAGAGAGAACAAATAATACTCTTTTTTTTTTCTGTCTGACATCTGAACCTAAATGCTCAAAAACAGACGGACACTAATGCCATCTTTAAGGATCTATTTACATTGCTATTGATCTGTGTCAGTATCTAATGATATTGTTTAAAAGAACATAACACTAAACAACTATAAATCAATGAAGTTTAAACATCTATGTCACCAAAAAGCTTTTTCAAAACCCAGGATGGCATAATACAGACTTATTTTGAGCCAATATGCAAACCATTGCTTTTTTTACCTGGGATATCTCAGTGTTGATGATGTTGACGTACTGTTTCTCCTGACCCAGAGAGGACATATCTGCCAGAAACTGTCTCCTCTCCTCTATCTCATCCAGAACTACAAAAGAAATGAGTTAATATTAGACTTATTTAAGGAGCACTGGATATATTTAGCAGAGTAGCACAGACAGAATGTAATTTAGGCTGACAGAAATAGAAACAGACTATCAACAACTTCATTCAAATGTGGTGTGTTTCTGTACAGGTTGTAATGGAACTTGCCAACCTTGAGACCTCAAAATAGGGAGGAATTTGAAACCAAAGCAGGGTGGTCTTTGAGTTTCAGAGACTTTGTTTCCTGCATTCCAGTGACTCATAGATAATGAAAATTGCAAAATAATTATAGAGTACACTGCAACAGCAGTTTTATGTTAAATACTTTTAATTTTACTTTGAATTCTCAGGAACAAATCCAGAGTAATCGGCCCCTCTGGTGTGAACTTTATCATCAGTTTTCACTCATTCATTTTCTACACCTGCTTGAGAAGGCCGATTTCTTTCTCCTACTCTCCATTTCCCTCTCCGTCTCTCACTCACTGAAGGTCCTTCTAGACACAACCCGACAACGGCACCACTGCGCTCTGAAACCTGTTCTTTCCAATGGCTTGCGCTACGCCACGACGGCTTTTTGCTGCATCAAGCAAAGCTCAACTTTGGGTTGCAGAGCGCAGCTCAAACCACGAGCAGCACTCTTCCCCCAGGAAACGACATTTGGTGTAGCTGTATTGTTATCCGGGTGGAAACAGTAGGGATTTTACACGCTGTACAGCACCAGAAACGGGTTGAGATAACGAAAAGGAAAGAAAGGTGTGAACATTTGTCACAGGAGAAATATGGGAGAATTGTGAAACTGGGAGAGGGCAATGAAAAACGTGAGTCTCCCGGAAAAATCGGGAGGGTTGGCAAGTATGTTGTAATGTAACTTGTGTACATCATCTGTTTCTGTGCAGTCAGCCTCACCTTCCTGATACCGGTCTTTCTGCTCTGCCACTTCTGGGTTCTGACATGCATTGTGGGAAGATGCAGCTGTGGGCTCTTCTCCTGTTGCCATTATACTCTGAAGCCTCATCTTCTCTTTCTCCAAGTCTCCTAGGAAAGTGAAACGGAGGAAAAAAATTAGTGACACAAGGAGCAATTGTTTGCAATATAGGTCTGTCAGTGCACACAAATGCAGGATTAATAACGGTTTTAGCTTTCAAGAGCATACTTAAAGGACCAGGATGGAATTTTTCTCTGACGTAGCTGTCCGCAGAGCGACAAGATTCAGCGCTGCGTCTCTGGGGCTTGCTCGGCAGATGTTTCTGGACAGATTTACTAGTTTTAGCCTGAGGGGGGGAAGCTGAGGATGTGGGGTCAGAGGTCAGTGGTAAAGATGCTCCGTCTGTGAGGTGAAAGATAAAAAAAGTAAAATCTTTTAATATGGCAGTACAAAATGTAGTAATGCTAAATGTTTCAAAAAACACCAGAGCGCCCCTATTCATCATTTGAGTCATAATATAATATAATCTGGGTTTTTAACAATATGTCATATGCTGAGTTTTGCAATAATAATATGTGGCAAACACTTTGTCACATGAAATATTTGGAACAATATATAAAATATCTACACTTTATGTTTGTGTATAATACAGTACAATTTATCACCATATTGCGTCCCCCAACCTCTCATCCAAAAGTCTGAAACTTACTCTTGAGGCATTCGTTGATCTGTTTTCTCTGGAGGTTGGTGAATCTCGATTCCTGCATCATTACTGAGCACCAGGAGAGAGAATGATTCAAATTTAGAATTGCACACTTGTATGTTCCCGGACACGCACTGTCGACTCCTATACTGTATGCGTGTTTCTATCTGTATGCGCCTAACCATCCACACTAGAATATCAACAAGTATCAGCTCACATCTCAGCATGTCCTGGGTCTCCTTGCTGTACTGGGCGGCTCTGGGCTTGTTCCATAGTCCTTTGCCGTTACTACTCTGTGAGGAGGCCTCCATCTGCAACTTCAAAGACACACAAAAGGACATTATCAGCAATCTCTGGGGCTTAATTTAGCTTTATCTCTCTTATCCTTATCCTGTTCATCAAGGCCTATGATCTCAGCTGACTCTTCCTACACATCACTCTTTTAATTACTTAGCTATGGTTTCTCCTCTGTGTTATTTATTAGTATGATTTTGTGTGCCCCCTTTGTAAAGCGTCCTTGGGTTTCTGAAAGGCGCTATATAAGTCCAATTTATTATTATTATTCAATTGAATTTAAACTTTATTTCAGACTCACAAGAGGGTCCATAGCAATAAAAAAAAAAAAGACAGAAAATAAGACATAAGAGATAAAACCACAATAAGTCATCATTCAATTAGAAAAAAAACATTTACATGTAGGCTATTTTGCCAGTGTTTCCTGAGCCTGGATGAGTACTGAGAGCAGCTCTTCCTCCGGCTGGTTAAAGCCTCTGTGATGATGTTGTCTGACTCATCCAGCGACACAGAAAACTGTCTTGTGCCATGGTATTTTACACATCTGTTATATTCAGTCTCCAGTGCTGAGATGGTGTCCTGCATGGGGTGGGAGTCATTCTCCATCATGACAGCTTAGCCATCATCCTCCTCTCCCCCACCACCTCCACTGTGTCGAGGGGGCATCCCAGGACAGAGCTGGCCTTCCTGATCACTCTGTCTAGTCTCTCCCTCACCGCAGCCGAGATGCTGCTGCCCCAGCAGACCACTCCATAAAACATGTTTGATGCCACCAGAGTCATAAAAGGTCTTCAGGAGACCCCTGCACTCCACAAGACCTCTGATTCACAGCTGGAAGACCACGTGCAAATACAACGTAGGCTGACTGGGTGTAATATAATGTCAAATAAAACCAATTCCAAAATGTACAAAAGTTCAATTAATTGATCAAGTAAGTTGTTGACTGTCGATGGAGAAGACTGAAACAGCTCAATGTAGCTCAGCTGAACTGTGTTTACCTGAACTAGCTGGCTGCTAACAGCTAGTTGACCTTACATGGAAAAAAAACATGGAAATAAAGGATGTACGCATTTCCATTTGATTAAAAAAAAGGCATTAAACTTCCATAATAACACAAGTTAATAAAGACTAGAAATAACTTACTGAAACACGTCTTCTCTTCTCGTAAACACTCAGCTGTTAGCTGTTTGCTAACTCCAGGTTAGACAGCAGCGTCTGTCTGTTGCTGTAGCAACCAACTACAAGCACTTCCTGCTAGAGCGTGACTGTTCAGAGTTTTTGCTCCTGGTATATATATTTTTATAATTATTTTTCATTGTTATGGCAACATATTCTAAACACTGAATTATTGACAATAATGTTCTTTATTTATTTATTTATTTTTTACTAATCATTTATAATATTTCTAAAGAATAGGCACATTGACAACATCTGGCCACTAGATAGAGACAGTCAGTAATAATGCTCACAGCTGCTGTTGAAAGTCAGTGTCCCAACTCCTTTCATCATTGGAAAGTGATGTTTCCAAGCATTCATAGGAATGTTTGGACTGAATTTCATAATTTTTTTTATGTCCACAACTAAGTGAAATTAAGTAATTAAAATTGTACACAGATGCTATCCAGGCAATTAATTAATTCATAAGTTTAGACCAGATGTTTCCCCTTCATGTTCCTTCTGCAAGAAAGGTTGAGTCTTTTTCTCATATCTTTTATGTCCTTATTAATCTAGGAGACTCATAATGTATTGGTCTCTATTATGTTCTTATTTTTTAATGTAAAGTCCAACAACAACGACGTTGATAACTTTATAAAATTGTTGTGTATTATGGTCAACATCATATTCATAAGAACATATTTCTTCAGTTTCTTCCTCACAAAAACTTGTTTTCTGTGGAACTTCAGACATTCAATGATTCTGTCTGTAAAGTATTCTAAAACAAAAAAGCTTTGAAGATATCTAAGAGAGACATTCAGGACAACATTGCTAGAAGATGTTTTGTTATGATTATGTTGATGATTTACTGATGATTATGATAATGCTATTCACTTTTTTAAGATGTGTTTGTGCTCGTGGTGTTTTTCCTTTTTTTTTTTTTTTGTGTTTTTGTACTGTATGTGTGTACCTTTGCTCTCTTCAACAGACCAATTCCCTGCAGCCCATAGATGAGATGTTGCTGTTCTTAAAGTTACAAAAACGTCATAGTATTATGCCATAAAAATGTCATAGTATAGTATGCCATAATAAATGTCATAGTATAGCATGTCATACAAATATTATTAAAAAGTCATACTATAGTATGCCATGAAACAATTATAATAAAGTATCTTATACAAATATATCTATACAGCTATATGAAAAAAACATTACAAATATCATAGTATAGCATGTTTTAAAAATGAAAAATATAGTATATCATATAGAAATGTATTTTAAAAAAGTATGCCATGAAGAAAAAATCATATCACTTCACATAACACTTCATTAAAAGTGTATATGTAGATAATACAAATATTTATAGTATATCATGGTATATGTACAGTCATAATAAATGCATAATATAGTATGCCATAAAAATGTCATAGTATAGTATGTTATAAAACATATTATTAAAAAGTCATACTATAGTATGCCATGAAAATGTATCATATACAAATATAATATATTAAATAATAATCTGGTATATCATATAAAAATGCATGGTATGCCATGAAGAAAAAAACAGCAATCAGCAATTCATAAAAAAAAATAATGTATGTCATAAAAAATGTCATAGTATAATATGCCATAAAAAAAATCTTATTATAGTATGTCATAAAAAATGTACAATATAGTGTATAATAAAAATGTCATTGTATATTATGCCATAAAAAATGTATAATATAGCTAGTCATAAAATATGTTGTATTATAGTATGTCATTAAACAGTCATAAAAAATAGGATGGTATGCCATAAAATGTCATAGTATAGTGAGTCAAAGTCATACTAAAGTATGCCAAAAGAAATATGATAGCCATACTATAGTATGCTATAAAATGTATTATATAGCTTGTCATAAAAAATATTATATAGTATGCCATAAAAAGTCATACTATAATATGCCATGGAACATTTATAATATAGTATCTCGTAAAAAAATGTCAAGGTATAGTATGTCATGAAAAAGTCACATTAAAGTATGCCATAAAAAATGTATAATATAGTATCTCATAAAAAATGTCACAGCATGTCGTAAAAAATCACAATATTGTATGTCTTAAAAAGGTCATGGTATAGTACAAAATAAATAAAATATATATAGTATACTGTAGTATGTAAAGAAAATGTCAAAAATAATATAGTATATATTATAAAATATCTTTAAAAATAGTATGATATGCCACAAAGAAAAATACATAGCACTTAGTCAGAAAAACGTCAGAAATAATTTCATAGTATAGTATGCCATAAAATGTTTTATAATATAGTATGTCATAAAAAAATATTATATAGTATGCCATAAAAAGTCATACAATAATATGCCATGAAACATTTATAATATAGTATCTAGTAAAAAAATGTCAAGGTATAGTATGTCCTAAAAATTCATAAAACTCATGTAAAACAATAATATAGTGTAGCCTATAAAAAGTCTTTAAAAAAAGGTCAGTATGGTATGCCATGAATAACAAAACATAGAACTTAGTAGTAGGTAAAAATGGCATATTATAGTGTGTTATAAAAAATATTATTAAAATGTCATACTATAGTGTGCCATTAAAATGTATTGTATAAAAATATAATATATTAGGTCAAAAATAATAATCTAGTATATCATTTACAAATGTATTGTATTCCATGAAGAAAAAAAAACAGCAATTCATAAAAAAATTATATAGTATGCCATAAACATGTCATGGTATAGTATGTCATAACAAATGTCATAGTATGCTCAGAGTACCTGAGGTTGTAGGCTCAATCCTTATGTGGTGGGTGCGGTGATTTTTGAGGTCTACCCAAAATGAACAAGTCAAATACACAAGGAGAATAGTTCTAAGTGCACTAATTGGTTAGTTCCCGGTTTGGAAAGCGCCAGGGCCGGGTTTGAGTCCTCACCGTTGTAAGGACACCAGTGTCCAGAGCACAGTATGAGACTGTCTTCTCCCATTGTTTCGGAGCGATAGAAAGAGGGGTTATGGAACGGAAAATCCAATTGTTGTTAATATTTTAATTGAAAACACAGCAGACATGACCCCTTTATATTAACCCTTTGATTCATACAGTAGAAGAAGACAAAGACGTGGATGAAGTGAGTGAGGAAACTGTCATTCTCAGTTTTGGTCCGGAAAATCTGCACTCATCTGAGGAGAAGAGAAGGACGATGTAAGAATTTGCATCACATTTGCATACATCTCTGTCTACTACTACAACATCAAATATAACTATTACAACAACTTCTTTTCAACATACTAGGCTTCGACTTTAAACATTTTTTTTTACATACAATACTATGGCTTATTTTTTCAACATTCTATAGGATGACTTTCTATTCTTTTCAACATACTATATTATGACTATTTTTTATTTTTTTACATACTATACTATGCCTTTTCTTCGACATACTATACAATGCCTTTTTTATTTTTTCATCATACTATACTATGACTTTTTTTCGACATACTATGTTTTGACTTTTTAATTTTTTTTGACATACTATACAATGACATTATTTTTTTTACATACTATACTATGACCTTCTATTCTTTTCGACATACTATACTATGACTTTTTTTTCGACATACTATACTGTGACTTTTGTTTATTTTTTCAACATAATATACTCTGATTTTTTTATTGTTTCGACATACTATACTAGGACTTTTTTTTTAAAATGTCGACATACTATACTAGGACTTTTTTTTAAAAATGTCGACATACTATACTATGCCTTTCTATTCTTTTCGACATACTATACGATTACTTTTTTTCAACATATTTTACTATGACTTTTTAAAATATTTTTGACATACTATACTATGACTTTTTTTCGATACACTGTACTATAACCTTTTTTATGTTTACAACATACTATACGATGACTTTTTTTCGACATACTTTACAATGATTTTTTCGACATACTACAGTATACTATGCCTTTTTTTCAACATACTTTACAATGCTTTTTATTATTTTTTCGACATAATATTCAATGATTTTCTTTATTTTTCCGACAAACTATACTATGACTATTTTTCGACATACTATGTTTTGACTTTTTAATTTTTTTTGACATACTATACTATGACTTTTGTTTATTTTTTCAACATAATATACTATGATTTTTTTATTTTTTTGACATACTATACTAGGACTTTTTAAAAAAAATGTCGACATACTATACTATGCCTTTCTATTCTTTTCGACATACTATACAGTGACTTTTGTTTAAGCAAACAAGCAAACAAACAATAGATGAACTTGTGTAATGTGTTTAAGGCCTTAAAGAGGCTGCCACCACAGTTTTCAGCCTGCGTACTGGCTGTCTAGTGTAGTCGTCACTCTGAGGGAACGAGAGTCTTTATCAGTGGTGGGCTAGTCATCAGGGATCAGCAGCAGTCAGGAGACCATTATCTGTGAGAAGACAGCAGCCTACCCCTGCCCCATGTCAACAGATAAACAGCAGCGAGAATATAATCACCTTTCACACACAGGTCTTCTCAGAAGTCAGAGCCGCATGTCCTCACTGGGAAGACAGTGACCGACCTGAATATGTCTGGGTGTTAAAACTATTAGAAGTACTGGCTCAACAATGGGAACTAGATTTTAATTGCACACTTAAAAACTGAATACTGAGCTGTACTGCTTGTTGGTGTGTATGTTTATGAGCTATACCAACCTGCTCATCTGTTTACTATTATTCACTAATATTTGTTTGTATCATGTATTCACATTGAATGTCTGTAAGTGTCTCTGTAATAAAAGATCATAAAAAATTCTACTGAGATCTCTTTGTGATGGAACAGTCCACCTATTCAAACATGTTATTATAAACGGTTCACAAACCATATTAACATGTGCACTCACTTCACTGCTCATGCGCCAACACACTCTGCACTCTGTGCCAAAGCGTGCTTTTTACTAGATAGTGGCCAGAGATCTGATAGCCAAGTTTACTTGTGAATGAAAAATAACATAGAGCCCCGCACTACTCTGCAGTGTTAGCGGGTAATTTTGCAGCATTTTATAAAACTTCTAGTACATTTTGTAGTGGCATTTAGATGATTCTCTAGTATGACTTGTATTTTTTTATTACTTGTAATTAATCATTACAGTAAGCTGATATATTTTGTTTTTTTCCCCCCATCTTTAGAAATAATTAATTATTACTATTAATTTATTGTTTAATCATCAAGGAATAACAAGTCAAATGTCACCCTTTTTGGTTTATTTTATTTTATATACAATGCAATTTAACCCTTAATCTTTGTTTTGTCTCAGAAGAGCCCTCATTGGGTTGTTGGTTTACTTTATCTCCAAGTGTCTGAGTGAAAATATGGCATGGAGATCTATGTCATATACATTATAAAATCGTATGCAACTGCACTATGCCTGTATACCGGTTTTGTTCTATGAATTTTATTTTTATTTTGTCCTATTTTATTCATCTCATTTCATCCTATTGTAAATATGTTTTAATGCATTTCTGTTCTTTTTCATTTGCACTATGAATTGCCCCGTGTGAAAGGTGCCCTATAAATAAACTTGTCTTGCCTAAAGTTACTTTTATATCTTCCAATGACAAACCCAGATGGGATGATTGTTTTGTGTTTATTGTATAGACTGTAGATATACAGTAGCTGTTAAAGTGAGAACATTAAAAATCAATCAATCATTGTTTGCAATTTATTTAAAATAATATATAATTATACATTACAGCTATTGGTCTGGATATAAGAATGATGCATTTCTTGGTGAAATGGACGCTCGGTGCTCATCAGTTTTTTCAGGGTTGACTTTTTGCTCTGAATCCCACAGAACAGGGAGACAGTGAGTTAGAGTTTCTTAGTGATTGTAAATGAACATCTTTAAGGGATTAAAAAAAGGGGGGCCACTAAAGTAACTCACGCTTACGCTCCACCTCCTAACGGTCTAAACCTACATGAAAAAGAGAGATTTGAAGTTAGACTTGCAGCTGACAGAGATAGACAAGAGAGAGGAGGGAGAGATAGCAGGGGAGGAATGGAGAAGAGGAGGCAGCTTTAAGAACCTGTTTCTGCGGCCTTTTAGCACCGAGCGGACTGTAACTGGGATGAGTGGCCTGGTAAGCTGGGCTTTGACTTTCTGATAGCCGAGCTTAACATGGTCATGTAAAGACTAAAAAGCAAAAAAAAGGAGAAACTACACTTGTTGCTGCCACTGACAATCGGCGTCATATCAAAGTGCTTGATGGCTGTTAAACAGGCCGTGCTCCCTTCCTTCAGCTCCTTCTCCAACCTCGCTCAATCCAGTGACAATATGAAAGTAAGTATCGGGTTGATTTCCGATGTTTGATTCTTACAGCGTGACAAAGTCTAGTGCTACCTATTGTATGGTCTATGTCAATGTGCTGGCTATTTCTATATTCCACGAATAGATTATTCATTATTTCACCTAATATTGCAATGATAAATGTGTCAGTCTTGCATTATGATGCTGAGCTTGGCTGTATTCTAAACCGCTTACTACATACTATGGCAAAAAGCTAACTCATACCACTGTTGCAAGTTATTGAGCTTTGAATTATTTTTCTTTATGACCAATATTTGTTTACTTTATAAGATACTTAATGGTTTAGCTCCATGATCCCTTAAACAATTTATTCTAACAGCTAATGGTGAAGTAAGACGAACAGGTCATCAACAAGACTGTTATAATTGCTCCACAAAATTCACTCAAACTGCTTTTTCAGTTACAGCAACAAAACAGTGGAATGATATCCCTACAAATATTAGAGTAATGTTAAAAAAAAGGTTTGTATTGTCTTAGTAAGTATCTCTCAGAGGCGGCTCTTTCCCTCGCCAGTGCCTGCTATTCTGTAGCCGGTCTGTGAGCGTGTCTGGCAAACTGGCGAACGAGCTACGCCTGTAGGCGATTGTGGAGCATTTCAACTCAAAAAACTACACAGTTGATTTCTCACCTCAAAAATTCAGTGATGAAATAGCTACGAAAGATGTAAAAAAAACTTGAAATTTTTGGCTACTGTTGTTGTGACCATAGACTGTGCCGTTCCAGCGCTTTGCATTGAGGGATACATTAGGCGAGGTAGACTGGTCCAATGCATACTGGAGATTTTTTCCAAATCAGTACGACATCCGGGTATTTTTGGCATACTGTAGATTTTGCTTTTGTTTGCATACTACATGCTTCATTTTGGCCAAATGAGTACTTGCGGTTTTGAATACAGCCCTTGTGATTTGTCTCATATAAATGGGGACAAAAATGGTGGTTGAATGCATTTATTGAAAGCAATTTTAGATCAAAAGCATCTGCTAATGTCATGTAAAAATGCAATGTAACTATCAATCTGAATGAGGTCTGCTGGGATGAAATGTTTGTTTAATGTACTGATTTTTCCAACTATATCTAACATGCCTATATGTACAGTGAAAGAGTTATTGGTGACTGTGCTGTCCAATATGGCCGCAAAGATTTCCCTTCCTGAAATGTGATGGAGGACAAATTCCATAATCCTCATTATGTGTGAAACTGGATACTCTAATATGAGGCCTTAGCAGTCGGAGTCAGACAAATCAAGATGGTATCTTTCGAAGTTAGTCTTTTTAGTACAAAATTGGCACTTTGTGTTTCCACTGACAGTGTTTCCTGGCTGAGCCACAGTGGAGGGTTTGTAACACAACGTGGGAATTTTGTCCTATAAAGAAAATACGGATGATTAACACTTGAGAATTGTGTGATTAAGACAGACTATATTGTATTAGCTTCAGCTGCCCTCTTAATAGCCAGTCCAGACCAAGCCCCCAGGAAGAGCGCTGGGCGTTGATGCAAATTTTTGTAGTGGCCAAATGGTGGAATTACAACTTCCGTGTCCGTCACGTGATGCCATTGGGACCAAAAATACTTTTTTTCCCACAGACTTACAACACAATAATAACAATATATTTTGTTTAGGTAAATCAGTTTCCCAGTACGAACACTTGAATATCCCTTATTTAAATCATTAGGTCCTAAAAGTTGTAAAATGCACTAATAGCCGAATCCAGAGTTATTTCCCTTCCTCCGTTCATGTGAATGAGCCCCAGTCCGAGGCTGGACCAAGGGTTGGGAGTCGGAGTTCTAGAAAACGCTAGTGCGCCTGCTCTACGGGCCCAATAGATGCGGAAGATTGCCAGGTGCTCGGGGTACTTTATCACAGTCGAGCCATTTTGGCTTCATGCACCACTGAGCAACTCTCATAGGAAAGAACGGGCGCCTGCCCCCAACGCTGTATCCAGTCCTCGTTATACATCCATGGTATGGACAGAAGGAACAATTACAGCAACCAATAACGCTTTTAATGTACATATGAACATGTGAGTATTGTTTTCAGACTTGAACCTATCCTTTAAATGCATAAGCAACTTGCAGGAATCTCCTTTTCACAATATGTTTTCCTTGGTGATCATCACTTCTAACTGCTCTCCAACACCATCTAGGTGTGGAAGTCTGAGAGTGACTCTCTCCCTCTGGACACTCTCAGCAACAAACTGTCACCAAACAGCTCTGAGCAGCTGCAGGTCTCTCAGCAGATGACAGAGGAGCTCCTGGATGATGACAGCCGGGCATCCTGGGACATTGAGTTCCTGCTGTCTGATTGGAGTAGCCCATCGCCTGACCTCAACCCCTCTCTGGACAACAATGATCAACGGCTCCCACAGTTAGACCCAAGCACGGCGCACCAAGAGGCGGCCATGTTTAAGGACCAACCCGGACAGGAGCATCTGCAGATGAACACTGGCCACCTCATGGCGGAGCTCCTGTCACCTACTGAAACCACAACGCCAGTCCAGCCAGAGCTGTACCACCATGGTTATAATGACGACCAAACAGGTCGTACTTCGTTTCCCAGTCTACCTAATGTAGATCAGTTTGGCTTCCCTCAAGGAGGCAGTGTGGAGAGGCACAGCAGAGGAAACCTCACTAAGGTCTCATCGTGGGACTTTAACCCTTACTATCCCCAGCCACACCACTCGATGGTGACCTTTCCTAACAGCAGGTTCATACCACCTCAAGCTGTGACCCCTGACCGTCGACACTACAGCTACATGCCACACTTTAACCACAACGCCAACCGTTTCTGTGAATACAGCCACAGCCAGACCACTAGTCATCTGCCTCTTCACCAGCAGGCCCTGCTGGTTGTGCCACAGCTGCCTCCTGGTGGGGTGGAGGGGAAGCGTGGTCGAAGGGCGACCGGGAAAAAGAGGCCCGCCATCCACCGCTGTGAATACCCTGGCTGCAGCAAGACCTACACCAAGAGCTCACACCTTAAGGCTCACCATCGCACTCACACAGGTAAACCCCATTGACTCAACCACATAAACAACTGAAAAGTCTGTCACAATTAGTCTCAATATAAGATGTAATGTTATTATTTGGTATTTATCATCTGTTTTCTTGTTTACTCTTCAGGGGAAAAGCCTTACCACTGTTCATGGGAGGGATGCAGCTGGAAATTTGCCCGTTCAGATGAGCTGACGCGTCACTACCGTAAGCACACGGGCCAAAAACCCTACGAGTGTCTGCTGTGTCAGAGGGCCTTCTCCCGCTCCGACCACCTGGCCCTGCACATGAAAAGACACACCTGATGCCCACACACATATACATATACACAAACCACTGCCATTTAAACCAAGACATTAAAAGGTAGAAGACTTGATTTGGATATTCTTTGAAGTTTGAATTTAAGACCCAAATCAGTGCACTGAACAGTTGAATTTGGGACTCAGTGACCTCAGATATTAACTCAACATGTTCCCAGTATTAACCGTAAAATATGCACTTGATTATCTAGCTAGTTAAAGGGGAACGACGAATATTTTTAAAACATTAATATTATTTTGGAGGCGATATACATGATGGAAAAAATACTGCAACTTACTCATGTATGCGCATATTGCAAAGGCACGCCGGGAAACCACAAGGTGGAAGCGTCATCACGGTAAAGGGAAACTGTATCATACCTTTCTGACTTTCGTTTTCCAGTGGTTGTAGATTACGCAAGTGCTGTCGACTGGAGCAGAGAAATCCACTGGAGCGAGGAGATCCATGACAGGAAAACGAAATTCAGAAAGTCCGAACGGTATGACACAGTTTCCCTGTCTTATAAGTGTTTATTGTTCAAATTAAACAGATTCAGAAATTGACAGCATGTTTATTCATATTGTAAATGTTGTTGAAATTCTATACTCCATTCATATCGCCACTGACAGGCAGTTGCGTTTTACCGTGATGACGCTGCCACCTTCTGGTTTCCCGGTGCGACCTCGCAATATGCGAGTACATGAGCAGATTGCAGTATTTTTTCCATCATGTTATATATATATATATAATTTTCAGACCCGACTGATACTGACTCAAGTGACATCACTTGGGGCAATTTATCAGACCTCACACAGTTCCCTCTGAAGCCACACAAGGCTTTATACAACTTTTTTCACATATGCAGTAGTACTCCCAAGACCTGTAAACACACGTGGATGTGTGTGTTCCCCTTTAGGTTCCAGTTTAAATTACATGAACTCAAACTGATTACGTGAACATCATTAAGACATAACAATGGTGATTCAGACTTTAACAGTGAGGTGTTGGGACTTGACTAAGATGTTAGAGTGGGTTAATCTGTCTGTGTGCAACCGTAACACACACACACACACACACACACACACACACACACACACACACACACACACACGCACACACACACACGCACACACACACACACACACACACACACACACACACACGGACAGAGGACCAGTACAACTCACACAGTCATAATGTAAAGTTAGCATGCTTTCAGCAATAAGTGCCACTTAGACAAACACTGTACACACTGTGGGCATGGAGACAGCAAACACTAACACTAACAAAAGACCTACCAAAGAATGTGTGTAATGCAGGTTATAATACAATACACAGTAGTATATCCTGTTGGATCTCATGGCACGCTGAACAAAGTCATGCCTGCTTAGTAACAATGCTTAGTTGTATCAGTGCTGAGATGATCTGATAGCTTTGTTTGATTTCTTTTAGAAGTTTAGTTGATTGTAATATTGATTGTAATATAAAAAAACAAACCATATAGTATATGTTAGTCTACGTGATTATACAGTGAATGCGGGATTATGCATTTTTGTCCTTTTTTTCCCTTTTATTGTCCTGCATTTTTGTCACCTAACTATATGTCTGTCTGTTTGGGGATTTTTAATTTAAGAAAAACATTTATGCTTTTGTCTCTTCCATCAGGCAGATTTTCAAACTGTAAATAATCAGCATCTTTCTCAGTTGTTTATCATCATCTAAAAATGTGAGCAACATATTTATTTACATAATCTTTTATTAACAGAAGATAGGCTACTATATTATTGTACAGTGATTTTTTATATTCTCAAAAGAGTGCTTTAAAAGTGTTTTAATTATTGTTTTCATTGTCATAATTCTAATAAAGACCTCTAATGCTGTAAAACTGTCTTTGAGTGTGACATGATATATTAAGGCAGCTGATCTTAACAATTATATTACCTTGATTTAATTAACTCAACATTTTAAGTGCTTTACTGGAAGATAAATCTGTCCTGCATAAAGCTCAATAAAATACATCTGGAACATGATTAGAGCTTAAACCAGAGGTCTTAAAAGTAAGAGGTGGGCCTCCCCAGGAGGGCTGCAAACTGTTTCAGGGGAGGCTCAGAGTATGGAAGTGAAAACCATAACATTAGTTATTAAAAGAAGATCACAGAGTAGACTAAATGTTTGTGATTTAGTTAAAGAGATGGTTCAGAGATACAGTAGTGTAGGGGAATTTGACTGTTTTTCCCACTTTCCCAGAGTCAGAAATAAGGATGCACCGATACCACATTGGATATCAAGCCAATACTGGCTCAAATAGCTGGAAATTCAATTCTATGTTTATATACTATATACATTATATACTGGAATTTGAATTCTTGTTTAAGTTTTGACCAATTTGTTGCTGCATTAAAAAGGTTTACACCTGTATTATAATTCCTGTTAATTTTGAATTGTTTTACCATGTTGCTGGTGCATGATTTAGTATTTTAATGATAAATAACACACTAAATTTATATCTATGTATTTATTTGTTACATTTTGTTTTACAAAGTTAAGAAAGCAATGTTTAAGTCAAACATGATGTTGCCTTACACTTAAAAGAATGATCACTTCCACACAGTGAGGCATACAGCTTATTATTTAAAGACTGGTATCGGATCGGTACTCTGTATCGGCCACTACCCAGACCCCAGGTATCGTTATCGGTATCAGGAATGAAAAAGTCGGATCGGTGCATCCCTAGTCAGAAACTAATAGATGCCTTAGGACAGACCTTTTTTCATGGATTTGGTGTAGTCTGAAATTATGTCAAACAGCAATATTAGGCAATCTCAGCTCAAAAATGTGTGTCTAAGGGATCAAATAACATAATCATGATCCCATAGACATCCAGGAATTGAGCGAAACTAAACAAGTAAACTAAGGAGGGGTGAGGGGGCGCCTTTTTCCAGGCTTTGTTGGAGAGGAGGCCCAAAGTCTCAGTCTTTGAAAACCCCTGGCCAAGACTTTAAACATCAGTCATTCTCACAAGTAATGTCAGTCTTTGGCCTTTAGGTGGCAGTCTTCGGTTATTATATCAGGCCTCAAGCCTGCAGGCTGGTACCAGCACAATGTTGGCAGTTGTGTTAGCAGTGTTTCTAATCTGGGTGAGGTTAGGATGAGGATGTGTTTATGTAACTCAGCACTCACTGATTCATCCTGATTATGTCAGATGATGGAGGTCGTCATCCCATTATGGAGCTCCCTCTGTCTCTCTCTTGCATACACTTGCACAGACATGCATACCCCCAGGGAAGCCAAACACAGAAAAGCAAACACAATTACACACTCATTTACCAACATTTGTAACACAGAAATGAATTGGCATGTGCCTGTAAACAAAGATAATAGAATAACTAGAGATGAGTTTTGTCTACATCTTGCGTGATTCAAGGTGTAATATCTCCATCAACAGAGACATTTCAGTTGCACAAAACATCTCAAGTGAAACATTGCAATGTGTCAGATGTTTTGGTAAGGCACCAATAAAATACAATAAAATCACAGTGTATAATACCTACAAAAGGAAACTGCTTATTGAGGCAAGAGTCACCTTTTGTGTATTAGATATACTTTGGAGATCACACATTCATTTTAATCCCAAAGATGAATTTCATCCTGTTGTATTCATCTTGTTGGTCTTTTATTGATATCATTACTACCAGGTAAACAACATAGAGGGCAATTTGTTTGTAGTTTGAAGTATATTGGCTTTAACCCCTTCGACAGCCCGGGCTGCTATTCTGTCTTTCAGAGGTTATAGCGGGCTCAGTCAAGCTAGCGTGAAGGTACAGATATCATATGAAACTAGAAAACTTAAGGAATCCATTGTTACCAGCCATGTCACAGGAAGAATGCTACAAAGTATTGCAAAATGTAGGAAAGGAATAACTGGCATGGCGATTTTCAGAGGGGTCCCTTGACCTCTGACCTCAATATCTGTGAATGAAAATGGCTCTATGGGTACCCATGAGTCTCCACTTTACAGACATGCCCACTTCACGATAATCACATGCAGTTTGGGGCAAAAAACATGCAGTTTTTTATATGCAGTACAAATGTGTTATTTTTGCCCATTTTAAATTTATATATAATATAAAACAAGGCTGTGACAATATTAATCACAGCCTCGTGAAACTTTACAGCCACAAACTAGAGACCTAGAGCATTCAGAGGATGGATGGCTTTCCTAGGTCGATTGACAATAAGGGGTTTCTGAGCAGTTTCCAGAACAGAAGTGCTCGCCATCCAATCCCTGAAAAAGGCAATTCTTGCAGAAAATCTCCAAATGTCAAAAGCTTTTCTAACCAAATCACAGCATGACTTTTTCTATGGTGTTCCTCAAAGTCTTGGTGTCTTACGGTGTTATTTTGGAGGGAATATTGATCATTTTAATCAATTATCGAATGGTAAAAAATGGTTAAATTTACGACCAAATCTGTTTAACAAATGGTATCAACCCAAAAATTTACATAATGGAGCATAGGAATGGCCATCACAAACTTCTATCATAATGTTCTAAGCCCTTATATACTTTTACACAATTTATTTGAATTAATTAATGTTTATTTCTTATTTATGACCAGAACAACTTGAGCATCATCTCAAATCAATCTTCAGGTTTCCAGCTTTCAGACGATGTACACCACTTCTATGTGACATCTACTGTTGCCTTTTACCCATGAAAATGCCCTGTCCCCCTCTAAAAAAAGAGGACGAAATGGTAAGGGGTTATAGGGGCACTCCACTGATTTTACACATTAAGTTCAATTTACTCATCATAAAGAGAACTGCTCAGTTTTATAATGTCTTCTGAGTCGGGAGGGAGCTTTCCAAAGTTTGCTGTCTGTAAAGGTCTTACAAGTCCCCCCATATTTATGAAAGTGCAACACTGAATTGCTGGTGTACCCCTTTAAGAATCAGGTTTTAGAGCAACCAAGGGAAAAAGAAGAAACTTTTGCATTTTAAACAACCTTTGAGCCATTTGAGTTTTCAGAGTTTATGTGTGCACCTGAATGCATCATCAGTCCGACGGAGCCGACGCGCTTTACCGTATCAAAGCGATGTATTGAGATAAAAAACCTGAAGAGCAAAAAGACTAGAAAATAAATTCAACAGAACCAGTTATTCAAGCATAAACATTTCAAATTCATTTGGCTTGATGGCTTCAGTGAAGAATCAAGACTCAATGCTAGACTCAAATGAAGCAAATATATCGATTCTGGCATTAAAAAAAATCTAGCTCCATTGGTGAATCGATTTTTTCCTACCCCTAGTGTTTACCGCTGTGACCACCAGCAGCCCTCGTTTCATGTCATGCTGCTTTTTCATACTTTAGCAGATTAATTTGCCTAATCTTTTCGGGTCTTTAGACCGCGGTGGAAACGCGGATTGTTGTGGGCTTAAGGGACCTTTTAGTTCCTGGAAAAGTAGTTCCAGGGACTAAAAGTCCCCCTGAACTTTTGGTGGAAACCCAGCTTAATGTCGTTAACATCATCAGATGATGTTGACTTGACAGATCTAATGCGACACAGTAAGATTTATTGTAGACTAACAATTAGAAGCCATGGCACAAATGACTTGCCATGATTTCGTAACCAAGCATTCGACTGAAAAGTGTGTCCAAGACAGCACACGGACATACTCACTGTTTGGAACCATGGTGGCACACCTCCAGCGTGGGGTCATTGTAAATGAACGGGACTTTGAGTTCGTTGACTGGGACCGTGTAGATGCGGCACTGTTTACTGTTAAGCTTGATCCTGTTCAGGTTGACCACTGTGGGGAAAATGGTCAGCTCAACGTAGCCCTGAGGGATGCAAAAGAGAGGATGAAGTCGGTGAAAATAGACTACAACTGTCATCAGTAGTGTAGAAGTGGAGTAGAACCCCAACATGAACTGCATAAAAAGGGTTTGATCACCCAAAAATGTTCCAAACACTAGTATCTGGGCTGGCTTTATCACAGCAGCAAAGTCCTTGTGACTTCACATAATTCTGTAGGGTTGTACAGCATGTTTATTTATATAGCAAATGTTGAAAACTCTGACTGTTGTTTGTGCGTATGCACCAAACAGCAGTTCGGAGTATTCGGCCTTCTTGGAGACCCTGAATGGAGTCCTGTATGGGGCTCCAGTAGGGGACTCCATAGTTCTCCTGGGAGACTTCAACGCGCACATGGGCAACGATGGAGACACCTGGAGTGGCGTGATTGGGAGGAACGGCCTCCCTGATCTAAACCCGAGTGGTCGTTTGTTGTTGGACTTCTGTGCTAGTCGTGGATTGTCCATAACGAACACCATGTTCGAACATAAGGATGCTCATAAGTGTACGTGGTACC
Source organism: Sebastes fasciatus (assembly GCF_043250625.1). NCBI lineage: Eukaryota > Metazoa > Chordata > Actinopteri > Perciformes > Sebastidae > Sebastes > Sebastes fasciatus. Next base: position 10,834,474 of record NC_133797.1, on the reverse strand, counting down.
AGAGCACCCTAGGCCGAAGGTCGATGATCGATTTTGTAATCGTATCATCTGATCTGAGGCCGCATGTTTTGGACACTCGGGTGAAGAGAGGGGCGGAGCTGTCAACTGATCACCATCTGGTGGTGAGTTGGGTCAGAGGGTGGGGGAAGACTCTGGACAGACCTGGTAAGCCCAAACGCGTAGTGAGGGTGAACTGGGAACGTCTGGAGGAGGCCCCTGTCCAAGAGATCTTCAACTCACACCTCTGGCGGAGCTTTTCTGGCATCCCTGTGGAGGTTGGGGGCATTGAACCCGAGTGGACGATGTTCAAAGCTTCCATTGCTGAAGCTGCGGCGGTGAGCTGTGGTTTTAAGGTCTTAGGTGCCTCAAGGGGCGGCAACCCTCGAACACCGTGGTGGACACCGGTGGTCAGGGAAGCCGTCCGACTGAAGAAGGAGGCCTTCCGGGATATGTTATCTCGGAGGTCTCCGGAGGCAGTTGCAGGGTACCGACGGGCCCGAAGACCAGCAGCCACTGCCGTGACGGAGGCAAAGCAGCGGGTGTGGGAGGAGTTCGGAGCAGCCATGGAGAAGGACTTTCGGTCGGCACCAAAGTGCTTCTGGAAAACCATCCGGCACCTTAGGAGGGGGAAACGGGGAACCATCCAAGCTGTGTACAGTAAGGATGGGACACTGTTGACCTCAACTGAGGAGGTAATCGGGCGGTGGAAGGAGCACTTTGAGGAACTTCTGAATCCGACCAATACGCCCTCTATGGTAGAGGCAGAGCTGGAAGCTGATGGGGGACCATCATCAATTACCCTGGTGGAAGTCACTGAGGTAGTCAAACAACTCCACAGTGGCAAAGCCCTGGGGAATGATGAGATCCGCCCAGAAATGCTGAAGGCTCTGCGTGTGGAGGGGCTGTCTTGGATGACACGTCTCTTCAACACCGCGTGGAAGTCGGTGACAGTGCCTGAGGAGTGGCAGACCGGGGTGGTGGTTCCCCTTTTCAAAAAGGGGGACCAGAGAGTGTGTGCCAATTACAGGGGTATCACACTGCTCAGCCTCCCTGGTAAAGTCTACTCCAAGGTGCTGGAAAGGAGGGTTCGGCCGATAGTCGAACCTCAGATCGAAGAGGAACAATGCGGATTCCGTCCTGGCCGTGGAACAACGGACCAGCTTTTCACTCTCGCAAGGATCCTGGAGGGGGCCTGGGAGTATGCCCATCCAGTCTACATGTGTTTTGTGGACTTGGAGAAGGCATATGACCGGGTCCCCCGGGAGATACTGTGGGGGGTGCTGCGGGAGTATGGAGTGAGGGGGGCACTTCTCAGGGCCATCCAATCCCTGTACGCCCAAAGCGAGAGCTGTGTTCGGATCCTCGGCAGTAAGTCGGACTCGTTTCCGGTGGGGGTTGGCCTCCGCCAGGGCTGCGCTTTGTCACCAATCCTGTTCGTGATATTCATGGACAGGATATCGAGGCGTAGTCGGGTGGAGGAGGGTTTGCAGATCGGTGTGCTGAGGATCTCATCGCTGCTTTTTGCAGATGATGTGGTCCTGTTGGCATCATCGGTCTGCGACCTCCAGCACTCACTGGATCGGTTCGCAGCCGAGTGTGACGCAGTCGGGATGAGAATCAGCACCTCTAAATCTGAGGCCATGGTTCTCAGCAGGAAACCGGTGGTTTGCCTACTCCGGGTAGGGAATGAGTCCTTACCCCAAGTGAAGGAGTTTAAGTATCTCGGGGTCTTGTTCGGGAGTGAGGGGACGATGGAACGTGAGATTGGTCGGAGAATCGGAGCAGCAGGGGCGGTATTGCATTCGTTTTACCGCACCGTTGTGACGAAAAGAGAGCTGAGCCGGAAGGCAAAGCTCTCGATCTACCGTTCAATCTTCGTTCCTACTCTCACCTATGGTCATGAGGGTTGGGTCATGACCGAAAGAACGAGGTCGCGGGTGCAAGCGGCCGAAATGGGTTTCCTCAGGAGGGTGGCTGGCGTCTCCCTTAGAGATAGGGTAAGAAGCTCAGTCATCCGTGAGGGACTCGGAGTAGAGTCCTTGCTCCTTTGCGTCGAAAGGAGCCAGTTGAGGTGGTTCGGGCATCTAGCACGGATGCCTCCTGGGCGCCTCCCTTGGGAGGTGTTCCAGGCACGACCAGCTGGGAGGAGACCACGGGGAAGACCCAGGACTAGGTGGAGAGATTATATCTCTACTCTGGCCTGGGAACGCCTCGGGATCCCCCAGTCAGAGCTGGTTAATGTGGCCCGGGAAAGGGAAGTTTGGGGTCCCCTGCTGGAGCTGTTGCCCCCGCGACCCGATCCCGGATAAGCGGTTGAAGATGGATGGATGGATATAGCCTTCAGAATAATATCAATGTTTTAAAAATGGTTGTTATTCCCCTTTAAACCTGCTCATCCAAGATGGCATGACAGCAGACAAGTGCACGCACATCACCAAGACATTAGTGCCCTACTCACAGCCAAATATACACACATGAAGTAATCCTGATAATTATAGTGCTGCAGATACACTCCTTGGCCATTAATTATCTGTCATCCACTGAGACTGTGCTACTAAAACAAGATGTTACACATCAGCAGATAAATCCACAACACTTCACTGATAGGTTAGAGATGGTTATGAGGCTCCATCAGCAGTGTGAGTTTATTTTAGTGCAGTGTTCAAGGGTAAGTGATTTGTGATTTAGAGTTGACACGAGGACAGCGGCAGAGCTCTGACCTGACGTGCCCCGAAAAGGACAAACAAACTCTTTCTACTTCCACTTTGTAGTTCCTCCTTCCCTGTTTACATCATGTTATACTTGTTGTTTATCCATATAAACAAGACATGAAATATTAAGCTATGGAATGTTTGAGTTTTTCCTTGTAGTCTGAGCAGCTAATCAGGTCAAAGGTAAAAAATTTCATTATTATAATCTTTGTGACCAGGCCAAGGCTTAACATCTGAGTACCACATGCTATAAACAATTCCAACAATGCAATGTGTTTTCATGTATTGGGTTTCTTTCAGCTAGTGCCAACTGCTCTCTAGATTTGCAAATTTCATTTTCTGTAAATCCCCACTGCACAATGGAAAAAACTCACTTAACCACTTAATTTAATTGTTTTATATGAGAGAAAGCATCATATTTTTTGTTCCCGGTCACCCACATATCCAGTGGAGAGAAACCTGTTTCATCAACATGGGAAAACAGAATAACTTGAGTGCTGTGCAGCTGAAGGAAGGTTTACTGGGGACAGATGTGTAAATAAATTCCTTCTCTCTTTCTTGTTTTCCTCTGTGAGAGAAATTCAGATCTTTATGTATGACTTTTCCCCATGTAGAGGATCTGTGCACATTGCAGAGAAAATACATTCAACTCTTATTTGTATTACTGCATATAAACCATATGACATCAAGCCTCGGTATCTAAACAGTAAGCTTTCATGGATTTTAAAATGCTTTAAACACTTTCAGCTACCTAAACATTATAGTCAATTCTATGCAAACATTGCCAATCAACTTCCTCCAAACACGGCACAGATTCCTCTTCCTGCGGGCACAGACACACTGTAACATCCAGTGTGTGGTAACACTGTGTGTACTCAGCAGAACAACAGTGTTATTGAGAAGAAGCGGGAACATCTTTGACGCAAAATAGCAACTTCAGTTCAGCAAACAAACGTCTGCACACAGACAGTCACAAACAAACCCACACATAAACACCATTCACTATACAATGTATTGTAGTCATAAGCATCTGTAAATGGCTTAAACTCTGCTACTTCAGGACAGCACTGGTACCAGCATTCTAACTGAGATTTCCATTCACAACATGTATCCATCTGCATTTGTATTTTACAGGGGTTGCACAATCATGGACAGAGCCAAACTGACAACCTTTTCTAAAAGGGATTTCTAAATGCAGATAAACTCGTCTATCAGAATAAGGGTCTGTTCTCACTTCCAGGAAAGTCTTCACTAAGCTGCTTCAATGTGTAAATAACTTTGTATGGGTGTGTGGAATTATTGACTGCACTGTTTGCGATTACACAACCTCACAAAATGGGAATCTTGGCCTGATGTCCAAAAGCAGGATGAGGATTAGAGTGGTGAAAGCTGCTGCAGTGCTGAGACTGTTGAGAGGGACTGTGAGTCCAAGTGGATCGAGGGGGTGGGGTGGGGGAGCTGATTCCCCTGATTTGAACTTGAGTGTACACACACACTCATAAAGTCAAACAAGGCCAGTGTCCGCTCTACACGCAGGCAGTCAAATGCTTTCTGTATTAGTTTTCTAATGAAGCTTCACATACACATGAATGCACACACCTCTGTACTTGTGAGTGCCCTTGTTGACACTTGGGGGACTTAAAAGAGATGGTTTAAAATCTTGCGCTGGGATCACACCAGCCGCGACACTAAATCAGACAAGGGGCGTAAAGTCGGGTGGCCAATTGCCCATTCCCTACTTCCTATCCCCACTTTACCAGCCACAAGCTGTCACTGCTGGTAAAGAAGCGTAGATCTCCTTACTTTTATGTATGGTCGAGCAAAAACACATAATGCATCTTGATAGTGTCTTTTGCTCAAACCTCCCTGACTGGTAAATGCCAACGTCTTTCAAACTCCATGTGCCCAGTTTATAAGACACACTGTCTGTTAAAATGTATAGTCTGTATGTATAGTCCCATATCTAATTTTAACATTTTTAAGTCATGTTACTTGTCACAAATATCTCGGACTCATCATAAACAATAAACTCAGTTTTGATCAACACATCACTGACATCCATAAAAGATCCCAGCAAAGACTTCATGCCATCTGTAAACTCAGAGCATTGTCTGTTGCCCCCCACCTCCTGTTGTTGCTTTACAAAAGCATAATCCAACCCATCCTGCTGTACTGTTCCCCCTGCTTCTTCACCATGTTAGATATGAGCCTCAGAGCCATTACACGCCTAGCACTCGCAATATCAAATGACACTGATCACCCCCTAAACCAACACTTAACTCCCATCTGGTCGGAGATACAGAACATTGAGATGAAGAGGAGCCCATTTCAGCAGGAGCTTTGTTCCTTCTGCAATAGCAGCTCTGAACAATCTTCCTCACTGACACTGTTGTGAGCTGGAATGTATTAGTGCATACATGAAGATTTTGTGAACTGCTTATGTGTTATTTGATCTGTATATATGTATGTTGCTATGTGGTTCTGTGTACTGTCTGTGGAAACAAATATTCCTCTTGGACAAATAAATCTAAATAAATAAATAGCTTTGTCGCTCGTAATATGAACACAGCATCGGTCTTGTTCAGGAATTTTTGAGAAATGATTCCTGGAAAAATATTTCTCAAGTAGTATCAGATCATGTATCATTTTGGGAAAATTTCAAGTTGATTTGAAGTGGAAACAGATGAAATAATCTCAGCCATGAAGAGATTTCTTTGGTTTGTTTATTTAAGAAAATTAGATTAGAGTGAAAAATGACTTTCTAAGATGGACATGTTTTTGCAGTGTAACTGCAGGCAGCTATAGCATTTCTGGGAAATACTTTCCAAAAAGAGGTAACCTTGAAAACGGGAGTCAGGAACTCAAATCAAAAAGGTTCATTTAATCAAATTTGTTGGCAGATCATTCAGCTGAACCTTGGGACGGCAGTACAGTTTTCTTTTCACAGAATTTCACCCCAACCTCCTCCGAGTCTGTGCACACCACTACATGTCACAGCCCACGTATTCAAACTGATCTGTCAAGGTCTTAGAAACAGGTCAATAGTGACACTGATGTTACTAATTAAATTTATGCAGATCCAGAGAAGATTTGCATAAGTGACAGGATAAATTAAAGAGTGGAAAGTTAACTGTTGCCTTGTTTCGGAGAAACTGGTGAGATTGACAGAGAGAGACACAGAGTCCTGTGTGAAGCATTACGAAGTATCTCTGTCCAGCAGATCGGAACAATGTTCCTTTTTTCTGTGCAACCTCACCCCAACTGAACTTCCAGCAGTCCTCACATGCTCTCGCTCTCTCTGTGTATTACATAACAGCTCTCTTTTCCATTCACACTGTCAAAATGCATTCAAATGACTCACTCTGTCTCTTTGCGTTCTTCATCTACAAAACATGGCTATAAAATGTATTGATTAACTCACAGGTGCAGTAACACAGTGATGTACTTCTTTTGTTCTGACACAGTGAGACGAACAGTACAAAATATTCTGAGTGAGTGACATTACACATCCTCACGTTTGTTCTTTGACAGTGCAAGTAATCTATCCGATAATCTAATGTTGTGATGGAAATAAAAGTCTAATTGTATGTTGTAGAAGTGTTTGTAGAGAAACAAACAGCGCATACACAACACATTTTTCCATGTAGCTGAGTTACCTTGAACTCCTCGTTGTGGGTGCTCACCTGCAAAGAGCAAATGAGGACACCATGACTGCTGTCCATTTTAGACTGGTGACCTAATTTAACACACTGATGTCAAAAACAGAAGGAGAACACAGAGACCTGTTAGTACATGGATGAGAAAATTATCTTGACAGTATTAATATTGCATGAAATACGATTTTTTTCTGCTTGTAATTCATTGTCAGTAAAAAATAAATAAAAAAAGGCCTTCAATGACCTACCGAGCATCAATAGATATACAGATAGAGAGAGAGCGATAGCTAGCTGAACCCTGAAACCTCACAATGAGATGTTATGTTGTAGCCATGGTTACCTGACTGACGCGTCACACTCTGACAGGTCAAAGTGCGACAGTCCAGCATGCTTTCTGTCAGTCACGTGTTTTTGCTGTGATATATATATATATATTTTTTTTTATTGAAGAAAATTAATTTACAAACATTAAGGCACTGTAATCTAAACTCAATACTTCTAACATACAAGGCACAATTGGATAGGAAAGATAACTTCAATTATAAAAAATAATATAATAACAAATAAAAGAGGATAGAAAATAATTCAAGGAACAAAAAATAAATAAATAATAATAACAAGACTGCACTCTTCCATAGTAGCTCTAGGGGGTCATCATCATATATGTTCAGTTCTTCATAAGCTCAGAGGAGACACTTTGCATGTTGGCCTTTCATTAGTCTCAAAGCACTGAGATGATTGTCAACAAGGTCTCTTTTGAAAACAGAAAATAGGGGTTTCATTTTCCTCCATTTGGATGATTGTTCAATATCAAGTCACTCTTAATATCCTTCATGTTAATACCAAACACAACATTTACTCTTGTTGTTGCTGTGATATGCTCAGTTACTTGTTGAACTTTAGAGTAGCCTACGTGGTTTTGGTTCGGCTTACAATTTACTGTTCATTTATTAATCTTAACCTCGTTTCCGACGTCACTCGAGAAAGCCGTGCCTGTATTAAAGTTATAAAATACTATTCTATGTCTAGAGAATGTTTTGTTTGGTTTCCATAAAGGTAACAGTAAAATCAAAGAACATTATATTATTAATCAGATTATTCTCTTAGCTAAATTTCATATACATAAATCCAAATTTAGTAAATCTAAACCTTCATTTTTTGTATTTGAACATGAAACCAAACAATACATTAAATTGATTCTCTCCTCCGAAAACAAAAAAAGCTATTAAGACGGTAACTGTATGCACCTCCTTTAATATATTTATCTAAATGTTTATTTTCCCTGGCTGTGTACTTGTAAGCTGTTTATCCCCCAACATCTGTTATTTTGTCTTGTTGTTCCTTTGCAGTTTTGCACATGTCTTTGTAATTGAACCTGTATGACCAGTTTGTGAATTAAAGGCAATAAAAAAAATAATAAAAAGTTATAAAATACTATTCAAACAACCTGTCAGGATTTGTTTCTGTTCGGGTTTGTTGTTGTTTGTTGTTGTTTGTTGTGCTGCGTGTCACTGCTGGTTTGACTCAGCTGCCTTCCAGCAGGGAGGAGGAGGAGTGGAGGAGGAGTTGAGGTGGGGTCACCCGGGGTGAGGAGCCGACCTCAGCTGAACCATGGATGTAGCTGAACCAGCTGAACCGATGAGTGGGGAAAGAAACGACAGAAAGCTTTTGTGGAGCAGAAACATCCAGACGACCTGAGAAGCTCCACATGTCTTCTCCTCTCCTCTCTCTGACTGACTGAAGAGATTTATTCACATCAAAGGTATCAGCAGCTCTTTGATTTGTAAGTAAGATCTCCTTTAATGTTTCCCAAGATTTACTCTTGTCTCATTACTATCGTTCATTTTTATATCATGCGAGGTACTGTACATAAATAGATTTTAAGAAAGTTTATTTATCATCATGTCATATTGGATGACATTAGAATCTCACATGGGATGTAGACTATTTTTTATGTAAACAATAATTTAGGGCTCATCAATCATCCGTTTAGGATTTAGGGTTTAATGAAAATATTTTTACATGAATTGTAAAGACCTGGTTCTGGTCACTGTGTAGCAAATAATTCAGAATACTAATTATAATCCTCTATATCAGATCTTAAAAAGAAAATTAACGAATTAAAGGAATAATCAAACATTTGGGATTTTTCGACATTTGTTCTCTTTTTAGGAAGTGTTCATATGGTCATTTCATTGCTAAATAAGATGATTAAAATTCCACTGTTTAAATGTGGATAAAATGACTAAAATTAATGATACTATTATTATGAATCTATATTAATGTATTTTTATCCTTCTGTAATGCTTGTACGTATTTATTTTATATGAGAATTTTTTTTTCTTTTGTATTATTATTATTAGAAGTCTTTTCCTGCTGTTAAAAAATACAACATTGAACTGGTACCAGTATAATGTCGATTTACTGTTTTGCACCCTTGTGAACAAATGCTCACCTCACCACGTGTTTGTGTTTTTGCATCACTAGGTGGTGCCATTACAGCACACTTCACCCTGAACCACCAACTCTCAGTGAGTTCCTCACAGCTCCCTCAAGTGTCAAATCACAGTTTGAACATGACGGGTCAGACTGTGGGAGGCAACATCCAGGACCTGTCAGCGCCCCCACTACTGGCTGTGGAGGGACCGGAGTCCAGGCCTCTGGAAAGGACCGTGTCCTTCACTGATGAGGCTGTTTCCATCATGACCTCCACAAGCCAGCTGGCCAAAACTTTCCTGAATCACACCTTCGCCCTCAAACACAAAGAGAGCCTTGCCAACGCTGAAGCGAAGGGTGGTAGCAACTGCGATGAAGACAATGGCAACAGTGCACGCCGCAAACGAGAGTTCATCCCTGACGAGAATAAAGATGACGGCTATTGGGACAAGAGGAAAAAAAACAACGAGGCAGCCAAGCGGTCCAGAGAGAAGCGGCGAGCCAATGACGTGGTGCTAGAGAGGCAAGTGCTGGGCCTGCTGGAGGAGAACGCCTGCCTGAGGGCCGAGCTGTTGGCCCTGAAGTTTCGCTTCAGCCTGGTCAAGGACCCATCTGAGGTTTCCATCCTGCCACTGTCTGCACCCGTCTGTGCTCCACCAACACCCAGGACAACACATTCCTACCAGCCTCACACTGATGGACCCGCATACCCCAACACACCGCCCAGCACCCACCACATCCACTCTCACCCTCCACAACAGGGGGCCATCTATGGACCAAGGGGAACCAGGCCTCTGCCAAGTCATAGTGTATCCGAGGAGTCCGGTGTCTCCACCTCATGTAGCTCAAATATGGGCAGCCCTGTGTTTTTTGATGGCACACTGAGTGAGCGTGGTGGGCCTTCTCCGAGGGAGCTGGTGGAGGAGCAGCGGGGCTACGACTCCCACATCTGTCCCCCGGAGGCCAACGAGAGTCACTACATAAACAGACAAGACTCACCCGAGGGTTTGAGGAGCCTCCCGCACAAGCTCCGCTTCAAAGGGCCCGCTGGTTGCAGCGATGGAGGGGAGACATCTCCAGCCTCTGATACCAGACACAGTGGACCACCTGTGGCCACAGTGTGGCCAAACATCCAGGTGAGGAACCACCAGCAGGCGGGATGGGACAGTCGGACGGAGAGTCAGGCTCCTTGGTCCAGGGAGGAGGCCTGTGGTGGACTTGGGCAGCAATATCAGGGTCCGTCATCTGGACATCATAAGTCCTCCTCTCTGCAGAACTCCAGCGACACCAAGTGTTCGACAGACGATGTCAGTCTCAGGTCTCAGATCAGCTGTTTGTCTCAGGAAGTGGCTCAGCTGAAGAGGCTCTTCTCTCAGCAGCTGCTTAAAGCCTGAGCACAAAGTTAATAGACAGATTTCACACTACATATCTTTACAAACCATCGATCTTACAGACTGCTGACTCCCACACAGCATGGCCCCGATGTTAACAGCTACCTCTGAAGTGACAAACCTTATTTGCAACACCTGTTTCACTGGAAAAGCTTAGTTTGGGAGCCTGTTTGTTCTGTGATGGTCAACACCCCCACCAGAAAACACCAACATATTTAACTTTAATGTTAAATGAATGCAAAGCTAAATGTGGTTTCTTTGTGAGTCATCACATGTCTTTTGATCATGTTGATTTACAGAGATTTGAAGGACGCTGTACATTTCTGAATACTTGACTGAACAGGTCTGTCAGACACACTGGACATGATCATGTTAGATACGACACATACTGTAGCACACAGTTATCATTTGTGACACTTCAATCTCAACATGTTCACTTGACTCAGATGTGGAAATGCTTTGTCCTTTTTGGGACAACATACAGTTTGTAGGATTTTCAAAACAAATACTGTATATCAATATTATGCGCTGTCCCAAACAGAAGAAGAAAATACTTTTTTGGAGTGTACTTGTTTCTGTGATCTTTATGTTGTTCTCTGTATCTGATTTATCTAATGAGGTACATACAACTGTATATTTCATTGTTGTTCAGAATTATAATTAAGTGAACTGTATGTAAATAAATGTATATTTTATACAAACAACTGATGTATCTCCTATGACAGTTTTTTTTCAATATATTTTACATTGCAGACCATCTGTGTTTAGTTTCACTGTATTAGCAGAGCATGCAGTATACACTGTCTTTGAGATGATACTGTATGACTGTAATATATCTAATAATGATAGTTGATAGTCCAGCACAGAGAAGTCTGAGTTAAAGGAGAGAGAGGGGGAGGGAGGGGGAGAGACAGCAGTTTTTGTTGAGAGGCAGTGATTTAAAGTTAATATTATTCTAGTTGGCAGGACTACTAGGCTTAAATTATACATTGAGACTGGGACCAACCAGACAGCCGAATAATAAAAGAATGTTGAAAGCAGAAGCTACCGGCAAGTTACGTAAACAAATAACGCGAGCTTCAGAATAAAGTGGTGCTTTCAGCGTTTATTTTCTTAGCAACCCTGTCTTTGAACGGTCTGAATGAGACAGCAGAGGAGGAGAGACAGGTGATCAGAGAGGAAGGTCAGCTGCACCTGGACTGACCGCCTGTCTGAGGCTCTTTCAGTGTCACTATAGCCAGCGCTGCTGCAGTACTCTCTGTTTCAGTGGCAGTTTATGAGATGGACTGTTTTGTCTTTAGTTTTAACATTGTAGAACTCATCTTTACATCCAGGAACAATACAATAGTGTCCCCTCTTTTGTTTTCTTCTGTCCCATGTGTCCTCAGTCTCCGTCTTTCACGGTCTCTACCATCGTATCTGTGGAACTCAGCCGAGCCGACCAACTGAGTGACGTCACAGGCTAGAGCACTGCAACATGGCGCCGCTCTTGCCATGAAAGATGAAACGGATCTTCTTTTTCTTTTAAACGCTGACATTTGTCATGTTTGTTATATAATTGTTCATCAGAGTGGAAATCAGTTTAGTAAACCAGCTTAACTTGGTTGAACGTTTCATTTCCACTTTAATGCGCGGATCAAAAGAAAGATTTGAATCAAACGTCACATCTGATGCAAAATCATCAGATGAAATGAGTGTGACGGTTAAACTAATGAAATTCTTGTTCATATCTAAGATGCATTCATGTTTTCTATTAGTTCCAAAGGCTAAAGGCCAGATACAGCCTTAAATATGCATTATGCAAGTCTATTTTAAAACAGCACTTTGCATTACATCACAGGCCAGGAAACGCAGGGATAAAGTTAACCCAGCTGGGGCAGAGAGAGCTATGGAAGGTGTGGCACTAGAGTGGAGAGGTGCACTGCGCAAGAGTGTGAATATGCCACAAATGTCTTTTTCAGCTGACATGATATAATTTTAATTTCATGTATGGCCTTTACTTACTTTAATAAATGCTTTTAAACTGAAAAATAAACACCCTGGTGTCAGTCCACCCTCACTGAACTAAGGTTGCTGATATGATATGGGGGGGCAGGCAGTTGGGTGTTGGACAATGCCAGGGAGAGGGGAGTGGTGTACGGATGCAGGGAGAGGAGTGAGACTCTGCATGAGTCATCTGTCACGTCAGCAGCATGAAAGCTATTTTTAGCATTGAAGCAGCTGCGGTGGAGACTGATTGGCCCATATGGAAGTGAAGGATACAGGTTCAGAACACATTAACACCTGGAAAGAGTACAAACCTGCAGATAGACATCACAAGAGCTGCAGTGAAATACATCCTGATAGCGGTCCAGGGCCAGAAAGCAGCAATACATACACTGAATTATTCATTTTGGTGTGAAAATGTGATTAACTTGACTGAATGCCATTGTTCTTTAATACAATAACACAATCTTGAATATTTCCATTTTCAGCATCAGTCATATTTTTATCAACACCAGGTGGCGCCTGGTGTCTTTATCAGCATGGATCATTGACTCTCATTCATTCATTCATTCATTCAGTGTTACTAGAGGTCGTCTCCTCCATTGTGCTTGCTGTAGTACCACATGCTGCACACGCAGAACAAGCAAGGATGTCATTTTGTTTTGGAGGTACAGCACTCCCACCTACAAATGACCCATCTTCATTCAAAATGCACAATGCGAGAATGAAGCTGGAGCTTGAAAATGGCATTTACATGACCCATCTATACAGATTAATTTGAATGCTGACGTGTGAGGTTAAACAGGTAACACAGCTACAGAGACCCCTCCTTTAGGCTTTGGCCTGGACGACAACAACATGAAATACACAGGAGATCTTTTGTCTGCAATCAATCTTCATCCAGCCCAGTCTGCAAACCCCCATGCCACGAGCCATATAGGAAGGAGTGAGAGCCTTCTGGTTGCTAGGCAGGCACCACCACACCACAGTTGCCAAGGGAATGTCTGCATGCAGAGGCAGCTGAAGAGATGGAGGAGTATGTTGGGGGTTGGTGGTTATAGCAGAGGACTGGTGGGGGGAGGAGCAAGACAAGTTCAAGGCCACCGTCTCCCCAACATGGTCTAATGGTGGTGATGGTGGTGATGGTGGTGGTGTATGTGTGTGTGTGTGTGTGTGTGTGTGTGTGTGTGTGTGTGTGTGTGTGTGTGTGTGTGTGTGTGTGTGTGTGTGTGTGTGTTTGCAAGGTGAATGGGTGCATGTGTCTGGTTTGAGACAAAGCAGGGGGAAGGGACATGAGTGAGAAAGTGGGTTGGAAGTGGATGTGTGTCTGATACCAAACAGGGCTGACGTAACTGCTCATGAAATATGGTGGTGATAAGGATAACAGGCTTCATGGAACAACAGACAAGCTCATAAGCAGATAATGCACACCGATTTCCAGTAAAGAAAAACAAAATGACAAAAAATTGAAGGGTGGAAAGCTAAAAAAAAAAATGGTATAATGATTCATGTTTTATTATAATAGAGAAGGTACATTTTTTCCTGTTTATTTTCTTAATTTTATCGGCCATGGTTAGTGATTTCAGTGTCAAATTTTAGTTTTAAAGTGTGTTTTTACTGGATAGAATCCAGTATTTATTATTTCTACTGTTAATAATGCTAAAATCTTAGAATTTACGTTATTAATACCAAAAAAATAGCAGGTCACGGCCATGCTCTTAGAATAATATCTAGGGCTGTCAAAGTTAACGTGATAACATGTTATCGCAAATTCGTTTTAATGCCATTCATTTCTTTAAAGCATTAATGCAACTTGTGACTTTTAGGTTGCAGTGGGCTCAGTTTTAAAGTGAGAGTGAAGATACTCGCATCGTGTGAAACTAAAAAGCCTAAGGAATCCATTGGTACCAACCATGGCATACTAGCTTGTTGCAAAGGAGGCTAAATAACTCTCCAAACTTACGCCAAATTTTGGCGAGGAAAAATTGGCATGGCCATTTTCAAAGGGGACAGCCCTGATAATAACACAATAAAGACCTTAATGTGTAAACGAGGGGTTAAACTCTGTTGTCTACCACTGCAAACACAACTCGGTTAACGTGTTATAATAAACAAAAAGAGGAAAAGGACAGTGACTGTCAAAAAATATATATTTCCTCACAATGCCACTAATATTCAGCATGCTTTATAATCTATGTAACAGTGTAATAAGTGGGTTGGTGAGGACAGCTATTATAACTGTAACTGTTACCACATGCACTCTGCATGTCTTCCCATGACCTACATTGTGTGTTTCTGCGGAGTATGACGACAGTTGGCTGACACATATTCTTACATTTTTGCCCATTTATGACGGAGGATATAGCCTTTATAACTCATTGACATTTCTATCATAACAGTTACACAATTGTTGTGCAAATTAGTCAGCAGTCCAAAGTTATGCTGTTAATGACCTTCATGCAACAATAAGTTGAATCCTGATTTAAATTTAACTGCACAGATTCAAATCTGTGGTAGATTTCAACAGTGGCAGCATCAAAACAGAGGCATCATTAAATACAGAGTAATACTAATATTTGATATATAATATAGGCAAGTACAGTATTTTGGACAATTCCTTCAACATCCTTCAACTGCTGACAGTGAGTTCAAGTCCAAAGTTGTAGATCGAGAATCCTTCCAAGAGACATTATGCAAACACACTACATACCAGACTCTCTAAGATTATGCATTGTCTGTGTTTTGTGTAGCTGTGACTGTAGTTGTGTGTGTGTGTGTATGTGTGTGTGTGTGTGAAGAAGGGGAACTAAGCATTTATCGATCAGTGCACGTGTGATTGAGTCCTTCAATTCCTTTCATGTTGTGATTAAAATAAATGTCTGGTGTGTCCATTTAAGGCAAAGTTGTCCAATAAAGCTTGTGTTTTTTTTTGCACAAACTGCTATGTTCTGTTTTTGTAATTTGTAAACAATTTGATATGGAAGTTTTTTTTTTTTTTGTTAAGATTTGTGTGTATCTAGTAGTATAAATATCATAGGCAAGGCAAGGCAAGGCAGATTTATTTGTAGAGCACATTTCAGCAACAGGGCAATTCAAAGTGCTTTACATAAACATTCAAGAACATTGCAACAAAGTGCAAAAGAACATTAAGACATAATTAAAACAGTTATAAAAACATAAAAACATTAAAGATTAGAAAATAAAAACAAGCTAGAAATAAAGTAATTCAAGTAAATACATAGTGTGTACACATACACACACACTAACATGTATCTACACAAATATAAAGTACACATGAAGTGATAAAAAGACTAAAACTCTTTAGTTTTTTCTGCATTAAAAACAGAAAAAGTAAAAAAAAAAATGTAAAATGTGGAAGAAGTTTTTTTTTACATAATTATTTTGCTTTATAACTGGAAATTATCACCAGGAGAAAACATCCTAATGACGAAAGAGAGAGAGAGAATATGTAACAGAGCCTGTGTACCCTTGCACAGTTAAAGGGCATGCTGTTACATGCTATTATTGGACCCTCTCAGTAACATGGTGTCTGCGTAAAACACATTCATGCCCATGTTACTTAATTTGTAAACAATTTGGTATGGAAGTTGTTGGTTTTTTTTAAGATCTGTGTGTATCTAGTAGTATAAATATCAAAGTAATTCAAGTAAATACATAGTGTGTACAGACACACACACTAACATTTATCTACAAAAATATAAAGTACACATGAAGTGATGAAAAAACTAAAACTCTTTGTTTTTTTCTGCATTAAAAACAGAAAAAGTAAAGTTTTTTTTACATAATTATTTTTGCTTTCTAACTACAAATTATCACCAGGAGAAAAACATCCTAATGACGAAAGAAAGAGAGAGAATATGTAGCAGAGCCTGTGTACCCTTGCACAGTTAAAGGACATGCTGCTACATGCTATTATTGGACTCTCTCAGTAACATGGTGTCTGCGTAAAACACATTCATGCCCATGTTATAAACTGAACCACTCCCGTGAAAGAGATGGTGTTACAGAGATGGAGATGTAGAGATGGAGGGGTGGAGAAGAGGGAGAAAAGAGAGGGAGTAATAACCCAGAGAGAGAGAGAGAGAGAGAGAGGGAGGACAAAATACGTGACGAGGCAGCCTAAGAGCTGTTATGCAACCGCTGACCTACTAACACATATTTCTAGAAAGGAGCCGGAGAAACTGGAGCAAAGTGTCCAGCAGCAGCACACAACACACAGGCAGCCGGAGCCAAGAGACAGAAACAGCATCCAGCAGCAGACCCACTGACTCGACCACAACTGTGCCGAGCACCGACGAGACAAGGACACGAAAACTTTTCGGTTTTTTTGGGAGGTTTCTTATAAAAGGCACCACAAGGGAAGAAGGAGGAAACGGGAGCGAGACGAGCTTTTGTTACGGAGAAATCTTTTTCCCCCTCCTCCAGGACATTGAAAGGTATGTTATGACGGCATTTTGTCTATTTGTCTCCATGTGTTTGTCCTTTATTCGGTGTTTTTTAACATATATATGTGATGTGTTGAGATGTAGACATGATGCTTATAGATGGTTATTGTTCACATGGCGACTCTCTGTGGATGTGTCTCCGGCGCGTCCGTGACTTTGACGCGTCTGCGGCTGCTTTTGTCTCATTAAACATGGCAACCCACGAGGCGAATTATATGCTACTTTGTTGCCAGTTTTTTTTTTGCGTTTTGTTTGTTTTTTTGACACGAAACATATAGAAGAAGTGGATAAAAACGTGGTTGTTCCATATATCCCACGTTTTTATGTGCCTCAATGTCAAGGCGAGGTTATTCCCCGCATGGTGGTGTTTTCCAGGGAATGGTGGGCAGCTGCTTGTGCTCGGTCTCTGTGTTGTCTGGTTAATGCAGACACACACACACACACACACACATATAACAGGCTACTATGCTATATTAGCTCCTGCACGTGGCATGCTGCTGTTTGAAATATGGACATAATGTAGGTCACTGGATCATTTTTAGTTGTGTATATTAATATGTCTGTTCAGCTGATGCAGACAATAGGCTGGATTAAAAGCATGGCTTTTTTTTTTTTAGGATACTAATTCAAATAAAGGGTATTTGCTATAATGCCACATTTTTCAATAAATGTAGTTGAAACTCAGGTTATAGAAAATATAAATAAAGATTTCTATTAAAATAAATGTCTAACATAATGTTTTTAGGATAGATAGATTTTGTTAATATTATATAAAAATAGATTATTACAGATATACTACAGGGGGATGTTATGCAACAGTAATACACTAAAAAAAGATTATTTTCTCATTCTTATTTTTCTATAAAGCTCAAAATGTGCCTCTGTTTCATTACTAACACATTTATAGGCTATTGTGTTCAAGTTCAAAGGAGAAACAAAATGTCTGATTTTCATTCAAAGTGAGTCACTGGGTGATTCTTTTTTTTTTTTTTGTACTTATGAGGTGTGTTAAGTAAAGCACAGAGCTTTGCTTTGAGGGAGTTGGAGGGTATGACATAACCGGCACACAGCAGGGAGAAGCAATAAACAGCAGCTCTCTCCCGGGACAGAGACGCCTGTAATTGATTCCCATTCACACCCTGCTCCTTCTTCCCATCATTCATATCCAGATTAGCACCAAATCCTCATTTCTAAAGCAGATAGATATTTTAGAAATGCTTCTATCAATGACGTACCACAGCTGCTCAGTGTCTCTGGGTTATTTTTAACTTTCTCAGACTGTCTCCTCTAAGAGAAAACATGGGACGTACAAAAGCAGAAGTAAGGTCTTGAACCAGATCATCTTTTTTATTTGTTTGATACAGACAACTCGCGTCCCAAGTTCCTGGTGTGTGACTTTGTTGTGAAATTAGAATAACAAGTGAACATCCAGGATGTGATGCAATGCATGGAAACCCCTGTCTGGCGAGTTCTGGTGAGCTCTTAGTCCGCCTGCGTGCCAGCTGGTCTGGTTTCAGAGCCGTCTGCATTGCTCTGTCCCAGCCAGCTCTCAGAATATAGGTCAGACCTGTATCTATGTGAGGTATACAGGTCAAGCTTTGGATTTACATACTTTAGTAACTACAGCTACTTGCCCCAGTTTCCTACTTTGGTGTGTATTCATCAATGTGTTTGTTTATTTAAAAAAGAAAAAGAAAAATGTAACTTAAAAAGATATAGGTCACATGTTACCAAAGGTTCAAAACACTAAACAGAACATTATGCAAATGTGTAAGCACATTCAGATTGTCATGTTTATTTATTTGGAAACAAATATTAGGTTCACTCTTCAACAAATTTGTAACCTTCTCTCAAAAATGTGCATTTATCTATAAGATTTAGCATTCTGTCACTAATCATAAGTAGGTCAAATCCTACAGGTAGGAGTGTTTTTAGTTGTGTACTACAAAGAGGAAGTGTTAAATGGCATCCAGTAATTTGGTGTCACTTGCTGACCTGGAATGTCTGGATTCCTGTCCGCTAGTTTTTTTTCTTGACACAAAGCCGTGCGGCAAAATGGTGGCTCCTAGCTGGGGCCCCTCCACGTGTGTGGTGTTGGATCACTGAAAAGATGGAGGAGGGGAAAAGGATGCCATGCGTTTAACTCACACTTGCCTCAGAGGAGGTCAGAGGTGAAGCATTCCTCCCCAGCGGCAAGTGCCTGGGAACTACTTCCGACCTGTGTTTTCCACAGCCGAAAGCACTGAAAACAAAGTGTTTACAGTAACTGCAGTGAATCATTCTTTTTAAAATGGGAAATTAGCCTCTGCTCAAAGAGCCAATTACACAATGTCCAGTATCTCTTTATTTTCTAGCTCAAGTCTTGGCTTTTATTCAGAGCACAACGTGCCCAGTGAAAGGGGAGATTGCAGGGCATTCACAGCCAGTAACCTGTAGCTTCTGCCACGATGTAATATGCATGTGTTACACAAGCTTTGCTCCGCAACAAGAGAAATTCAGAGCACGTACGTTACGAGCAACAACAGCAGCCCCTCCCCATGCGGTCCTGAGAGAGAGCCTGTTATGTGTGAATTTGGCTGCAGCGATGGGTGTGTGCTCTGACGTCAATGCCATCTCCCTATCTCTCACTATTGTGTTTTTCATCTGCTACTGAGGCATATTATTTTTCTGCGCTGCACAAGGCGTCGTAGGGTTTTCTGCAGAGAACAGGGATTAATGTTGCGTGAAGATCACTGGGGCTTTCACAATCAGACTTTTAGGCAGATGACGTATTGTAGGTAGTCTGGTTTATTCCTCCTGCTGCAGATTCTGTAAAATTCCTCTCATTTCCACCAACTGAATTCCCCCCCGTCACCCCATCCCTCCTCTACTTCCTCCCTCCCGCACCTCTTTCTGTCGCTCTATTTTTAGAGTGCACTCTAATACTGTCTTTCCCTCTCCTGGCCTCCCTCCTTTTCAGTCCTACTGACCTATTTTATGGAGCACCGTCAAAGACAGGGGGAGTGTTTACTGCTTAGCGTCGTTTCTAGGTCAGTGGGACAACGTAGACGTTTGCATGCTTCCTTCTCGCCAGCCTTTGTTTCGTACCCACCCCTCCCCTGCCAAGTCTTTATGAAAATTATTCAGGGTTGTGGAGAGAGGGAGGAGCTGACCTTACATTTTTCCACATCTGTTGGTGGTTGAGTCCAAATCCCGTTCTGTTCAGCGTAGCCTTACTCCAGTTCTTTGAGAGAAGGAGACAAACAAGAGACGGTAAAATCCTTGTTTTGGCACTGAAGGGGAAAATTCAATTTGAAGAATAGCCTGCAGCACATCTAGGCTAAGCCCCTGAGTTACAACCTAACAGACATAGGTAAATAAGGGGTTCATTATTCAGAGCAGTAGTCAAGGTCTCAATGTGTTTTTTTTTTTTAAATGTGAGATTATGTAACAGGGTCATTGACTCTGGGGGAAGCAGAGAAATGCTGTAACTAGTCTGGAGAAGACACATGTTAGATTAAATAGTGATGTGGCGTTGACTCAGGGGTGAGAAATAAGTGGTTTGTGATTTGGGAACAATAAACTGCAGCACAGTGAAAGAAGGTCAATGCGAGTCTGTTTTGTTCAACTGGAGCCCTTTTGTTCTGCTCTCTTTGGGATGTGAGCGACTGAGCACGTTTTTTTTGTTTTTTTCCAATCACAGTTTAAATATAGGACTGGGGGGAAAAAAATCAATTCACCTACGTATCGCAATTTAGTTTTTTACAATTTTGAAATAAATGTCTTATTGCCAGAAAGAGCAAGTGCAATACAACATATTTGCTTCATTTGAGTCTATGCGGAGGTAGTCAAGTCAATTTTATTTTATTTAGAAGGTTGAAGGAAGTTACCGCTTTTATTATTGTAGTCTGAGTAACGTAACGTCATATCCGTTCCGTATCCGTCAAGAAACCAGAACAAACCGCAGAGAGCCGAGACGAGAAATTAGAAAACGTCGGAGGGTCCGCGTGGATACGATCTGAACCCTCACATTTAAATCCAAAGTGGTAAACACCACTCATACAGTAAATGGAATCGCAATTGCAATCTGCATTTGTTGTGCTTGCATCATGTCTGGTCTCATACACCCCTATACAGAGAGAACATAAGACAAATATAGGAGCATAAATAGGAATTTAAATTGAATATGAAACAAGTAGCACTGGCAGCAATAGCAGCTGTAACACAATCTGTTATAAGACACTTTAACTGATGTATATTATATTAATACCAACATTTTTCCCTCACTGGGGAAATGTTCTGCAGATAATCCATTCTGCTTCAATAGCATATTGCAAATACGTAATAATACTCCTGTACCCAATATGTTATTTACATACTTGTGCTTCTTGTTTGATTTCAATATTCCAAATGTAAAAGCTGCTTGACAGTTATAAAAACAAATGACCGATAAACTAGACTGTGGTGAGACTGGTAAATTCCCTCAGAAAACTTAGCTCCACTGATTCCAGTTTCCTGCATTTGGTTGCTCCGAAAACAATAGTGTAAACAGGAAACAGATTAGGCTAAAAATAGCAAGCAGGTGATATTAAAAGGTCATATTTGTCATACGTATAATTATTCCAGCATTCAACAGGAGGAGTCATTGTTACCTACAGGCACAGTGACCTAGATTATTACATTCCCTGTGTGTGTGTCATAAAAAGATGTTTTCATGTTTGTAATGGACTCGGGAGCTCAGCGTAGTGATGTGTTATTAATTACTGCATATCTACTGTGTAATGCCGTGCAGTGAGCGAACCAGAGGAATCCAGCCTAAAAACAAGTGCAGATCTAGTTGTTATGTAACGCCGGACTGCCGTCAAACTTCCATCCGCGCTGCATTCAGCATTGTTGTTAACGCAACACACGTTGGGTGGGAAAGGCTTCCTGTTGAGCTACGATGTTGACACTGCATAAGGATGTTCGGCAGCTTGTGGTGTTGTGTAATTTCAGACAGTGTGATGGCTACTTGAGAAACGGACACATTCCCACTGCGACCCGCATCTCCTCCTCCTCCATAGAAACACACATAGCCCACACAGATGTGCGTCCACTCCCATAAACCCATTTCAGCTACTTCTTAAAGAGTTTAGTGCACGACTTTAAATCTGGTGAAGCATTTTAGAAATTATAATGTAAAAGCAGAAATTATAATGACACGTAATTTATATACCATAATATAATTAAAGTAATATATCAGAGTGTGATGATGCATCATATCCCCATCCATTCCCCGCCTCCCTCAGCCCCTTTATCTGTCAGTCTCTGCAGAGCTGGCACCAGGTCAGCCTGCCTCAGTCCTGTTATGTGACTATGACAGCACCCGTCTTACACAAGAGCTCTGCAGTAGCAGCAGCAGCAGCAGCACATACAGCGTGTTTAATCCCTGCCACAGACTCTGCAGACTCCCCAACCTCATTTTCTCTGTGAAGTCAAGGAAACAAAGACAAGAAAGACAAACATTGCAAAATTTTGGGAGATTATATCATAGATTTTTGGCGCAGGTTGTGATAAACAGTGTGCATTGATCTCAAGTCTTGGAGGTTACACTCAAAGGACCCACATTAAAGCTTTGCACTGCAGTTCACAAAGGCTGTCCTCAACCAGAGAAATTCTTAGTCGGCTAACACTCACACGATTTTTTCGACTAATCGACTGATCTGTAAAACTGAGTTCTTCACAAAGAGTCACACAAAAGCACCAATTTAATTATCATGTTTACAAGAGATGTGCTCATTATTCAATTAGTCGACTAACACTCACATGATTTTTTCGACTAATCGATTAATTGATTTAATTGACTGATCTGTAAAACTGAGTTCTTCACAAAGAATCACACAAAAGCACCAATTTAATTATCGTGTTTACCAGAGATGTGCTCATTATTCAATTAGTCGACTAATTGACTAAGAGTTTACAAGTCCAATTTGACCTGACTGAAATGTACATATATGTTGCAATGAACTGCAGTGGTTTTACAGCTAATCTAACGCTCTCTCTCTCTCTCTCTCTCTCTCCCCCCCCTCAGCAAACAGCAGCACTGAAGCTGGATTGTCACGGAGCCCCAAAGTACACGGACTGACCTACATCCGCAGCAGCCTGACCGGCATCACAGCTCCGCTGAAGATTGAGGACGACGGTGATAAACTCAAAATCACCTTTTTTGAGGTTCCTCGTTCAGAACACTAGTTCAATGTCTGAGGTTTTTGTGGAGTTCCACCTCTTTTTGATCTTCTTGGCGAATATGGACACTTGAACGTTTTGATCTTGAAAATTAAGTAACAGAAATCAATGAGGCGATCCCTTCAAGGAGCACAAATACCTCATCAAGAATTTTTTTCCGATCCTGCGACTTAGGTCAAACTCCTTAGTGGCGAAGCAGAAGACTCATAGAGTTTTACATTTTTTCCCTCCCCCCCTTTGCCCTTTGCTAGAGTTATACTCTAGCCCCCAGCTGGGAAAAATGGAAAGTCTGAGTATACACATCCCATCCAGCAGCAACAAAAGTGACATGGAGGTCGACAATTTTTCGTCCTACAGTGGCAGCATCCCATCTCCTACTCCTGAAGGTGGAGCACGGATCAGCCGCCAGTCTAAAGGTTCCAAGTCTAGCGCGAGCTGCCGTCGCAAGCGAGAGTTCATTTCTGATGAGAAGAAAGATGCTTCCTATTGGGAAAAACGGAGGAAGAACAATGAAGCAGCTAAGCGCTCAAGGGAAAAGCGTCGCCTCAATGACATGGTGCTTGAGAACAGGGTCATGGCGCTGAATGAGGAGAACTGTCGTATAAAAACGGAGCTCCTCCAGCTCAAGTTGCGCTTTGGCCTCATCAGCACAGCCTCCTACAT
Source organism: Sebastes fasciatus (assembly GCF_043250625.1). Taxonomy (NCBI): domain Eukaryota; kingdom Metazoa; phylum Chordata; class Actinopteri; order Perciformes; family Sebastidae; genus Sebastes; species Sebastes fasciatus. Next base: position 10,810,961 of record NC_133797.1, on the reverse strand, counting down.
GGAGAAAAGTCAGCAGATCTCCAACAGTGTTGCCAACAATAGTAGCGGGAGCAGCAATGGCACCCCAAACGCCTACCTCTCAAGCAGCGGCTACTCCAGTGCATCCCAGGTGATGCTGAATTCTGACTCATCTGAAACTGAGCAGTCGAGCCGCGGCGAGCGCCACAGCACACTCCACCAGTACTCTCCCCGGGGCTCCATCTCTGACATGTCTGATTCCTCCTCCAGAGACAGCCCAGAACCCACGGGCTACAACATAAAGACAGAGCCCTCAAGTATGGAGATGGCCAGAGTGGAAAGCAATCGTATGCCAAGTGGGGCCTACCATGGCAACCACACTGCACTGGTTTCTCCTCACCAGCAAAACACCCCATTGGCTGAAAGTGCCATGGACTACCAGCACCACCAACAGCAGCAGCAGCAGTGCCACATGGAGGCCTCCAGTCCCGCTCCTCAGGCCACCTCTGCACAGAGGAGCGTGATCTTGTATCGCTCCAGCAGCGGCTGTTACCCCATGGAGACCCAGAGGCCGGAGGACCAGCAGACCCAGCAGAACAGACCGCTGCAGCACTCCTCGACCCTCAAGTTCTCCGACTGCTCAGCGACCATCACAGAGGTCGCTGAGAAGCTAGAGAGGACAAAGACCATGGACTCACCTCAGTATGAATACACTAATGATCATGATGAGTCGACAGAGGAGCTGCAGCAAAGTTACAATTCCAACGCCCAACAGCAGCGTGAGAACCATCACAGGCACTACAGCTACCAGGGTCAGGAGAGCAGTCTTCAGCAAGCAGAAAGTCACCAGAACCCCTTTGCCCCTGATCTGGTACGCAACACTGAGGAGGGCAAGTCCTCCTTCCCACAGCACAACGGCTACCTCAACACACTGGACGAAGAGCCCCCGGTGCTCACCTACGAGGGAGGCCCCAGAGCCGGCGGTTTCTACCAGGAGAACTCTTTCGCTAAAGACACCTCATCCAGTGACGGGGACCCTCGTAGCTCTGACAAGGAGGGCTCCACAGACGACGAGTCCCCCTCCTCGTCCTCCTCAGACATCAGCAGCTACCACCAGAAGGCAGTGGGAGCTGCCGGCTCGCACCGCGAGTTCCACGCCGAGTTCAAAGCCACTGCCCTGCCCCACAAGCTCCGTCTCAAGTACAGAGCTCTGTCCAATGGGGCAGCAGGACTACAGATGGAGGGAACAGTCAACACCTCCATGTCCCCCTCTCCCACTTTGCCTCAGCACCCTTACTTAGCTCTCCCCAGCAACCTTCACAGCACCCAGGCCAACGGGGAGAGCAAAGAGGTGGAAAACGAGACTGATTATGAGAGGGTGGAGGCTAGAAAGGAGGGAGAGAAAAAGGGATCCAGCAGCAGCAGCAGCAGCAGCAGCAAAAGTGGACGCAATAAGAGGCGAGATTAAGGACTAATAGGAACATTTTCCTGTCACCTCTTTGTCGTCTTCAGCAGACAGACAAATATAACTGACTCACATCGCCACCTTACAAGACATTAAAAGCCGGCGATCTGTTTGAGGTGCCGTAAGGATGTGATTTCACCAAGTTTCACTGTGTCAGCTCTTCCTCTTCCTCTTCCTCTTCGCTCTCTCCTACCTCCCACCTATCCCTCCAATTAAAATGATAGATCACTTAACGAGGGAGGGGACAGAATGAAACTCTCCAGAGCTGGAGTCTGGGATATTTCCCTTGCGGAAAATTCAAACATTATTCAATTATTCATTATTGTAAACTGCCTTGTTGGCCGGCCAGCATTTATTGTGGCATTATGGGAACATTCCTTTGACCAAAGAATACACATCCTTCCTTTAGTGTCAGAAGAGTTACATTCGTCCTCCCTCTGAACACACCTGTACCATTTGATCCTCCACCCTCTTACCATCCGCACACACGAGTCCCTTCACTTCTGAAGCACTTAGATTGTATATTACTGTGATATATAAATTTGCATATATGGAATATATATTTTAAGAAGAAAAATGTGTTAAAAAAAAAAAAAAAAAGCAGTGGGATGCGGAAGTCGTAGACTTAAAAGTGATCACTTTGTACAGCCGCTCTTGTTAAGAAAATGCCTCAAAGATTTTCTTTTAACTAGAACATGATCCACAACTTGTATAAAAAAAAAAGAAAAAAAAAAAAAAAAAGAAAGGTACACTTTTTTAGATGTATGGATCAGATCGGTGGCCTCATTCAGGAGCTCTTTGACACTCAAAGCTGTCAAAACGGTCAAGGCCAGTTATCCGCATATCAGTCAAGGCTATGCAGTCACACGTTGCTGTTTGCAAAACCTGACAAGCACAAGGCAAGCCTCGCCTGCCAGCCAGCCGTTCAACGAAGATCAATACATCTTCATTTCCAGACAAATGTTGTCTGTCTAATAAATTAAACGGCTCTCCAGTCGCAAATCAGCAAAGCTGCTCTCTCTTCATAAGGTGCCTCTTTATTGTGTTGTCCCTCGTCCCCACTTTGGCCAATGTCTTAACGATCCCACTCACCTTCGCACTGACTTGTTTTAGCTACAGTAGCTGCAGTAGATCATACAGTCTGTACAAGTTTAACTGTTTCACTTCCTGGTGCCTGCCTCTGGCCACTATGTATAAATGTAAAGTTGTCTTTATCTCTTGTATACTGCTGTCATTATTTTATTATTATTTTATTGATATTTTCTATTATATTCGTTTATTATTTGGGCTATTATTATGTGTATTTTTCTGTCATCCTGTTGTGTCATTTTGCTCTATGCTCTTCCTGGTTGTGCTGTGTATTTACCCATGATGCCCTTTGCCCCAGTTACCATTTGTACTCTGTGTTACCGTATAACCTTTGTTGTTTGCCGAATGGCTTTCTGAAAATGGGAAAAGAAAAAAAAATGGAGAAAAAGGCTTGTCCAGAAGTGATTATGTATTGCTATACTTCATATGGATATGCAAAATGGTTACAAAAACACTCATTTTTCATTGTGAAAGATTCAAAATGGAGAAAAAAATAAAAGGTTGTTGAATTTATTTACGTCTCTTTTGAACTTTTTGATTCACTTTTATGAAATGCCCGGTGAAAGTGACACACAAGCACTCGCACGCACACACAGACACAGACACAGACACAGACCAGCCTTCTTCTAGCAGAAGACCAACTAGCTGATTCACAGCTCACAGACAGCAACATCCCAGTCTGCCAGTACAGCTCAGCGTGAGCCAACACAGACAGAAAAACTTCACTGGTTCACTGCGTCATCACTTAATGCCGCCTACTGGCAGAGACTCACTGAACAAATGGGAACACCACTCAGACTGTGTGGTACAGCAGTACAGGAGGGAACCTGTTCGCTAAACTTAACCCCAGTCTGAATATTCATGTAATATATTTATGCTGACAGTCACAAAATACACATGACTCCAATAAAAACCACAAAGTACACTTCATATTTTGCTAACTGTTTGCTCACAAGGGTATATTCAGTGGATAAAATAGTAAATACATTTAATGAAAAGGTCGAGCAGTTAGCTCAAATAGAGACTGAATGAGTAAAATATGACATAAATAGTTCAAAATTGCTTGTGAGTAGGGCTCAGGGGTCGATTTAAAGAGCTTTACATATGGTAAATAAATGCATCACAAGAACATTCATAGTTAGCTGCACTAATCAATGTTTTAATACTAAGAATGGATTACTATGAAGTAGGGCTGTCAATGGATTCAAATATTTAATCCAAGTTAATCTCAAATGTTTTATCTGTTCAAAATGTACCTCAAAGGGAGATTTGTCAAGTATTTAATACTCGTATCAACATGGGAGTGGGCAAATATGCTTGCCTTATGTAAATGTATGTATATATTTATTATCGGAAATCAATTAACAACACAAAACAATAATAAATATTGTCCAGAAACCCTCACAGGTACTGCATTTAGCATAAAAAATATGACAACAGCTGTCAGTGTGTCAGTGTGCTGACTTGACTCTGACTTGCCCCAAACTGCATGTGATTATCATAAAGTGGGCATGTCTGTAAAGGGGAGACTCGTGGGTACCCATAGAACCCATTTACATTCACATATCTTGAGGTCAGAGGTCAAAGGACCCCTTTGAAAATGGCCATGCCAGTTTTTCCTCACCAAAATTGTACATAAGTTTGAAGCATTATTTAGCCTCCTTGTCGACAAGCTATTATGAGATGGTTGGTACAAACTTAAGAATGGATTCATTAGGTTTTTTAGTTTCTTATGGTGCCAATATCTTCTTTCTAGCTTTAAAACTGAGCCCGCTACAACCTAAAAATAGCAATTTGCATAAATGCCGTAAAGAAATTAGAAGCGTTTTGCGTTAACATGTTATAATTGCGTTAACTTTGACAGCCCTACCAAGAATGGATTACTATGAAGTGTATTGTGAAAGGATGAACCCAGAGAGTTACCACCGACTCGGCAATTTTCCTCAGCTCTACCGAGCATTTTTAGCATCTTTCAGCTCATTGTTTTGGTTTAATAGCCCGAAACTTTTTTTTTTGGTTCACTCTCACGGCTCTCATCCACCTGACTGTACACTACCTGCCCAGCACCAAACGGCAGACAAAGGTGGTCACTGTATGTGAGGTGGGGTTCTTGTTTTTGTGTCATATTTGCTCACCAAACTTAATTCCTATCAGCTAGCCTTTATGTTGAAATAAAGTATTAAATCTTGAAAGAGAGCTAAAAGGAGAAGGTATATTTGACCTAAATCTGTCCAGTAGCCAGAAGCACAACTTGAATTGATTGTTACATAGCTGCTGAATGTGTAAATAAGCAACTGTTTGCCAACACCTTTGCAACAACGTCAGAAGATGCTAATTTGTCAATTTTGCATTTACAGCTTGGTCCGCAGCCCCGAAGCAAAAAAAAAAAAAAAAGCCCAAAAACATTACTTTAATTAATAAAAGGTACAAGAAAACAGGAGATTTTTAAATTTAGATCCATTAGATGAAACGTTCTGCATTCTTCACATTAAAAGCAGTCTACAGGCTGATAGAGGAAACCCAGAGAGTCATGGAAGGTCTCAGTTTTTAGGTTAGGTTACAACATGTTCACATATTGACAATTGAAATTAATTAAAAAACGTTAATACGTGTAAAAACAACAGTCCCCTTAAGCCCCACTCTTGAAAAAGCCTGTCTGCTCTGATTGGCTTGCGAGAAAAATATTGCGCACCTTTGCAAAGGTAGTTCTCAAGCCGTGTGCTGTATATTCTAATGAGCCTGCATGTGACATAGGGAGGGGAGGAAAATCTGAATTGCTTGTTGAATCAAATGTTTTCTGATCCAGGCAGCCCACAAAAAATACTTAATTCACAGTTTGTGGGTTGGTAAGCACTCCAGATACCAAAAAGTATGTGCACAAGCACTGACAAAGGGATTTTTTCATGATTTGTCCTCTTTAAGACCACATACTAAGCAGTGTTACATCACACAAGTAGTACTTCCACATAAGCAAAGTTACATAATAGCTTTCTGTCTCTGATGTAGTCCAGAAATGAGCTAATACTTCAACAGATGTGCTTTAGTCGGACAAAAGAAGAGAGAAGTATGTATCAGAGGGCAACAAGCATAAACAAGTTACATAACAGTCTTGGGAGTGAACTGCGTCAGACTGTGCGGCAGCCTCCATCTGACCCTGCCATTAATGGAGCAATAGCCGGTGGGAAGAACAAGTTGGCATGGGCAGAGTGTGCCACTGACAAGGCTTACACAAGAGCCATTACAGGAACGGGAGCCTATCAGATAAAGAGGTGTCGCAATTTCAAGGAAACTCCCTTATTTCTTGAGAATCTCCGGACAGCAGAAAATGTCAACAAAGACAAAAAAAAAACCCACTTGGACATGTTTTCATTCTAAGGGGTTTAATAATTGTTAAATTTTGTGACACAAATTAAACACATCCACACAGTAGCTTGTTCCTGCATCCCAGTTTCACATAAAGACAGAAGGATGTACATGTGTGGAAGCAGCTGACCACAGATAGACCTATAAACTCTAATGCGTTTTCACTTCTGCCCTCCATGCCACCCACCAGCCAGCTAGAACAAGGTGACATTCCTGAGAAAACCGCAGTGCTCTCTCCTTTCCTCGTTCTCTCTCCTACACCTTCCCCCTCCTGCTCCCTCCTCTCAGTGTCTCTTGTTCTCGCTCTCTCTCACTCATCCCCCCTTTTTTTCCAACCCATCTTTGAGCTGTAAAAGCTGCTTTGTATTGTGCGGAGGCTTGTGAAAACGGGCCAGGAGAGTAAAAGTAGGTCAGAGAGGAGGGATAGGAGAGGATGGAGGAGAGGGAGAGGAGCGAGGGGTTATTCAGAGTGGAGGGAGGTAGGGAGAGAGGGAGGGAGGGAGGGAGGGAGGTAGGGTTACGTCACATGTCTCTACCATGTAAACTTGAACAAACTTCTCATAAAGAAGTTCTCTCTTGTTGCTGCCTGAGGGAGCAGCTCATGAGCTCATGCACGTACACACACGCACACACTTGGGTGACACCTTACACACACAGACCGATTATTATTACCTAAGAGCTAATAGGATTATCAATTAGAAAGCTCCATGACATTTACATATGACTGTAGATCACTATTGTTATCATCATCATTGCTATTTTCATGGGTTCTAGTAGCATCTTATGACAGACTGAAGCGTATTCTTATAATTTGAGTCACTTATTTCCTGGAATTTGGGCAGCGAAATGTGTAGCTATGAGGAAACTTGTAAACATCCACTCTGATAATTGTCACTCATACTCAGACAGCGAGTCACGGCGTTATCAGGTGACAGGTTTCCTTTAGATACAAAATTTTAGTGTGACCTAATTTGGATTTTTGTCTCAATGTTTGCCCACAAACAAATCCACCTGTCTCTCAGGTGTGGGATCCTGGATTATTAACTGCCTGCAGTGCAAGGAAGTCAATGAAAGCTGGCAGCGAGGAATGAGTGTGTGTGTGTGTGTGAGAGAGAGGGGGGTGTTGGCCCTGCGCTGCCTGCGGTGATCAACAGCCCTGGTTATGTAACATGGATGCTGCAGTATGTAGGTCAGCAGCACAGGGAGAGGCAGGGCTGGGGTAAGGAGGACGGAGCTGGGGAGTGTGTTAGACTGTGTGTTGGCATGCACGAGTGCGTGTTCACACTTATATAATACTGGTTTCAGTCATTTTAGCCGGTTGTCCACATACAGGATGTACAGCTTATATAATGGCCAGCACACACTGCTGAAGGAGACTCACCGGCCGAGAGGGAGAAATCACCATTATGCAACGAAGCTAAACTGACCCAGCTTTATACATTAACTTGGAGGGTATATAGCAGATGTTTGCTTTTCACAATCCAATCCTCCTAAAGTTTAAATTGCAAGGTCTTGTGTCCTCTGATGCAAATAAACTTCTGAAAGGAAAAGATTTCAACACATAAAATAATAAAAAAAATAGGGCTGTCAATAAATTTAAATATTGAATTGTGATTAATCGCATGATGGTCCATAGTTAATCACGATTAATCACTTTTTTTATCTGTTCAAAATGTACCTTAAAGGGAGATTTGTCAAGTATTTAATACTCTTATCAACAAGGGAGTGGGCAAATATGCTGCTTTATGCTAATGTATGTATATATTTATTATTGGAAATCAATTAAGAACACAAAACAATGACAAATATTGAAATATTGAATATAGAAACCCTCACAGATACTTTATTTAGCATACAAATATGCTCAAATCATAACATGGTAAACTGCAGCCCAACAGGCAACAACAGCTGTCAGTGTCAGTGTGCTGACTTGACTATGACTTGCCCCAAACTGCATGGGATTATCATAAAGTGATATCATAAAGTGATTATCATAAAGTGAGCATGTCTGTAAAGGGGAGACTCGTGGGTACCCATAGAACCCATTTTCATTCACATATCTTGAGGTCAGAAGTCAAGGGACCCCTTTGAAAATGGCCATGCCAGTTTTTCCTTGCCAAAATTTAGCGTAAGTGTGGAGCATTATTTAGCCTCCTTTGCAACAAACTGAGCCCGCTCCAACCTAAAACTCGCAAATTGCGTTAATGCAATAAAGAAATTAGTGGCGAAATTAGTTAGCCCTAATAAAAAAACATGATCAGCTTGTTAGCACCAACTTGTGCTGAAAGGAAAATAAAAGTCTGGATTTGATTAGGATCAGTCAGGATATAGACCTGCTGCGCTGTGTTTGTTGGAACAATTGGATAAAGTAATCAAAATAATGCTAATCGTGATGAAATTATTATCCAAATATTATCCAAAGGTTTTAAACACATGAATAACGGTCACTGAGAAGTTCCCCAGTTAAAGAATAAATAACTCTGGAATGCAGTTAATCAATTATTAAACGCCTTGCAGCATGACTGGTCATGCTAATCGAGAGTCTCAGTGAGATATACTGGAACTATTAATAATCCTTAGGATCTTTTGAATTTCATCCTTCATTTCCTTGCAGTACATGTTTAGTTTTAGTTTATTCAAAAAGTTTGGTAACACTTGGCCAAATGACAATTTCCAAATCTCAATATATATTTTATTTCCACCACCATGAATGGGGCTCAGATTCGGTACACGCCTGCAGGAAGCCTGAAAGAGAAAACAGAGCGAGGGAGAAAAACGACTCCTCTGTTGAACATGCTTGGTTGGCTGCGGTTCAGGAGAGAGTTATGTTGCCTGCCATGACCCATTCAAACCCTGCTGCCTCTGTCCTACACAGCACTGTAAAATAGGTCAGTGTATGCTTGTGTGTGTGAGCGTGTGTGCACCGCTACAGATGTGTGTACAACAATGATTTGCGGGCTTCCAACTTAAGTAACTTCACCATGAAACACACAGACACACACACTATACCGATGCATTTACATCACATCGTAAAAATAGTCCATAGGAACACTGTGCACTTTTGAAATGAAAGTAGGCCACTAGGAATAACTGCCTGTGTGCGCGTGCACGCGCAAGAGAGATGAATCAGCTCCATGTTATGCAATGCTAAACCACCCTTGGGCCTCATTACCATATCTTGTGCCCTTGTGCTACAGGAAGTAGCCTGTTGCCGTACGTGTCTGTGTGTGTTTGTCCAAAAGGAGGGTACGGAGAGTGATACCCTTTTGGCATCTGACCTTAAAGGGGACATATCAAGCTCATTTCCAGGTTCATACTTGTATTTTGGGTTTCTACAAGAACATTTTTCTTTACTTTAATGTTCAAAAAACACATTCTTTTTCTTCTGTCCGTCTGAATATACCTGTCTGAAATGCTCTGTTTTAGCGCCTGTCTCTTTAAACCCCCCTCCCGAAAAAGCCTGTCTGCTCTGATTGGCTGGCGAGAAAAATATGGTACACCTTTGCAAAGGTAGTTCTCAAGCTGTGGTGATATAGGCCCAATTCCAAACCACCCAATACACCCTCTCCTTACCCACTTCCACTCTGTTTGCACATTCACGTGGAGGGTCTGCCTTATTAAGTGCCATCCTAAACCAATTAGTGAGGAGTGGAAATGGGTTATATAACCCTCCAACAGCGAGCACAGGCCGGCTTAACCAGCTGCCCTTAATGACGATGTGCAATGCCGTTTTGTGTTCGTCACAGAACACGTCCCAATGTCAGTTCAGTGAGACTACCGGTACAAACATTTATTATTTACATTCGTAAACTGCTCGAACTAAGATAGACATTTAATTTATTCCACTTTATTGTCATACAGACGTTATTAACTTAAAGTAAATAGATTGTATTTAGGATCAAATATATCCTTGTCTAGTCTAGTAAATGGTGCACATGTTCATTTAATTGTATGTAAAGTATATTTATACATATGTACACAACATATATTTATTATTTTAACCCATCTCAGCAGCTATAACCCCATCATTTCTTATATCTTCAACTGTGTAATACTGACTTCACAAACAATCCAATAATTTAGTGCAATATTTCAACTGTGCAATATTCTGGTTTACTCTGGCATTAACAATAATTTATTTATACAGTAAATTTAAACCAATATTCTTAATTATTTATACTATTCTTGCATTTTTACACACCTAATGATAGATCCTATTTTTCAGCATTATTATTTGCACTGTTCTACGTATATATATATATATATATATATATATATACATAACTCAATTTGTCCCCAGTAATCAATAAAGTATTTCTGATTCTGATATTTATTTATTTCCTTGCCGGAGGGAGGGAAGTTCGTCCCGAAGCTTGCCACTGTATTTATACCCTCCACCTTAAAGAAGGTGCTTCGTTGAGCTGTGAGTTTGACTACAGACAGAGTTCACTCCGTCACCCCGAGTGGGAGTGGGGAGGGACCGGATTGGAATTGGGCCATATTGTAATGAACCTGCATGTGATATAGGAAGGGGAGCCAAATCTGAATGGCTTGTTGAATCAAATGTTTACTGATCGAGGCAGCCCACAGAAAACTGACTGGGTTGTGTTATTTCACAGTTTGTGGGTCGGTAGGCAACTCCAGATACCCAAATCTATGTGCACAAGCACTGAAAAAGTGAGTTTTTCATGATATGTTCCCTTTAACAATCCATCATCTGACTGTTCAATTTGTCAGCCTGCTGAGCTTTCACTTGTTTTCAAACTGTTTCTGCACGGCAGCTGTGTAAAAAATGGAACTTCTCTTTGTTTTTATAATCAAGGTAATTTGACAAAATCCCACTTTAGAAAGGTTTTCCAAAATCATCTCAGTCCACTTTTGGTCAAAATCTAATCAGACACATAGCACTCATGATTATAATAACTTTTAACATACAGTATTGCCTATCAAGTTTTTTTAGGGATTTATTTATTTTATACAAATGAAAAGTAAAATTTAAAACAAACTTTTTTTTTAATGGTCATATTTTAGGAAGTGACCTCATCCTTTATGAGTAGTAGGTAATTGTATTTTTTCTAACACAATTCTGTACTTTCCCATCTAAGTCACTGTGAAAGGAGTGATACAAAAGTTATTTCAACTTTAACGCAGAGGCACTTTTTTGCTCAGAATATGTCTAAATATTAATAAGAGTATCTTTATTATATTGAGCCCAGCACATTTTACACAATCAATCCTCGATTCTCTCAAAGTTTAAAAGAATAGTTCCGACATTTTAGGAAGTATGCTTATTCGCTTTCCTGCCGAGAGTTAGATGAGAAGATTGATAGGCTAGCTGTCTGTCTTAGCATGCTACATATGAGCAGCCAGTTAGCTTAGCTTAGCACAAAGACTGGCTCTGTTGCTGGACACTCCAGGAAGTCACTAACCTGACCCGCCAGATGGTTTGTTACACAGAACCATCTGAGGTGCGGTCATTGGAAATTGTTCGGAAAAGGGCAGGCACTGGCAGGCAGGTGATTGGATGAACCATCTGTCAATCAAACCTTTGCAGAAGCCAGTCGGGAGAAGAGCGAAAACATGTATACATCGAGAACAGCCTTCAGTGCCGTTCTTTGTTCTTCTTTCAATGAGGATACTCTCCAGTTCTGATATAACTGATGCTATTGCAGCACCTACGCTAACCTCTTCAGGAGCCGCCATTGTTGTTTAGGACGAACAATCACCTCTCTGTGTCGTCACATCTCTCTCACACACCTACGCCACGCCCATAGCTGCCAGTAGCTCCTCTCAGGACACTGATTGGTCCGTGATCTGGCTTGCCGGACACAAACGCATAATTGACGCTTGTGTGATCCGCGATTATCGCGTGATCTTGTGACATCCTGAGAATCCAGCTGCCGTGCAAGGTAAGGTAGTCACCGCACCAAGCGGCAACCTCCGGTGCTGAAAAATTAATTTTGGCTCCAAAGCAAATAGAAGTATTTCCCAAATGTTGAACTATTCTCTATCTGTTACTATATCTACTATTATATATCTAACTGTCTAGTCTTTTTTTTTTTTTTTTTTTAAATCAAAATCTATGTAATGTATGAAATTGTTAAGAGTAATCAGCGGGGAAGTCATCTCATAAGTAAGCCTAATAAAAACAGTAGGTGTGATGGGTTTTTGTACATTGAGTGTCTTTTACCTATTTTACTATTTCACATTACACCAAAGAACAGCTTCATGCTATCTGATGATGAATACTGATTCAGTCCAGACAGTTCGCACGTAGTTGCCAGACAACTCTGACTCAGGTGTTATAAATGTCTCTCCCCTTCTTCCACTTAAAATGATTCATATTTGTGAGCTGTATGTGTACAAAACAAATATTTTACTGAAGTACACTAATAGCCCCTGAACACATTAACTCAAGTGCACAGTTTCAAATCCAAGCTGCCACGTTGTTCCATAAATATTTTAACTGGAACCTCACGGGAGATCAATAAAGTTAATTAAACATGGAGAGAAGGTAGAATACCTGCCTTTATAAGAAACTCTGGTAACACTTTACAGGAAGGCAATAAGGGTTTATATGCTCATGGTCGTGTCTAGAAGGAAGCCCCCAAACCGCGAAATCTGATCTGAGATATGCAAAAACTTGCAAAACCGACAACCAATCCTGACCTTAATCATTTAAGGTCAATGCCTAACCTTAACGACCTCACTAGAGTTTCCCCGGTTTTGGGGATCCCTTCTAGCAACTACCTCTGCTCACCCCTCCCTTTCCTAGACGCAGAGTGAAAACCGTGGCAACTGTGTGGTATCTTTCAGGACCTTCGCCTCGATTACTTTAAGAAAACGGAAGTCAGACGGCGGCTGGTGTTACCACAGTTTTGTGGCTCACGTTACCGCAGTTTCACATGCGTGTTGAAGAACTACGGTGGCCTTCAGGTAACGTAAAAACGTGAAAGGCTCTCTCTAGAGCCAGTGTTGGATTTGTCTGTTTTGGGCTACTGTAGAAACACGGCGGAGCAACATGGCGGACTCCTTGGAGAGTACCCGCTCCCTATGTAGACATGAAGAGCTCATTCTAAGCTAACGAAAACACAACGATACTTATTTTACTTACTAAAGAAAACGTAGTTATGAATATTATATTCCATTTCTGCCAATAGATCCCCCGAAATCATACACACCAAGACTGCTTTGTATTTTTAGCTGCCAAATAAATAAAGGGTATGTTTTTCAGTTTGAAATACGTGATAAAGCACCTAGCTGCATAAACGGTTGTCCAAATACAATTTTTTGGGCTTTGAAGTTTTGTCGAGAAATATTCGAAGATATTCGAAGCTTCGCGACGCAGCCTGGTGCTGCCGGACTACTGTACACACACGCACCTCTAAACACAACAAACAGTGACATCCGTCTGAAAATAACTATTAATGATTCGTGTTGAATATGAATAACGTTGTGGGATATTTCCGTATATCATGGACTATTTGGGGATTTATACATTATTATTACATACTTAAATATATATACATATAAAAAACTAACTAAAACAAAGCAGTCGAATACTGATTTGGAGGTTGATTACCCTGGCAACGGTCGAAGCCTCAAAGCATTCGGGTCAGCCCTAGCTGCATGTATGTCTTAAAAGATAGCTTCTGATTTCATCAAGTCTATCTTTGTACAATTCTCAAATGCCCGTATGGACATTGAAAGAGTTTTCTCTAATCACTCCTCTTGTTCATACTGCCTGTGTAGAGATCCCTTGTTAGCCAACTCTAATGGAAAAGGTGGGCGGACAAAATCCACAGTCCTCATTCTAGCTAAACTAATATGAGGCTTTAGCAGTCTGGGTTTGCCAAATCGAGTCTTCCAAAGTTATGCTCCTCTCAGGAATAAATTCCCTTTTAGTGTTACTATCGCTTCACTCTGCTGCCCTGCTCAGCAAGAAATCTCTGCACAGGAAACACTTAAACTAGTACTAATAGGCCTGTATATTTAGGAAGACACCTCTCTTCACAGTCAGTATGGAGAGGATACATTATTACAGAGATATACATGTAGACATGTGAGTCAAAACAGACTTGTCTATCCTTTAACCCACATATTTATATTGCGTTGATGCTTCAGATACAGTACACACAGGTGGTACTGTGCTGTTTCATCAGGATTAATGCACAGTCTGCATTTTCCATGTAAGCCAACATTATTGGTGCTCCAGCAGCAGCCTGACTGACAAACAACATGTTGAAGCTGTGGTGAGTGAGGTAACCTGCAATCCTTCGTGGTGGTTATTAAGTGGATTAACCTCTTTAGATTAGTCTTAGCCATTTCTCCCATCTGTCTACTGTTACACCACAGATCTGCTACTACAGCCACCACAGGACACACACACACACACACACACACACACACACACACAAGAAAACACAGCAAAAGAGGCATTAGAAATATGTTTACATGAGCATGTAAGCAAATCTTCTCCCACTGACGTTGTGTACCGTAACACACACACACACACACACACACACACACACACACACACACACACACGCACACACACACACACACACACATACACACACACACACACACACACACACACACACACACACACGCACGCACACACACACACACACACACACGATCAAATGCATGCTCACATGCTTACATTTTACTGCTGGCATGCTCACACAGTGGCCTTTGCCTCACATGCAAGAAAACCCTAATCTGTGATTAGTCGTTGGTTATTATTCTCAGTTGAGTGAACAGCAGACATGCAACTCATGTTGCACGTTATGCATATCTCTCCATATAGACCGATTTAGACTAAATATATAAGTGTGTCTCCTTGTAGTCGTTTTGCATGTCTTTGCAATCATTTTGTGTGTCTCTGTAGTTGTTTCGCGTCTCCTTGTAGTTGTTTTGTGACTCTTTGTAGTTGTGTGTCTCTTTGTAGTCATTTTGAGTCTCTTTATAATCATTTTGCATCTATTTGTAATCGTTTTGCGTCTATTTGTAAATGGTTTGCCTCTATTTGTAATTGTTTTGCGTCTATTAGTAAACGTTTGCGTCTATTTTTAACCATTTTGCATCTCTTTGTAGTCATTTTGAGTCTCTTTATAATCATTTTGCATCTATTTGTAATCGTTTTGCGTCTATTCGTAAACGTTTTGTGTCTATTTGTAAATGGTTTGCCTCTATTTGTAATTGTTTTGCGTCTATTAGTAAACGTTTGCGTCTATTTTTAACCATTTTGCATCTCTTTGTAGTCATTTTTAGTCTCTTTATAATCGTTTTGCATCTATTTGTAATCGTTTTGCGTCTCTTTGTAGCTGTTATGCATCTATTTGTAAATGTTTTGCATCCATTTGTAAATGTTTTGCGTCTATTTGTAACCATTTTGCATCTCTTTGTAATTGTTATGCGTCTCTTTGTAATCGTTTTGCGTTTATTTGTAAACGTTTTGCATCTATTTGTAACCATTTTGCATCTCTTTGTAATTGTTATGCGTCTCTTTGTAATCGTTTTGCGTTTATTTGTAAACGTTTTGCATCTATTTGTAAACATTTTGCATCTATTTGTAATTGTTTTGTGTCTCTTTGTAATCATTTAGCATCTATTTGTAAATGTTTTGTGTCTCTTTTTAGTTGTTATGTGACTCTTTGTAGACGTTTTGATTGACTTTCCAGCAAGGAATGTTAAAGGTTTGTTTTTTTCAAATTGATTTATTCTGATGAAAGCCTAAAGAAAAGTTACAAAGAGCTCTGTTTTTCTATAGGAGGCCACAGAGGATCGTATTCCTCATGACTTGTTATCTTCTGATCACCAGCAAAATAATTAGACTAAATTAAATTATAGAAAAAATTATTGCATGTTTACATGAAAATGTACACCCTAACCTCAAAATATCCCTGCATGTTTCAGTCTCTCATACACAAATTTGTTATTTGATATTTGCTAGAAATAGGGGAGAAAAAGGGCTGTCAATCGATCAAAATATTTAATTGTGATTAATTGCATGATTGTAGTTAATCAGGATTAATTGCACATTTTTTATCTGTTCGTTATAATCTGGAGTGGGCAAATATGCTGCTTTATGCAAATGTATATATATATATTTATTATTAGAAATCAATTAACAACACAAAACAATGATAAATATTGTCCAGAAACCCTCACAGGTACTGCATTTAGCATAAAGAATATGCTCAAATCATAACATTGCAAACTGCAGCCCAACAGGCAACAACAGCTGTCAGTGTGTCAGTGTGCTGACTTGACTCAAATTAAAAAAAATATTTAATTTTGTGGGTATATTTTATAATGAATAGTTTCCAAATTCTTATATGTGATGCCTGTCTGATATTAACCACCATAACTCATAAATCAGCATGTATGGCCAGTGCACAAATTTGGTACATTTATCCTTCCACAAAACCACATTTCCAGGCAGTTAGAAAATAAGCATGATTATGTAATACCCATGTCTGTTCTGATACAGAGCTACACCCAGATGTACATGACAAACCTCTAGGCTACACATTTTCTGTAGTTGAAATAACACATTTAGAAGATTAGGCAGCCCTGATACAGGTAGACAGGTAGCCTACAGGTGCTCTTTCAGTGCTTTCTAGTTCTTACTGTGTTGCTGCTTCTCCAGGTAGATAAAGTGTTGTTCTTAACTAGGTTACTCACCAAAGAGAAGCTACCTGTGTTGAAGGAAGGCCATCTGGTAGAGGTCAAAGTGTGTAAACAAACTACGACGCATGCGCCCAGTTCATTGCCGTTTTCTTTTCGGTCGTGTCTAGAAGGGAGCCCGCAAATTGCGAAATCTGCCCGACGACCTATCCTAACCTTAACTAACGAGATCAATGCCTAACCTTAATCATCTCGCGAGAGTTTCCCCAATTAGCTGTTTCCCTTCTAGACACGACCCTTCTTTTCTGAGCACCTGACTTTTGATGAGTGGCCTTTTTTTTTTATTTCTTTTTTTTATAGTTATTTATAATGATTTAATTCCCAGTGTAGTTTAAGTGCACAGATATCGTTTTGGACATTAAGTTTATTGTTAAACTGTAAAATATCCATCCACAAGAATCAGATTCAGATTTATATTGCCAAGTACATACAGTAGCCTACATGGAATTTGACTCCAGTTTTATGCAGCGCTCTCAATGTACTTATACAGAATAGAAATAACAGCAACAACAAAAATCATGTGCCTCTGTGTTCTCCGGTGCTCCTGATGGCATCTGCAAGATTTCACAGACCAGAGGAAAACAACCAATCAGAGCCGAGCTGGAGTCTTGCCGACTCTGAGCAGCTGTCAATCACTCACAAACTCGGATCAAACATGAATTAATATTCTGTTACTGTAATGCCTATTTCTGTCCTCAAATGTTTTCAGAAACATCTTGTAGTGTACTGTTTAGCTGTAAAATGATAAAGTTTATGACCTGACAGCCATTTTGAGATCAGTTGAGGAAATACCAAGCACCGCCCACCAGCCGGAGCAAATTTTTCTCATTTTACAGCTAGAGAGTACACTACAAGATGTTTCTGAAAACATTTGAGGCAGGAAATAGGCATTACAGTAACAGAATATTGATTCATATTTGATCAGCGCTGCCTAGTTTGACCGTTTGATTGGAGTTCGCAAGTTATTAACAGCTGTCTCCGTTGAATGAACAGCCAATAGGAACGCTCTCTCTTTGAAATGACCTGTGATTGACTAAAGTCTCCCGTCTCGGGGTAGATTTTTTAAAGCCTAAGAAACAGAGCCATGAGGAGGTGCAGAAGTCTAGTTTTCGCTCAGAATACTTGAATAACAATATGCTGAAAGGTTATTATCAAATTTTTGACAAATGATGCCAAAAACATTCTGCCTACTGCTACTTTAAAGGTGCATCATTACATGTCTTTGTATCAAGTGTTTGATAACCACATTTGAAATCATTGCAAAAAAATGTTGTTTATATATTGGACGATATATTGATATCAGCCCCAAAAATCCAGTATCAGCCGGCTCTATAACACAGATTCATAGCCTTTACCGTACATGGACTTATCGTGCTCACTGTCGTGTGTAGTCACCCCCCAAAAGTCCATTCTGAGCCAGGAAAAACACTGTCATGGTCGGTGACCGGGGTGCCCCACTCACCAAAACATTTCTATGTTTATATGGAACGTATCAAAAGATTTTGGCCACAAACAAACTATTATTTGCATCCCAGTCTGAGTTATTACTAATGATGATTTGATTTTTGCTACAGGCCTAACATACCATGAAACACAAATCATGTAACTACTAATACATGTAAAAACAATTTCAGCAGCTCCCGAGTGAATCCTCCGTGAGTCAAGCCTTGGTGAACTGAGACTAATTTATATTCGGCTCTCACATGATGCCAGTGGACTGAATGTTAGTCGGCCAATCGATTGATTCAACAGTTTGGAAGCTCCTGCCAGGAAAGTGGCCTTATCCGGCCCCGTGCACACTGGAAGTCATTACCACTCGTTTAGCCACGAGGCCCCGGGGCAGAAGAGGACATCAAGAAACAACAAGTGAGGAAAAAAACACAGACTCTGCTCTTCCCTCAGGAAAAAACACACAAGTGCCTTGATGTAATATAAGGTGAGCATGTGACTTTAGTGTCACTGAGACATCCTGTATAGGTGGTGTCAGTCAAAACTAATACATGTAATCATCACACATATATGAACGATGGGTCTGTTTACAAACCATTACTCACCACATACTACACAAACAGGTCAGATTAGATAAACTTTAGTATTGTTACGGCAGATAAAAGGGAGAGAATGGAGGAAGGAAATAAAAAACTGAGTTAAAAAGGGATAAATAGAGGAGAAGAAATAAAAGAGACACACACACACACACTCAAAATATGGAAATTGGAGCTCCGACAACATGCAGCAGAGCTGGCCAGACAGGTCACGACCTCCCTCTACCACACACACATCTGTCACTGTGACCTCTGACCTCCCACATTGTTAGGATGCAGAGGCAGGGGAACGACCCCGTTGACCCGACTCTCCTTTTCCTCACTCGCTTTCAGCTCCATTTCTGCAGATCTTTAGCCACAATAATATGTGTTTGCTCTTTTGTTTGATTCTCATCTGAATCTGATCCCTTTAACTGCTGAGGCAACACTGTTTCCACACAGAGATTTTATCTGAACTTGCATTACGTTACTTAAAATGTAGGTCACTCCTGAAAAGACTGGATGTGTGCCTGCAGGATAAACCAGTTTGTTTGTCTGAAGGATAAACCAGTTTGTTTTGTCTATGAGTGGTAGGCGGTGGGGTGAGCACAGTGAGACAAAACATGTAAAGTGTTGGTGTTTGGCTCCACCTGGTGGTCGGCTACAATCATTACGTTTATCCAGACTTTCAGCTGTAGTTTCAGTGATTATCCCTGGCCGACCTACAAAGCCAGAACTCATGTCAATTTTACAAATAATAATTATAAACTGAAGCCTAAATTTAATATTAATCACAACAGTGGTCCTTATGTTGATATCAAGGGCCCAAATATCAGCCTTTCCTCTTTTTCTGGAGTTATGAAATTCCAAAATCATAAGCAAAAATAATTATTAAACGAATTACCGCCTCGCAGTTGTATGCCTAAGCCATCCAGTCAAGTTGCAGTTTACATCCATGTCTGACCAGACTCAAAAAGGTATTAAGTTGCGGGCCCTAGTCTGTGGAACAAACTGCCTCTCCACATCAGATCGGCTCCCTCTACAGAGTCCTTCAAAGCACAGTGCAAGACCCAACTCTTCTCTTTGGCTTTTGAATGTACTTGAATTGTGATTACTAATTGGCCTTTTATAAAGCTCATAACAGTCTTTTACTCATGGATTTGATCTTGGTCTCTGTCTGTGGATGTGTGTGATTTTGTTGTCTGCACTGTTGACCTGTTTTTATTCTGCCTATGTCTGTAAAGCACTTTGGTCAGCTCATGTTGTTTTAAATGTGCTATAGAAATACATTTGACTTGACTTGACTTAACCACTTAACCCTCCGGCCGCTATTCTGTCTTTCAGAGGTTGTTGCGGGCTGAGTTTTCAAGCTAGAATGAAGATACTGGTATCATATGAAACTACAAAGCCGAAGGAATCCATTGGTATCAAACTTCTCGAGAAGAACGTTAAATAACGCTACAAAGTTACATTAAATTTTGGCGAGGAAAAACTGGCATGGCGATTTTCAAAGGGGTCTCCCCTGAACATCCCCTGTCCCCCACCCCTACCCCTCTAAAAAAAAAAAAGGGCGGGATGGTACGGGGTTAGGAGTATTTTTGGCAAAATGGAAGTTATCACTATATTAACATGTATGATTCCAGTGAATAATTTCCAGTGAGAAACATGCTGTCTTCACATTGGGACTATTTTTACAGACGACTGTTAGAGAGCTTCGTCACGAGGTGCAACGGCAATCACCTGAAGCTCAATATCAGCAAACCCCCCCCCTACCCCCTCCCAGGTTGTCATCCAGGGAGAGGACTTTGTTAAGCTTTGTTGTTCTTGATCTGCTGTACGTCTATCGATGTGTAAGTTCAATGAGAGAAACAAAAAAACAGAGTCAAATTCCTTGTATGTGGGTCATTAAAATTCACCACAGTTTCAAGGTGGGCACCCAAGATTAGTGTCACCAATTCAGTATGCGACCAAATGTGAAATATGATACACAATCTCCCCTTCTGCTCCCAAGTTATGGCATTGAATAATCTAATTTATGAAGGTATCGCGAACGCTCAGGTTCAGGTAAGATCGCAAACAAATTATTAGACATGTGTATAAAACTAACGTTTGTATAACAAGAGATGAATGCATACAAATTTGTCAAAGTTACAATCCAAACATTCGTCAAATTGCATTGAAGTGTATGGGATCTTTGGTTTTCTTTCCCCCAAAAGGGGGCACAACATTGACCTTTTCTGAAGTACCCGTATGTGCCGGTCTGATGCATATAAAAAAGTCATCACTTAATTATTTTATCCTATTAGAGATTTGTGTGAAATGTTGTCATAATTAACATATAAATTCTTGAGTTATGGCCAAAAACGGGTTTTGTGAGGTCACAGTGACCTTGACCTTTGACCACCAAATTCTAATCAGTTCATCTTGAAGAAATTCCCTCCAGGCAATCCTGAGATATGACCTTCACGAGAATGGGATGGACGGGCGGACAACTTGAAAACATAAAGCCTCTACGACAGCCGTGATGTTTTCTGTGTTGTCGTCCCATTCTCGGGATAAAACACAAAACAATGTAGGCACTATGAATGATAGTAAATTGGTTTTATTGGTGGGCATGAAATACTAACTATAAACAGAAAGTGCTTAGATTAGACTTTAAAAATAAAAAATCTGTTGAAATAAAATTTTAGAACAAAAACATGTAGACTTGAATTACAGTAACGTTGACAACTTCTCTTACATCTCAAACATAATGAAGGAGAGAACTAACACAAAAGCCTACAAACAACACAGTCGACAGACAGACAGACAGCAGAAGTCACTCTGTTGACTCCTCCTTCATATGTCATATTTATTGCACCTACCAGACCTTTGTCAACGACCTTCCACCTGACTTATAACAGAGATGCAAAATCCCACCCAAAACTGAGGAGAAACTTCACCAGCGTGCTTTTTGTTCACTTTAAACAGGAATGTGAACCACTCTAAAATTGCACTTTTTACCTTCAAAATTTCTCTTTTAATACTTGCAGAAAGCTGCTTTAAGAGTTTCGGGGAGGATTTCACATCACTGATATGGTCTTATATGTCAATATTCACATACAGGGACACTTCATTTTCACATACATGAACCCATTCTTCAGATTGATCTCATTCACAGCCCCACACAGCTGGAGTGAGCTTCATAGCACTCACAGCAGAAGGCCTGTTGTTCTTCAATCGCCCCGGATTACAGACTGTAGTTGAGTAGCAGCCTTCATCATCATCAGTGAGGAAAACACACCAGAGATACTTCTATGTCAGCTACACAACTCCTCTTCAAACCCTCGGACATGAATGCGACAGTCGAGGCAAGACCGCCGAGTATGCTCACATACAGTTTCTCCTTCGTTTAATTACAGTACAAAGTCAGTTTCCTTCAATCAAAATGATGCAAACTTGAGTTGAGTTTATGAGACATCGAAGCAATTGAAGTACACATATGTCTGAAAGCAATTTAACATTTAAGACTGAAGAGAAGAATCCAAAACTAACACATTTTCTTCATGCCACTTTTGCTCTAAAAGCTGAATACTGAAATGCATTAAATCATTTAATAAAATTACATTAAGTTACATTAAAACATTTAAATCCTAAACTAGGAGACGACTTAATACTTATTACCGAGCGACTCTCTGGACAAATGAGAACTCAATGTCATGAGGCAAACAGTGTTTCTAACACCATTTCAGGGGGAGTATTGTTGTTCTTCGATGCGCTCGGCACGACTGAAATGCTGACTCATCAGTGAGCATCCCTACTTAGTCACTCTGCTTTGCGTGGTTAAAAGAGTCAGTTACTCATTCGCCCACACAGGCTGAAGGAAAAGTCCCACGTCTGCTGTACGAATCCCAGATAAGAATCTGCCAGCCTGATTCTGCTGCCACATTTTCTCCTGCAGAATAATGACACATTACCAGCTGATCCTCATCCTGTTTGTATTTAGCGGCCGTGAAAACTGAAGCACTTTATGATGCGCGGTAATCCACCATGTAATGTCCACATCAATACAATTGGGTATATCTTAGGAAAAAAAGAGGTCCTGGGTGAATTGTGGTTCATTTATCCAAAGATGTTGAAGACGATGGAGAACAATATGAGAATAAAAAATCCTGTTTTCTTCCTCAGTTTCTTCTTCTATGTACTTGGATATTTCTCTCCTCTTGCATCACTCTTTGAACAGTCCAGAGTGATTCTTGGTATAACACATTTCAGTGTTGCTCCGTCTTGATGAGAACTCCTCAAAGGTTATTTTTCAGTCGAAGCTCGGTTGCTCGAGAGTCTCTATTTCAGAGCGGCTCATGTCTGCTGCACAGTGACGACCTCATGGCGGTGAGTAGTTACAAACGGCCACAGACGTGTTGTTGTTTGGGTTGCAGGTGTTTGCAGATGAGCAGCTCCTGTGTCTTCCAGATGTACTCCTGACAGTCAGCCAGGACAGATGCTGTTCACTTAGCGAAACGGCTCTTGGGCTGAGCTCCAGGACTGGAAGAGCAGCCCAGATGTCTCCTGTGGTTCGTCCAGCGCCGACGCAGCACAAAGTCATAGTTGGCGGAGGTGCACATGGCATAAAATACGTTGGCTTTGTCGGGGATCTGGAGATCTGAGGCAGAAAGAGGAATGATGTATGTTTTGCAGTTTTATTTTCCATCAGCCCACTTTATCTGCTCCTATTACTGTTAGTGATTACAGATATTTCTCAGAGTGATTTTTGGAAATGCCGGCATTTTAAATCTATTTATTACACGGCTTTGTTGAATACTTGATTGTCATTGGTGATCTTGCTTGTGTCTTTGATCACAAGTAACTGACAAAAGGAGAGACTCCGTGTCCAAAAAGACAGAAAAGGAGGCTTTGGAGTTAATCCTGTTCTGAGCAGGTTTTACCTGCAAACTTTAGACAGAAAAGCCCGAGGGGAAGATACTGACCTTTTCCATTGTTGAGCACCTGGCAGAGGTTGAAATTATGGGAGCCGAAGTCCTCCATGTTGTGTTTTTCAAGAGCCCTCTCAATCACCTCACGTGTGTGGTCCTGACTGGTCAGCTAGGGATGAGACGGACAGCCAGATGTCAAAATACAACCACAACTATACATGTGACAATTACCTACATTTGAAAGCCTGTCATTTTTATTTAGAACACACACACACACACACACACACACACACATGTATACATACATACACACACATTACATTACCAGTATTATACAGAATATATATATATATATATATATATATATATATATATATATATATATATATGCATTACATTACCCTTCATTTTTGTGCGCAGAATGCATGCACTAGATTGGCCAGGGAGAAGGAGCACCTGTTACAGTCAGCGACTGTCTCAGGATATATATCAGCTTTGCTTAAAGGAACAGTGTTTATGATCTGGTGGTATCTAGTGCTGAGGTTGCAGATTACAACCAACGGAAACTTTTCCCATGTGACAAGTGTGGTGAAGCGAGAGAGAGAGATAGAGAGACAGAGCGACGGCAACAGGAGCGAGTAACGTTATCGACTCCGGCCCAAATAGGAAAAGTTAACAGAGTTTGATTTGTCCGTTCTGGGCTACTGTAGAAACATGGCGGTGCAACATGGCGGACTCCGTGAAGAGGACCCGCTCCCTATGTAGATATAAACGACTCATTCTAAGGTAACAAAAACACAACAACTCTTATTGTCAGGTGATTATTCACTAAAGAAAACATAATTATTAATGTTATATTCTATTTCTGCCAATAAATCCTCCTAATTGTTACACACTGGTCCTTTAAATGAACCCTATGCAAAACTTGAAATTGTAAGAGCCCCAGTCCAGCACATGACAATGAGGAATGAACCCTCTTCAGTGCTTTTGTCCAATGTTCCTCAGTCAGATCCATACCAAGTTCGTCCTCCCCTTTAGTTTTCATTTTGTTTATTACACGGCTTTGTTGAATACTTGATTCTGAATTCTGATTCATCAAAGCTATAGTGATGTGTTTTTCTAACACTGTGGCAGGAGGGAGATTAGGAAAAGAGGGAAACCTTTCCTTGGCAAAGTGGTGGATCTGCATTTATTTAAAGAAATGATTGTTGGGGGGGGGGCATGTTTTCTACACGGGTTTTAGAACATATTTTTGTAGGTATTCCTGCCTTTCAAAAAGTGATTACATTTTCAGAGATACCAGCGCCTCTTTCAAATGAGATAAAGTAAAAACAGTTTTTGATAATCAACTTATTGTATAGATCATTTATCAAGTAAAATAGTGTGAACTGTGAATTCATTTGGTTACTTGCATTGAACATCTTCGTCGTTATTTTAGATTTCTTTATACAATTATTGATTACATTCACTTAAAAAATCTTGTTTTTTTGCAACCAGATGTGACTTGAAAGGGTGGAGCCAAGTACAACCGAACGCTGAATAAGACATTTTTAGGTGACCAAAATGTTAATGTTAACTTTCATGAACTGAAAACACACTGTGAAAGTTGTAAGACAAAAACACAGACAACACCCAGACTGGACAACGCTGTGGTAGCGACCTGTCAATCACAAGGTAGCCACTCCCTAAAGCATACCCTGCTTTATGGTCTATTTGACTTTAAATGGGACCATAATTTACTAAATGAACATCAGATGAACACTTGAAACTAGTGACTGAGACCATAAACTCATGTTTACAATGTTTACTGAGGTAATAAATCAAGTGGGTAGTAGGGTCATTTTCTCATAGACTTCTATACAATCAGACTTCTTTTTGCAACCAGAGGAGTCGCCCCCTGCTGGTTATATGCAAGTTTAAGGCACTTCAGCTTTGGCTTCACTTCTCAGACCCGGAGGTTGCCCACTGGTTGTAGTCTAATTTGATAATGTTGTCTTTAAAGGTAAATTCAGAAATCTTGGGCTGATAACAACATAGAAGCTTATTTGCAAATGTCACAGAAAAAATCCTAAACTTTTAGATTTCTGATCATGCGCAAATCTTTTGTGTTATTTTTAAATACTCTTAAATGAAACATGTCAGTTTTATTTCCATGTAATGATGCTGACACAAATGATAGCCATACCAAGTCCTTCCTCTTCTGCTTTCAGTTTGTTTTTCCTTCTACTTTCCTTTTAAAGAAGTGTTATGACCAAGTCAACCAAAAATAAGCTGGCTGACCTCAGAATCAGAAGATTACAAAACCGTTGCTCTTACCAGTATGCTCTTGTAGACGTTTCCATTGCTGACGGACTCCACGCTGACCCTAACGATACACGAGTCGGCGACCTGTTTGTTGTAGAGGGGCAGCGAGGCCTGAGAGGAGCAGCTGGACGATGACGACTCTGGGCTCAGGACCAGAGAAGAAGAGCTGAGGTCTGGATGTGAGGAGCTGCAGGAGGAGCTGGAAAGACTGTGAGAGGAGGAGGACATGGAGCTGGAGGAGAAATCCTCTGCAACATTGTGGAGAGACCCTGAGAGAGACTGAGGGAGGGGAGGAGAGGGAAAGAAAATATTAATACAGTGGAAACCGCTTATAGTCCGGGTCAAATTGATCACTATAACAAATGCTTTTCAAATGACTGTACAAATTAAATGACTATACTGTGTATAACTCAAATAAACTATAATACAGTACAGTAATGTAAAATATAGCTTACTGTAGGCTCGCTCAAGGGGTTCATTACCTGACCGGGCAATATCAATCCACTTGATGAGGGCGGCTTCAATCACAGGAGCATTAGTTTTCTTTCTCCATGTTTGAGTAGACTACACATGGTAGGACCAAGTTTTGCTGCTGCATTTCATTGGTTTGTTTTTGGCAGTTTATTAAGCAATAAGCTTTGAGGAGACTACGTTTTTCACTGAGAGAAAAATACTTTCTTTTTCCCGTCACGATTAATGTGCACGCAGCACCAGCCTCAGGTAGCCAAAATCCCCAAATGTCAAAAGTTTTTGATTCCAAATCACAGCATGGCTTTTTCTATGGTGTTCCTAAAGGTCTTGGTGTCTTAATGTGATATTTTGGAGGGATTATTGATCATATTTATCAATTCTTGAGTGGTAAGAAAAAGGATTAAATTTAGCACCAAATCTGTGTAACAAATGGTATCAACTCAAAAATTGCTGCCACAACTTATGAGTAATAATAGAGCATGGGGATGACCATCAGATACTAATATAGTAATGTTCTAAACCCTTATACACTTTTACAATTTATTTAAATTCATTATTTTTTTATTTCTGGTTTATGGCTAGAACAACTTGACACACAGTGCTGAGCTCAAATTAATCTTCAGGTTCCCAGCTTTCAGATGATGTTCACCACTTCTATGTGACATCTACTGTTGACCTGCTATCTCCCCCTAAAGACCCCCTGTACCCCCCTAAAGAGACAAAAATTGTTCTATGGTTAAGGTTAAACCAACTAAGTAGAAAATCCCTGTTTTTAAAACCATGTCCCTGCTGACCTCCACACACTCTGACTATAGAAACAGGAGGCTGTCGGTGCTCACCTTGAGTTTCCGTCTGAGTGGGGAGGGCTGAGGGGCAGAGAGGTCCTCCATGTCTGAACTGCTGGAACCAGAAGACGACACACTGATCTGGTCAGCGTGGGTCTTCCTGAGGGAGCTGTCGCTGGATGTTCGCAACCTGCACACACAAACACAGTTTAGTTGTGTACCTTCTCCCGAAACAGAAACTTCAATCCATTTTTAAAAGTCGGGCAAGGTAAAGAACCAGGCATCTTTTAAAGGATGTTCGTTCTTTCCTCATCAACTACTGCATTTGCTTGAATTAAAAATACAATCAGGCCCATACATCTCATGACTGTATATGTGTATCTGGATGCAGATAGAATTTTTCCTACCATTAACATAACAAATCTAAAGTATTCTGGGTCTTACATACAAGGGGCTGAGGATTTATATCACCACAGTCAATGTCATAACCGGGCAGCTGTGGTTATATGTTAGAGGTGGTTTTCCAGACTTACGAGGCAAGTTTCTTAGTGAGCAGACGACTGCTCCATGAGCTGGGAGAGCTGGGACAGGGGTCGATTGGAGGCTCCAGGTTACGAGACAGCTCATAGCTTCAGGAGACAAAGAAAGATAAATTAAGAAATTATGCAAAAACGCTTTGCAAAAGTCTTCCACTCCACCTGAGTATCTTCGTATTGTATTGCAGCGATGTTAGTGTGTGTCTCACCTCTCTTGGTCTGTGAGTAGTGTATGTGCCTGCAGCCAGTGGGTGATATGAGGGTTTACTGGTAGGTTGTAGCGGGAGCTGGAGGCCTGAAGCTGCCGAATCTGAGAGAGAATCTCAAACTCCTACAAGAGAAATAAATAAAACAGAAAAAATATATAAAACCAGGGCTGTCAAAGTAAATGTGATAACTCGTTAACCCGGTAAAACGCCACTAATTTCTTTAACGCATTAACGCAAACTGACATCATATGAAGCTAGAAAACCTAAAGAATCCACTGATACCAATGTCATACTAGCTTGCAGCAAAAGAGACTAAATAATGCTACAAACCTACGCAAAATTTGATTAAAAAAGTGTGCTTAATTTGTGAAGGATCGCAATTAACTATGGACAATCATGCGAATAATCGCAATTAAATATTTTAATCGATTGACAGCCCTAATAAAATAAATAAATCTTTTTTTATGCTGCCATCTTGGCCAGGTCTCCCTTGTAAAAATGATTTTAAATCTCAATAGGAATATTCATGGTAAAATAAATATAAAATAAAAAACAAGAGGTCAGATTAAATCACAGAACAGAATATGGCAGAACATAAAAATATCGTATACATCAGCACTGGCTATTAAAATTGAGAACAATCAGTCATGCATGCAAAACACCACTAGGAGGCGCCACCTACCCGTCTGCGTTTCTCAAAGTTGATGAGTCCACCCTGTGAGGAAAAAACAAACAAACAGTGTTACAGATCATAAAAAGTACCATAAAAACAGAACAAACTAAAACAACAGGTGGGTTTGTGGGTGTGATGTGAACTAACCTCCACAGTGTCGGCCAGTGCTGTATCGAGCATGGTGAGGACAGTCAGGTAAGTGCCGAGGTACGGCACAACACCACTGCTGAAGCTCTGACGACACATATCAAGTGGAATTGGTTATCACTAAGGCTGCACAGCTGACAAAAATCAACTTATTTCTAAGCTGATAATATTTAGTTACTTACCCCATCATTTATTATTATTCTCATTTCAATACTGACTTAGCTGTACAATAATTTGTGCAATAATTCAACTGTGCAATACTCTAGCATTAATACGGCATTCATACTGTACATTTCAAGAAATATTCTTATATAATTCATATTTATACTATAATTTAATACACTTAACAGATCCCACTTCTCAGCATTTTGTATTGACTAATTTGCATTGTGGTAATATGTTCTATATTGTATGTCTTCAATGCACTTATTTGTACATATTTCTTATATTCTCATTTCTTATTCTTATTATTTACTTATATTTCTCCTTATATATTGTAGCTTTATGTACAAAATGTACATGTTACTTACCCCTTTATTTCTATTTTCTTGGATTTCTTTATGTTCATATAAGAGCAACTGTTACGTCCCAATTCACGTATTTCGGATTCTGATTATTAGAAATAAATCCTCCTCCTAAATGTTGCTCTAATATAAAACTAGAAGTGCACTCGGAGAGCGCAGACCTTCACCAAGGCAGGTTTCATGTACGTCGCTGCCCACCTGTGGTGGCCTGTGGTGTTAATGCACAGGCTGAGTGGAGTCATTAAAAACAAATTCCCGAAGCCGGATCATGATCCGGATCGCCACCAAAATCGAATGGATTGTTCATTGTCCCACACTCCACCCCTCCAAAATATTTCATTCAAATCCATTGCAGACTTTTGGAGTTATCGTCCAAACGGACAAACAAACAAACAAACCAACCAACCAACGCCGGTGAAAACATAACCTCCCTCCTAGGCTTTTGGCCTTGGTAGAGGTAATTAGCTTCAAGTAAGAAACATGAGGACGAAATGTTGACTCCACTCACTATATGGCATGTCAATAAAAATAAAAGCATCTGCTGTAACTGAAGCAGAATTGTACACAGACAACTGAAAACACACGTCTATCACTATTTAAACAGAGTGAATATGGGGGTATAAAACGTTTCACACACAGCCCCACCCGGACTAAGCAAACTGTCAGACTGTGAGAAACACTGCTCACACGTCAGCTTTTATACCCTTAACCTACGTACGACTACGTTAAACTAACAGTCGTGTGAGTTGTCAGTGTACTAACAGATTGAAGAAGAGGAGGGAACTGGAAATCTGGTGTCTACTTCAGCAAATAATATCAGCTTGAAAACATGTGACTTATAGGGAAGTAGAATTGATGATCCAGGCAGAGAAAAATAACCTTTCAGTTTTAAGTGGCTGGTATAGCTGACACATTAACTTTATTTTGGTGGTTAAACATGAAATTGAGGAACCAAAAGGTTATTTTAGAAAAAAATGATGATTGTTTTCTTACAAGTCTGGAGACGGAGCTCGGGGTGGCACTGCCATCTGCATGAGTCCCATCCTGCAGAAAAACAGACAAGGAAATAGACACGTCCTGTGCTGTCAGCGTCGATAAATCAAAATAACTATAATTAAGGTAGTTAATGTGAGAGTACTGGGTGTGACATGGCAACAAAGAACATTCTGTTATGCAACTGTTGTGTTCAGGGTGGAGCATCTGCTGACAGGGTGTTGTTGGGTGTGGGAGGGTGACTCTGCATTAAGTACTAGTTAGTGCCCAACTAGCCACTTCTATTTGTAGTTTTATTTGTGTTGGCTGCTAGCAATGACCTTTTCATTATTCTACAGAAACTGGGCTGCTGATAACATGACTAAATACACATTCATATCAAATGTTTTTCACAGGGAACAAAGGACACAGAGCGGCAGGTGAACCGGAGATTGAACAATTCAGTTTTGTGATTTGAAAAAGACACGAGATTAGACCATTAATAGGACAACTAATCAATCAGCGATTAGAGGCCATTTGTAGATAATGCATTCAGTAAGTGGATTTACAGATCAACATGTGTGAATAATAGAAAGATAGATAGATAGATAGATAGATAGATAGATAGATAGATAGATAGATAGATAGATAGATAGATAGATAGATAGATAGATAGATAGATAGATATAACAGACTACGGCTGCAATTTACAATTATTTTCATTATTGCTTATTCTATAGATTATTTTTCTATTAATCTATGAATTTCAACGCAAAAAAATTCAGAAAATAATGAAAAATGTCCAAGGTGACGTCTTCAAATATCTTGTTTTGTCTCTTCAACACAAATACTCACATTGGAGAAGCTGCAAATAGAGAATGGTTGAAGTTGTTCATTGATTAAACAACCAAAATGATCAATTGATTATCAAAATAGTTGCCAATTCATTTTCTGTTGACTGAATAATCAAGTAATGGGAATTACAGGTCGTACAGTTTTAACCATGCAGAGCCCCAAGAGCCCTTTAAAATGGAAAAACAGGCCGTACCTACCGGTTATTTTCTTACTGCAGTGTATTCAATAGTTTGTTCAGTGATTCTTTTTGCACTGGCGTGAACGGGCCAGTGCAATTTAACCCAATTCAATCGGGAAAATGCTGAAATGTTTATGCTTATGGAAAGAGCTGGCACACTTATAATAACTACACAGATCTTTTATCAGGCAGACATTAGTTCACATTCTCTCACGTGTGTGTTTATTACCTCCACCAGGATCTCTCTGCTGGTTAGCACACAGTTCTCATCAGGGAAAGTCTCACACAAGAGGTCAAATGTATTCATGCTCTCCCTGAAACAAAACAAATACATCAGTTAAGACAGTGTTCTTTTTAAATGTTAATATTCACCTTGATCCAGGCTGCATGTTCGGTAGAGAAATCACTTGGGTAAACCCGCTATGGAACTGATTTTTTATCTTTACTATATCTTTACTCACCTACTATTTTTAATTTTGTGTCCTAAAAAAGTCAATTCAGTTTTATAAGTTATGAGTAAAACGACAAGTGTGGTGTCTTGTAATGGCTCGCTGACCTGCTGACAGCAGCCCAGGTCTTCTTGAGGCGATACACAGCGTTGGACTGCAGGGCTGAAAGGATGGCCCTCAAAGAGGAGAAATTCTTCAGCTGTCTGCACTCCTGCGGGGAGAAAATACAAGAAAATGCTGTTTTGTTATGACGTTTTGACAAAAGTCATTTTCATTATAGGGCTGTCAATCGTTTTAAATAGTTAATCACGATTAGTCGCAAATTAATCGCACATTTTCTATTTTGTCAAGTATTGAATACTCTTATCAAAATGGGAAAATGTGCTTGCTTTATGCAAATGTATGTATATATTTATTATTGGAAATCAATTAACAACTCGAAAAAATGGCAAATATTGTCCAGAAACCCTCACAGGTACTGCATTTAGCATTTTCATTCACATATCTCCAGGTCAGAGGTCAAGGGACCCCTTTGAATATGGCCATGCCAGTTTTTCCTCACCAAAATTGAGTGTAAGTTTGGTGCGTTATTTAGCCTCCTCCTGACAAGCTAGTATGACATGGTTGGTACCAAGGATTCCTTAGATTTTCTAGCCTTAAAACTGAGCCCGATACAACCTAAAAATTGCAAGTTGTGTTAATGCGTTAAAGAAATTAGTGGCGTTAAAACAAATGTGTGTTAACGCGTTATTGCATCATCTTTGACAGCCCTAGTTCATTTATGTCACTCAATGATAAACCTTTAATGAAATTCTAAATGTTTTTTTGACCCTGACCTGAGCAATGGCAATCCACCCCTCGATGATGCGTGCCCTGTGAGCGGGGCTGGTGTGAGAGAAGCGAGGTGAGCTCGGGGCGTTGGGGGGGTACAGGAAGGTAAAGGAGGGGCTGGGCGATGAGATGGGAGAGGAAGTGGAAGGGCTGGGAGAGGCCGGGCAGAGGAGCGAGGTGATGACACGATTGGTGACGGCGTTGAACTGGGAGATGGTGGCGCGGACGGTGGGCGCCAGGTTTCGGTTTTCCTTCTTGTCGCGCTGGGACCAGACGCAGCCCAGGCAGTGGAAGGGCACCACTCTGACAAACAGCTCCTGAGGAAGAGGAGGTGGAGACACAATATGAATGAGTGACCCACACTGACACAGAAATGAGCTTTGAGATATCTGATAAGGAAACCTACAGCGTCCAATCGGGTCAGCTGCTCCGCCACGTCTCCCACAGGGAAGTCCATAAAGTTGTATTTGTCTTCCTCCTTCATGGACATCTCTGCTCCGTCCTCCTGATCGCTGCGCTCCTGCTGTGATGATTCACTGTCGTGCTGTGACGCAGACTGGCTGCAATCTGTCAAACACACCAAATCATAAATGACAAAAGATTCATCTACAGTTCTACAGTCCATCATAATCACTTCTCCTGTTCCCTGTACCTTGTTCCTGGAACCTCTTGAGGAGGGTCTTGGCAGTCTGAGCCAAGCGTCTGTAGCAGAGGCGATGCCGCAAATGGACACATAACAGCCGGAGGGCCTGGTGCTGAGGGGGCTCGTAGAAGTCTTCACCATATTCCTCCAGCCACTGCCGGACCACCGGGGTTAAGGTACTGAGGGGATGATCAGGGACATTAATAAGTGTAAATTATAGTGTCAGTGTTCAGGTTCATCCTTGATTGAGATTAAAGGAGGCCTGGACAACATTGGCGTAATCTGTGGCAGACAAATAAACAATAATAATGTGATTTTACTCCATTTACACCCAATTATCAAAACTCAACTGCACTCACCTTTGTGGGCAGACAGTGTTATCCAGGTTGGCGATTGAGTCGTCTCTGTCGAAAAAATAAATAAACACATTTACCTATCAGCCGAGAACTACATTTCAATGATAATCATCACATGAACATGGTGACAGGAAACATCCTGTAAACAACAAATGTCCCAGGGCTGTGGAAATGTCCAGCAACACTCTGCATCCCCACAGAGACACTGTGGCCTTGAGCTGAGTTCACACTACACCACTTTTAAAGTCGACAGATCGCAGTACTGTTCACACTATACAACTTGCTGTCTTGTAATCGAGAGTCCCGAAGACGTGGTTTTCACACTACGTGACTGAGCGGTGACAGGGGGTCACAAGAATACGGAAATCTGAATGCTTGAATAAACATAACTTGAGTTTGTGTGGTTGTGTACTGCATCGGACAGAATCATAAAACAATGATACATCAGTAAAACCAAAATAAACAAAAAGAGCATGACAAACAAAAGCAGCCCTTTACCATCCTGGGTCCCTACTGTAGGCTGGTCTTCCATAAACCTAAGACTGCCTTACAAACATGTGTCCCTGCTTATAGCATATAACAGTCCAGAACCATTCTAAACTCTCAAAAGAACTGTTTAATGGGTTGAACAACGTTAAATAGGACTCCTTAGCAACACTATTACCTTGCTACATGTTTACAAAGCAGATGAGTACATACAAGCTGAAATGCCATCTAAAGCTTACAGTTGAAAAGTAATAAATAAATAAAATATTGGTGACAAAAAATACAGACAAGTTTCATACTGAGTATGCAGTACGGTAATATAACACATACAGTAAAGTTCCTGTTTCTACAGGCGACCAGTAGTGGCTAGAAAGGAACCAGCAAACTGTGGAAAGTCTTGCGAGATTATTAAGGTTAGGCATTGACCTTGAATAGTTAAGGTTAGGATAGGTCGACAGCGAGTCTCGCGAGAATCTTTGCAAGTTTTTGCAGATTGCAGATCAGATTTCACAATTTGCGGTCTCCCTTCTAGACACGC
Source organism: Sebastes fasciatus (assembly GCF_043250625.1). Classification (NCBI taxonomy): domain Eukaryota; kingdom Metazoa; phylum Chordata; class Actinopteri; order Perciformes; family Sebastidae; genus Sebastes; species Sebastes fasciatus. The sequence goes on along the minus strand of NC_133797.1, from coordinate 10,776,497 downwards.
CCCAGGCGACCCCTCCTCCAGGTTTCCCCTCAACCCGTGTCTTGCGCTCTCATTAGCTGTAGCTCCCTAACAGACAGAGAATGTGTCTGTGATGCAGCAGCGAGCCGAGAGTCTTCTCACAGTTCACACATAGCGCTCGAGCACCGATTTGTGAGCGCCAAGGCAACGTGGATTTGCCTCCGATATGGGGCTTTTGTCAGGGAGCTCCAAAAACTGTTGGTGAGTGGAAAATCGGGTCTAAAGTCGTGCAGTGTGAACTAGGCACTACAGAGTGACGAGTGGAAACTGGCAAATGTTTTCCCTCAGGGATCAATTGCATCATAAATATATATATGCAGTATAACTGAAGCATACTACCATGCTGTCACGTTTGTAGGAACATGGCCAAAGTTTAAAAAAAATGTGACATAAAAGAGCAAATAAAATAAAAATGTAATTTATACAGCAACTATCAAGCTTAAGAGCAGGCGGTTTACAAGTTAGAAGTTAGTGATGGCAACAAAATGTTACATCCTATACAAAATCCTTTAAGGCAAAGAAGGGAAAACACACTTCCCAGATTGTCCAGAGGCTGACCTCAGATAAAGCTCACAGGAAACCTGTTGCCACCAGCACCGCAGATATGAGGGCGACTGTTTGACAAATAATATATCAACTGAACAGCACTAATGGCCACAGTTTCACACAGGCAGCCATTTGCAGTACATTCAGCTAAGGTGAGCTGTTAGGACATGAGAGAGACAAAAGGCCAAGCAAGTTCAAAGGACTGGCTCTGTGTTGTATAACTCTAGTTGCATTCCCCACTCAGTCAAATCCAATCTCTCGAGCACCTCCGCTGGGTGTGGAAGGTGTGGTCATGACCACGCCGGAATGGAGAAAAGCTTTGTTTCGTTCCTGACCATAAAACCTGTCATAGAAACTTGTCAAGTCTCAAATGTCAATCGAGGTTTGCCTTGTGAAGCTGAAGTGACATAAAGAGGGTGTTACATAGCTGTCTGCTCTGGTAATTGTATGATGTGTGCATCTGGTATGTTGTTAAACCTGGTGATGACGTTCGAAAAATATCACACGCCAGAGTAACAAATCAACATCAATAACTTATGAAGAAAGGCCCTCAAATCTGTATCTGACTTCTGATAGGGACAAGTGTCACTGAGGCCAAGAACCTTATAACTAACTTAGATTGTCAAAAGTTGAAATTGAGTAAGTTTAACTCAAAACTCTAAACTAAGGACCACATTGCGATGGAATCACACCAGCGGCAATGCAAAACCGGGCCAGTGGGGGGGTAATGGCCCTCTCCCACTTCCTACCCCCCTACTTCCAGTACCCTTGCTCGGTACAAACACCCATCTTCATACTCTGCCTTCATTTAGATCTCAAGGAAACACCTGTAAAGTTTAATGACATAATAATGGCAACTTGCACGGTTGCATAATGTGTATAATTACCAGCCGCAACAGTGACGCTGCTATTGTTTTCACCTTATGAGTTTGTGTGCGTATCATCATGATAAAATGTGGTCCTGGAGCAGGAACTAAAACAGCGGCGGTTCTGAGTACTTTGGTGTTTATATTTCTGTGGAAAGATTTTGTCACCGTGATAGCGTCGCAACCAGGGCAGGAATTTCACCGCCGGCCAAGGTGGCCCCTCTGTCTGGCCTTGATGCCCTTCTGAAAATCGTATGACCTGCGGCCACAGTGGCCTTGATGCCCTGCCCCCATTGTCCCAGCCTCTTTCCCGTCAATACGTTTTTTTAGACGCCGGGGCTATTTATGACGATAGTTTGACACCGAGTGCAGCTGTGCTGTGTTTCGGCTGCAACCCAGCCACCGGAGCTCCGCACCGCAGCCGTTTCAGAAGGGGCCCAAAAGCGGCTCTCTGCTCAGCTCAGCTAAAACCACGCGCCTAGTCTAGTGTGTCTCCTTTGCTGAGAGGATGATAATTATTAACATTATGCAACCGTGCAAGATGCAGACAATAAACTTTACAGGTGTGTAGTTGAGATCTAAACGGATGCCAGATTTGAAGATGGGTGTGGTCCGACCAAGGGTGCCAGAAGTAGGGGGGTAGGAAGTGGTGAAGGGACTGTTTGTCCCCCCCCCACTTTATGCCCTGGCCCGATTTGGCACGCGGCTGGTGTGATTCCATCCCAAGATGGTCTCTAGTTTTAAAATCGTTTTTTATTATTAAATAACAAACCCATATGATGTAGCCTTTGGAATCTATTTTCCCAAGCACATAGGCAGTTTTAATGTCAACTAGGGGTGCACAATTAATTAAAATTGTATCGAAAGCGCAATATGGCCTACTGCAATCTTCATATCACAGGATGAGGAGGAAATCGCAATATTTGTTAAAAGGCTAAATGAGTGTTAAAATACCATTTTACATTAAATATCATTGTGTTGCAGAGATGTCCTGGCATCATATTCTACAGACTGATAAGGACAAGTGTCACTGAGGCCAAGAACCTTTTAACTAACTTAGATTTTCAAAAGGTGAAATTGAGTAAGTTTAACTCAAAACTCTAAACTAAGGACCACATTGCGATGGAATCACACCAGCGGCAACGCCAAACCGGGCCAGTGGGGGGCAATGGCCCTCTCCCACTTCCTACCCCCCTACTTCCAGTACCCTTGCTCGGTACAAACACCCATCTTCATGCTCTGCCTTCATTTAGATCTCAAGTACAAACCTGTAAAGTTTAATGACATCATAATGGCATCTTGCACGGTTGCATAATTAATATAATAACCAGCCGCTGGTATTGTTTTCACCTTATGACTTTGTGTGCGTGTCATCATGGTAAAATGTGGCCCTGGAGACGCTTACTGTAGCATCATTGTGCTGCAGAGATGTCCTGACATTATATTCTACAGACTGAAGGAAACATCTTTGTTTGGTACAGATTCCCGCAAAAAATCACAACCTAATCATTTTAATTTGTTTTTCAATGAAAACGAGAATAATGATGTAAAAAGGATCATAACCTCTAATGTCGCAAATCATATCTCAATTGCAATATCAGTAAAAAATACTCGCAATTAGATATTCTTTCAAAATCGTGAAGCCCTAATGTCAACTATATTTAAAAGAATAGTTTGACATTTAGGGGCTTTCTTGCCAAATAGTTAGCTGAGAAGATTGATACCACTACTCACATTTCTACCTCTCACAGACGGTTAGCTTAGCACAAAGACTAAAAACGGATGGCAACAGCTGGCCTGGCTCTGCCAAAAAGTAATAAAATCCTGAACACGTTATATCTCCTTTGTTGTAGCCCAGCATATAACTCCAGAGGCCTGTACTACGAAGCGAGTTCAACATACCCAGGGTATCTTCTCGTTATCTGGCTTCACTTAACCTAACAAACGAGATCTCGCTAAACTGTACTACGAAGCTGGTTATCAACTCGGTAAGTCAACCCAGGGTTTCTCTGTCTGGTTATGAGCGCGTTCACATGAACGAGGAGGTGTTTGCAGCATCTGACCAATCACAGACGTGGACAAGACTACTGACAGCAGACAGAGCGGCACATTTAACAAAGAGTAAACTATATTAGATAAATACGAACAAGTTAAACACTTAATCCAGACTAAAAGTAACACAGCTAAAGCTGCCAAATGCAGGAAGTACAGCTGGAAAAAGAAAAAACTTCCGATGTGTGACTGCGTAAATTAACAGATTTATTAATTTAACGGAATACTCTAAAGTCGAATATATTCGTCTAAATATAAATAGCTTTTCAGAGTGTAAAAGATGAATGGATAACGTATCTTTTTACCCTGCAGAATATGTTTGCGTCTATGACATTTAAACATCCTTTCACCTGCTTCCCCCCTCTGTGACGGTGTGAAACGGACTCAAGAGCAAGTAAAAACAAATAAATATAAAAACATAATTCAAAGCGGTAAACACCCACAACATAAAGTCAGCTGTCCTTCCTGCATTTTTCAGTTTAAACTGTGTTGTTTTTAGTCTGGATTATGACTTAAACTTCTTCATATGTGTGTGATATTATCATACAATCCCCACAGAGAGTTCTGATTGGTCAGTAGGAAGTGCTTTCATACGAGTTGATCTCTTATCTGGAACATAACCTGCTCCGGAGCAGGTTAGCCGTTCAGCATAAGTTACCATGGAGATCTACCTCGGTAAGAAGTAAACCAGCTTTGTAGTACGGAAAACCCAGAGTTAACCCTGAAGTTACCTCGATAACCGCAAATCCTGCTTCGTAGTACAGGCCTCAGTACCTCTCAGCTGTTGATTATGTCTCAAAGGGCTTCTTATGAGGTTATTTATTTATTTGTGTATTGTGAATACTGTGTTTTTGTTGTTTGTTTGTTGTTGTCTGACTTGGTGGGAATTGAATTTCCCCACGGGGATCAATACAGCTGTCTATCTATCAGTAAGGCCAAAAAAGCAACAAGATATGACAAGTTACTTATAACGCTTAAGGGGTGCTGGGCGGCAGAATTTGTTACCTTTGGACAGAGCCATGCTTGCTGTTTTCCCATGTTTCCTGTCTTTATGCTAAGGTAATGCCTGCTGGCTCCAACTTCATATTGAAGCATTTCCCTGCAAGAAAGTAAATAAGTGTATTTCCAAAAATGTTGAACTTTTTTTTTCTCCAAAAACAGCGTCTCCATGAGGATACATCTTTAGAGCCAAACTGAGTAGATCCATCTATGAGTTTAACAGCAACAAAAACCTCATATGTGGGCTTGCAGACCAGCTGACTGAGCCCTCATGGTTATTGTTAACATATGTCTCAGTTCAACACAAGTGGAGACAGTTTCTCACCTTTGAAACAGCAGCTCGATGAGGGTGCTGGTGGAGGTAAAGGCCCTGTAGGTGGAGAGGAAGACAGGGACGAAGTCGGGCTCCTGGTGCTCGGGGTCCAGCAGGTGGGTGACCAGGCGCTCCAGGGTGCCGGCCTTCAGCCTGCGCACCTTCACCGTGTGGTACTGGACGAAGCTGAAGGCCGTAGGGAGCTCCGCCACGTCCGAGCTCGGCTGGACGGGCTCCCGGCGTAGCGTGATGCCAAACACGGCCCCGTCCTCCTCCTCCTCCCCCCACTCCTGCACCGGATCCTGAAGGAGAGAGAGCAAGGTCATCAAGATCTGGCAAAAATCCATCCAAATACACGATACAGCCTTCTATGCTGCTCCTTTATTCTGATACGGTAGATAACACAGACTTTAATGTGCTTGAAATCTTGTCCAGGTGTCACATACAACATAACAGAAACACACACAATAATTTACCGAACTTAAAACAAATTTGCGTAAACGCGATATTATCGCTTTGACAGCCCTCGTTTTAACGCCACATTTTTTTTTAATGCATTAACACAACTTGCAATTTTTAGGTTGTAGCTGGCTCAGTTTTAAAGCTAGAGTAGGAGGCTAAATAACGCTCCAAACATATGCTAAATTGTCGCAAGGAAAAACTGTCATGGCCATTTTCAAAGGGGTCCCTTGACCTCTGACCTCAAGATATGTGAATGAAAATGGGTTCTATGGGTACCCACGAGTCTCCCCTTTACAGACATGCCCACTTTATGATAATCACCTGCAGTTTGGGGTAAGTCATAGTCAAGTCAGCACACTGACACACTGACAGCTGTTGTTGCCTGTTGTTGCTCCCTTTAAGGTTAAAAATTAACTATGAACTATGAAATTACTATTAACTATGATTAACTATGGACAATCATGCAATTAATGGCGATTATATATTTTAATCGATTGACAACTCTAATAAAAACACATCACAACAAGAAAACTTGTACAACGTTATTCCCCCAACAGGAACTTTTTCGACACCAGCTGCTTAACTGAATTACTGTGACAATCTTCCATATCTAAAACTCATGATAAGCATTCAGACTGAGTCATTTCGTTAAAAAGGACAAACTCAACGTCAGTCAACCTCATTCTTGAGATTCTGCTTGTGACCCAGCCCTGACCTCTGACGCAGACAGACACCTGGTGACTGGGCCGATCATTGGGCGAAGAAGCATTCACTGGCGTTTTTGTTTATGTCCACAAACACAGAGACAATGTATTAAACTATGACACCATTTTTTCTTAATTTAATTCTAACTCTGTACCCGTTTAGAATAGCAACAGTGACACGTTTCCCCTCACACTACACTACCTGCTACATAACAGTAGAGAAACAATAAAAGGTGTCCAGGAAAGATTAAGAGGTAATTCTTTGAGCTGGACAGGTTGTTTCACTGACTCTTTAAGAAGTGTGAGTGATATGATAACAATAATATCACAATAATTATCACAGCATTAGCTCTGTGTCAATGTTTAATTTCATAAAGTATATATCCTTAAAGTGGGGGTAGGCAGTATATTTTTAGCATCATTGGGCAAAAAATTCCATGATAACCTTTCAGCAATTTGTAATTCAAGCACTGCCTAGTTTGACCGTTTGGTCGGAGTTCAGATCAGCTCTTACCGCTTGTTTTCCTCCGGTCTGTGAAATCTCGCAGATACCGTTAGGAGCACCGGAGGACACAGAAGAGCATGATTTTTTTCAGATTACCTGTTTCATGTACTACTGTCACGATATAGTGACCGTTTTATAAAAATAACATGTTTGTGCCAATCTCGCCTACTTCAGCTTTAAGTCATATTGATTTAAGCTGTATTTTTATTAAAATAAAATGTTTTTACCAAAAATATGATCGGAACTATTGAATATCTTGGGTTGTGACAGATATAAATACATTTTACTTATTATTTTACACACAAGAGCTGAGGAAAAACACAAACCTCCAGATGAGAATTTTGTCATATTTGGAGTGATGAAAAATAGGGCTGAGCAATATGTCGATAAAGATCGTCAAAATTATATAAAAGTGTATTGTTTATATTTTTCTATGTTGTTTCTATCGTGATATAGGCTAGGCCTATATTTATTTATTTTTCTTAAAAACTGTTTCAGTCATTTTGCATTCAAGTTCTTAAAATGAGCAAATACTCTGTACTTTTCATTTGTCAAGTATTTAATTCAAGCAGGAGTATACAAAAATAGCCTTCACCGTGTGGTTAATTCATATAGACTATTACTACTACTACTAATACTACTATTATTTATATCATGATAAACTGTATATCGTTATCAAGATATGAAATTACCTATATCGTGATAGAAGATTTTGGCCATATCGCCCAGCCCTAATGATAAACAATATCACATTATGGCCCAGCACTGAGAAAGTGGTTTCTGATGGTGTGACAGTGAAAATCCCTTTCTTCTTGGCAACTTAGTGGAAGAAGGTAACATGTCTGAACAAGATGTGTGGCAAGAAAATCCTCTATGATACATCATGCCATCTCTAACTGGATAGTCAACTATGTGTATGTGTGTGTAAATTGTCCAATCATCTGTCTCCTAAATTACAGGATTTACAAATATAATAGTCTGGACTTTATAATAATGTATGTACAGTGTCAGTGAAAGTATAGAAGAACCCAGACAGAAATATACAGCAGGGGTTGTTGTCAAACAGAAGCATGAGGCTGTAGACAACAAGGTGGCAGTTTGTCCATCCATACAGGTAATATGTAGCCTGCTCATCATAATGCTATCTGACACATTATGTGTTTGAAAACACCTGATATCACATGACGGAAACTCAAACAAGAAGCAGTGTACTGGCTGCCAGATACAATCAGAGACACTGGTGGAGTGAATGAAACCTTTATATCATATGTTTGTGACCAGAGACACCGAGACAATAACGTTCACATGTAGCTGGCTGGCGCACTACACATGGAGATACATTAATTAATTAATCAATTAATCAATTAATTAAAAGTTCGACAAAGTGACATTGTACAAATAACCTCATGTGTTAACTTATTACAACTCATTCTAAGGAGGAACACATTACCTACCATGGATAGGTGCCATTTCCCCATGTTTATCTGTCTTTCGGAGAGAAGAAATACCAGATTCTTGTGTCTGTAAACTCCTGTTGTTTTGCTGCAAGTGATAATAAACCCGCAGCCCAGCAGGAATTAAGGAATTACCGCCGTCCTCCGGCAGTTCACTTCCTCTGAATTATATCTTTCATTTTAGTGAATTAAAGTAAAACGGTGGATAGTATCCAGACGTCGTGGTCCAAGCGACAGAGTGACAGTGGATGAACCAGTCCCAGAGTGGGAGGAGGACCAGAGGAGGAGAGGGAGGGAGCCTGACGTCACAGGGCGGGGCTAATCACACAGGTATGGGCTAACGGTGCTGTCCAATGAGGATAAGGGGACTAATATGGAAAGGCATTTTATACAATATTAAAGGTCCCATATTATGCTAATTTTCAGGTTCATACTTATATTTTATGTCACTACAAGAACATGTTTACACGCTGTAATGTTCAAAAAAAACTTTATTTTCCTCATACTGTCAGCCTGAATATACCTGTATTTACCCTCTGTCTGAAACGCTCCGTTTTAGCGCATTTTGACGGAATTGCGTTGCTAGGCAACAGCTTGGGTCCATGTGTACTTCCTGTCAGCTGATGACATTTACATCCACTACAACCAGGAATAAACTGGGACACATTTAGAATGTTTACTTTTAAAATTATGTTAAGGGTCTAAATATTGTATATTTGTGACATCACGAATGGGCAGAAATCCTGACGGCTTGTTTCAAATGGAGAGTTTCTGAATACGGGCTGTGTGTATTTCCCTGTGGATTGAGCGTTTCGATACTTTCACAGTATTTATATAGGGCTCAAGCCTGCTTTATAATAAATAAAAAAACTTTTTTATAATATGGGACCTTTAAATAATAAATAAATAAGCCTATGAAATAAATAAGTGATGAAATAAATATATAAATTAATGTAAAAATAAATATATGAATAAGTCAGTACAGTTTCATAAATAAATAAATAGGTTTTCATATTTTAAAAAGTAGTCTTTTTTCCCCAAAAACTATTTTTATTAATTTCAGGGGAGTTATATTTCATAATTCCATATTTAAGGTTGAGTCAGGTAGTATGGGCCACTTTTTAGTAAATTATTTATTAGACCATCAAATAAGCTATGCACGAGATCTAATGAATTTTTTTTTATAAATTGGCATGGGTCTTTTAAATATTCATTTGTTTAAAACGTGAAAATTATAGATTTTGCATGGATACATATCTAGACCTATGAACCTGTTTTGCGTCCTCAATTTATGTGTAACTTCTGTGTAAATATGTGTGTGTATGTGGCCCATTTTAGCAGAAAATCGTGGCCCAATCTAGCTGACGTGGTTCAGCTAAAATGGGTCAGTACCTAAAATTACCTTTTTCACAAAAATCTAAGTTTTTTATGGTTTTAGAGTTTATCTTTTTTATTTATTTTCAATCACTACCGCCCTATCTCCAACCTCCCCTTCCCCTCCAAAACCCTCGAACGCCTCATCTCCACCCAGCTCCAATCCCACCTGCATTCCAACAACTTGTTTGAACCCCTCCAATCTGGCTTTCGCCCCCCCCACAGCACAGAAACTGCACTCCTCCAAGTCCTCAATCACCTCCTCACCTCTGCTGACACCGTAGCCCTCAACATCCTCATCCTCCTGGACCTGAGTGCAGCCTTCGATACCGTATGTCACAACATTCTTCTCACCAGACTCCAAGACATCGGTATCGAAGGTACTGCACTCAGCTGGCTCCGGTCATACCTCACCAACAGATCTCATTTCATCTCCCTTCACAACAACTCCTCTGCCACATCCACAGTCACACAAGGTGTCCCCTAAGGCTCTGTACTCGGTCCACTCCTATTCGTAATCTACATATTCCCCCTCGGTCAGATCCTACGCCACTTCAACCTGGACTTCCACTGCTATGCCGATGACACTCAGATCTACCTCAGCACCGTTTTCCCCCTGAATATGTTAAGCGTCTTTGAGATCCCTAAAAAAGCGCTATATAAGTTTAATATATTATTATTATTATCATTATTTGAAAGAGCCTGTCAAAACATTGCTCATAAACATTTAGCTTTGTTTGTAAGCTTACTTATAATTACTTTATCACTCAGTTTCATTTCAGATTAATTTTGCAAGATACCGGTAGATTAATTATGCAGGATTAGCCAACGTTCTGTGAGCATTCAGTTAGTATAACATGAGCTAGATGAGCTTTGTCCGGGTGATTGTGTAGTTGTCATTCGGCTTGTAGATCTGACGGTCTTGTACCCACCCGTTTGTAAATGGGACATCGGCCTCCAAAGATTGAAGTTGTGTTGTTCACTAATGCCAAACACATCAGTGACTGTAACGGGTGGCATGCCGTACAGATCCTCCTAATTCGTAAGGATCAATATTATTAACTAACTTCAATTTTGTAATCATAGTCACCTCTCTTTATGTGAGTATTTGTCTTTCGCACATACTTTATACATTTCTGATGATTAACAATTTACAAATGACAGATTAATAGACCAGTGACATAAAATGACCGCTACCGTGTCTCTGTGCGCTACTCTCCAAAAATGCCGGTACCACCCCAGAATGCTACACAATTCCCATTCCCTTATGACAACAATATCTTGACAACACTGACCCGCCTTCTTGCATATTATATTCATGCTACTATCTATTTGTTTGACATTGTTTATTCACCATGAGCACCAACCGGTGGATGCTTGCCCTCATACTTTATATGGATGAGCTGAATCTGACAGCTGTAGAGCAAAGAGGAGGAGGTGTATCATTCTGGTATAGGGGGAAAAAACACTCTGGCTCGTTTGTATTTCTTTAAACCAATCACAATCGTCTTGGGCGGCGCCAAGTACAAGATGCAGCGACGGTGCCCTTGCAAAACAGAAGTGGAGGAGAATGCTGCATGAGATCCAAGCACCCAGGAAGACCGCTTGGCTTTGCAGCAAATTTTACCTAGTGGCCAAACGCTGGAATTACAAGTTCCGTGTCCGTCATGTGATGCCATTGGGCCCAAAATGACTTTTTCCCCATAGACTTACATTGGGAAAGAGACGTAAACCAACTTCCCAATACGAACACTTAAAGGATCAGTGTGTAACATTTAGGGGGATTTATTGACAGAAATGGAATATGATATTAATAAGTACATTTTCTTTAGTGTATAATCACCTGAAAATAAGAATGATTGTGTTTTCGTTACCTTTGAATAAGCCCTTCATATCTACATAGGGAGTGGGTCCTCTCCACAGATCCGGCCGTCATGTTTCTACAGTAGCCCAAAACGGACAAACCAAACACTGTGTTAACTTTTCCTGCTTGGGCCGGAGTCGATAATGTTACTCGGTCTGGAGTTAACCCCCATCGTCGCTCCACTCAGCCGCCGGGAAACAAGACGCGGGAAACCTCTGTTGGTCTTGAGGAACTGCAGCATTTATTTCTGCACAAACTGCAACTTCCACTGAACATTCACTGATATTCTCAGAGCTAAACTAACTCTGTCCTCTGCTCACTTGTTCCTCACACACATTTGCCACCGTTCTCTCTCTCTCTCTTGCTTCACCACTCATTTCCCACGTACACACTCTAGGCACTGACTGCTATTCGCCAATTGACCTACGCTACTCTCACATTAACTGGCTCAAGATGGGGACATTCGCATTTTCCCGTTGGCCACCGTAGTTCTCCTACTGCAATTTGCAACCTCACCAATAGATGCTGCCAGATGTTACACACTGTACATTTAAAAGGGACCGTTTGTAACTTCTTACACGTATAAATCATTGCGGGTCGGTGTCCCATGCGCACTCCCGTGTGGCTACGCTCTTCAGGCAAGACTCCAACACAAACTACACGGAAGCACCAAAACAGCAAAGTTCTATCTAGTGAAGCCCGTCTTGCAAAACTGTGTTTGCCGCGGTTGGAGGACGCGAGGGAGACCGTAGCTTTGGTCTCCAGGACCGGAGTCTCTGCTGTACTCTGCTCCTCTGCCTGCCTTCACTCACACACCGCGCTCGTTCTCACTTGCTCTTTCGCTCTACTCTCACATGCATGAGCGCACACTTCACATTGCAGAAGAGTTAATTTAGCTCTGAGAATATCTAGTGGACGTTTGTGCAGAAATAAATGCTGCAGCTCCTCCAGACCAACAGAGGTTTCTTGTGTCTTGTGAAGTGACGGAGCTCCGCAGAGAGAAACATTATCGTCTCCCACCAAAACTCCGGTGTCTCCCCTGTCAGGAGGCTGAAGCAGGAAAAGCCAACACTAGGATCAGCATTGATTCATGGAGAGACCTTCGTCTGGTCAGCTAACATTACTGCCAAGCAGGTGAAATATAGAGTGATATTGTGGTTTTAGCTGACGTGTGTCGCCTCACTGTTTTGAGCGATGCTCGCTCATGTCTATGTAGAGCGAGCGCGAGCAACAGGGCGCTGACTTTCGTTGACTTAATGGCCACAGGTGTCGCTGTTAACAAGCAATTTCTGATTCTTACAAATAGTCCCTTTAAATAGCCCTTATTTAAATTATTATGTCCTAAAAGAAGTAAAGTGCACTAATAGTCGAATCCAGAATTGTTCGCCAGAAGTACTTGCCCAAGCGTGACATACGCGGCAGCCGGGCTTACCACAGTCTACATCTGAGTCAGACTAACCCTACCCCAGCTTTAATAAGGTAATCAACTCTGTGGTGTCTGTGGGTCTAGCAGAACCAGTATTCCCACTCAGGTAGGAGATAAAAGCTGTGGGCTCTGGTGTAAGGATCAACAAAATGTTATGGTTTGTATCCTGCCTCTCTCAGAGCCCAACAGTAGCTATGTTAGCTGGACATGAACACAGCCTCACTTTTTTGAAGTAGACAATAAAAAGTGCAGTCCCAACCCCACTTATTAGAACCACCATGTAAATCTTTTAAACTAAATAAGGAAAGAGAATATGAGCTGTGATGCTTGACTATCTACAGGGCCTTTGGTATACGATTCATCTAATGGTGCTTTGATTAGAGACGTTCCGATACTATTTTTTCCTCCCCGATACCGATACCTGAACTTGCGGTGTCGGCTGTTGCCCGAGTGTCGAATATATAGTTTAAAAAAATATAGTTTTTATATAGTATTAGTATTATTTATAGTGTTATCATTATTATTTCACAGCTATTTCCTACGGACCATGTATGGATGTGATATGATTACTATCTTTGTTGTATGGCCTGGCTCAGGGTTAACCCTTTGTAAAACATCAACAAATAACAAAGAAGAGTTGATTTACTGTTAAACAAGTTGATTTTTTTCTGGGTTAATAAATTATGGTGGGGCACCGCGGTAGATCACCGGGTAGAGCGGGCGCCCCATGTATCAAATAGGCGAGTCCTTGCTGCAGCGGCCCGGGGTTCGAATCCGACCCGTGGCCCTTTCTGCATGTCATCCCCTCTCTCTCCCCCCATTTCACCACTATCACTATCACTATCAATAAAAGGCATAAAAAGCCCAAAAAAATGATCTTAAAAAATAAATAAATAAATGATGGTATAGGATTTGTGCATAGACTGGCGTACTCGCCGATACCCGATTCTAAATTTTGGGCAGTATCGGACGCATTTCGGATACTGGTATTGGTATCGGAACAAGTCTAGCTTTGATATCCATGTGTGACCGTGAATTATGTGTATAAATTTTTTTAAAAAGTGTTACCAAAAACACTGATTCCGAGACATGACGTGTGGCTGTATTCCAGCTTTATGTCCACCTAATGACCTCGATTTTATAATTGTAGAAAAACTGTTTTAACTTTCTTAGAGTATGAATGGCAGAGACAATAGAGTGTAATGGTCAAAGTTAAACATTAAAATTAGTTAACATTAAAAACATTATGAATTAATTCAATTACCTCAAGCTCTAAAGGTCAGTCTCATTATAAAATCAACAGTGGTTGTTTTACAGGAAAATGCAAGATGCAAAAGGAAATGGTCTGAGGTGCTGGATTCAGGCCAACATCAACATGCTAAGGAACAGTACATTTCAGTGCCACTGCCTCTAAAGAATCCAGTCGGGACAGTTTTTCTCGACAGCCTCTGTCATACTGTATGTTCCTGCCCGTGGTGTCTCGGGTGTGGTGGGGACATTCCTAATGAAACTGGTCTGCTCTGCTCCTAAATAGTCACTTCAACTTTGTGACTTCAAGGAAGCACAAAAAGAGGAAATAAATTGAGAGCCTTCAGTACTGAAAACACTTCATTTTCACTCCTTCCACAGACAAATTGACTACACATTGCTGTAACACCGACAGGCAGAGCAGATGGGACGTCTTCAACAAGGCTGTCCACAGCTCTTTCAGCTCAGAGAAAATAATGAGCTTTTTGTTTCTCTAATGAGTCTCTGTCTGAACTAAAACTCTACCATCATTCTTCCATGTTTGCCCATGTCACACAGTCTCTCTACAGAGGCTGAACAAAAGAGCACAGAAAGTGCCGGGAGATATCTCAATTAGTGCTCATTAGACACATGAATGGGTGATGAGGTGACAGGAGAGCAACAAGCGGAAGCATGCATGTAAGATGAAGCCGAAACATGCTGGTTGAGGTTGTGTCCTAAAAACTTCACGATTAACCCTCTGAAACCTGAAGGATCGCCAGTGATCCCGACCGACTTTAGGCTCAGTCTTAGAGCTATAGTGAAGGTCCTGGTATCATATGAAACTAGAAAAATCTAAGGAATTCATTGATACCAACCATATCATACCAGCTTGTCAGGAAAGAGGCTAAATAATGCTACGAAGTTAGGCAACATTTTGGCGAGGAAAAACTGCCATGGCCATTTTCAAATGGGTCCCTTGACCTCTGACCTCAAGATATGTGAATGAAAATGGGTTCTATGGGTGGCCACGAGTGTCCCCTTTACAGACATACCCACTGTATGATAATCACATGCAGTTTTGGGCAAAAACTATGCAGTTTTATGCATGCAGTACAAATGTGTTATTTTCGTCTGTTCTAAAATGGTGTGTTTGAATATTTCTGCATACTGGGGTCCCTAAACAGTCTTGGAATTACATAAATTGGGTATCACTGTAAAGCTGAGACTCTTGTGGATCCAATGAGCCCAAATGTATTCATGTGTGATGATGTTAGTCCCCATAGTAGCCATTTAATTGTAGTAAGACCAATTTTTCAAACTGTATAAAATGACCTTTGGTGACCTCTAGGATAATCACAGCCTCATGAAACTTTACAGCCACAAACTACAGACCTATAGCATTCAGAGGATGGATGGCTTTCCTAGCTAGATTCACAATGTGGGGGTTTCTGAGCAGTTTCCAGAACGAAAGTGCTCGCCATCCAATCACCGAAAAATGCAACTCTTACAGAAATCTCCAAATGTCAAAAGTTTTGATACCAAATCTCAGCATGGCTTTTTCTACGGTGTTCCTAAAGGTCTTGGTGTCTTAATGTGGTATTTTGGGGGGATTATTTATCATTTTTATCAATTCTGAAGTGGTAAAAAATGGTTAAATTTAGCACCAAATCTGTGTAGCAAATGGTATCGACCCAAAAATTGCTGCAGCAACTTATGAGTCATAATAGAGCATGGGGATGACCATCATATACTTCCATTATAATGTTCTAAGCTTTAATACACTTTCACAATTCATTTGAATTAATTATTTAAATCATATTTATTTCTGATTTATGACTAGAACAACTTGACACACAGTGCTGAGCAGCATCTCAAATTAATCTTCAGGTTCCCAGCTTTCAGATGATGTACACCACTTCTATGTGACATCTACTGTTCACCTGCTATCTCCCCCTAAAGACCCCCTGTACCCCCTAAAAAAGACAAAAATGGGTCTATGTGGGTGTCAGAGGGTTAAAAGGCTTATTTTAGCTGGAAGCACACCCACAGGATCCTGATAGAGTATACTTCCTGGAGAGTCGACTGTATTCATCATTTTAAACGCCTCTATTTGTCTGCTGATGTTGACAACATCCAGAGTGAAAAAAATGTTGTGCCAAAAGGAAACAACAGTAAAAAAAATCCCAGAGAGAAACCGATGACAGCTTTTCTGCCACTGTGTATGATTCACCCGTAGACCAACTACACATACTAATTAACTGAGCAATGACTTGCACATGACATAACACCAAGTAAAGCAGTAAATCTTCTAGGAAGGAGTCAGTCAAAATGAACACTGACGTCAATCACTTAAATTAGCACCATTGTTATACTATAAGGCTTACGGGAGACTGAACGGTTGCATAATGCAAAGACGTCAACACACACCCAGCCGCGTTACACACACTTTACTTATGTTAATGTCGGAGTGATTTGTCAGTAAATCGATTACTCAGCGGACCAGAACATTAATCAAACACTATTTTGATAAATCGTTTAAGTCGATTATCAAGCAAAAAAGCAAAATATTTCCTTTAGAGCTGAAACGATTGGGCGATTAACTGATTAGTTGATTGACAGAACATTAATGGACAACTATTTTGATGGTAGATTAATCGTAATTCTTAACTGATTAACAATAATAATTTTTAAGCAGAAATGGCAAAAATCACTGATTCCTACTTCTCCAACATTTTTCTTTTCTCATTTTATAGAGCAAACTACTATTTAGAAAATAATCGGCAATGAAAATAATCATTCATTTCAGCCCTGATTTTCTGATTCTAGCTTAGCAAAAGTAAAGATTGGGTGCTTCTCATTTTTTTATATCACTGTACATCTAATATCTTGGGACTGTTTGCCGGACAAAACAAGGAACTTGAAGATGATGTGTTGGGCTCTTAGAAATTGTGATGGACTTTTTATTATTATTATTATTATTATTATTGTGTACATTTTGTCTAGACCCAACAGTTAATCTGAAAACAATTGACAGATAAATCAACAAGGAAATAACTAATGCTGATGTCATGGCCACGCAGACAGAAGCATAAAATTGGTCTTTTCATAACACTATAACAGCCAAATAGCCACAGGCATTTGAATCTAGGGCTGAGCGATATGGCCAAAATCTTCTATCCTGATATAAGTCATTTCATACCACGAAACTAGAAAACCTAAGGAATTTAATGTCATACTAGATAGTCACGAAGGAGGATGAATAAAGCTCAAAACTTTCACAGATGTCCCTTGACCTCTGACCTCAAGATATGTGAATGAAAATGGGTTCTATGGGTATCCACGAGTCTCCTCTTTACAGACATGCCCACTTTATGATAATCACATGCAGTTTGGGGCAAGTCATAGTCAAGTCAGCACACTGACACACTGACAGCTGTTGTTGCCTGTTGGGCTGCAGTTTGCCATGTTATGATTTGATCATATCTTTTATGCTAAATGCAGTACCTGTGAGGGTTTCTGGACAATATGTGTCATTGTTTTGTGTTGTTAATTGATTTCCAATAATAAATATATACATACATGTGCATAAAGCAGCATATTTGCCCACTCCCATGTTGATAAGAGTATTAAATACTTGACAAATCTCCCTTTAAGGTACATTTTGAACAGATACAAAATGTATGATTCATTTGCTATTAATCGTGGTTCACTATGGACAATCATGTGTTTCATCGTGATTAAACATTTTAAATCGATTGACAACCCTAATTGAAAGACGATAAATATCCTATTGAATTACCACGCAGTTCTATTTGAATCTGTTGCCTCTCATCTCGTGTTCGAGCAACTCCTCGCTCTAGGTGGAATACCTCACCATGTTTCAATGACGAATCCTCCTACATGTGAGAGACCCTCCTACGTTGGTTGTGTGTGTGTGTGTGTGTGCGTGCGTGCGTGTGTGTGTGTATGGCATCCATCATGCTCTGTTTGAGCAAAAGCTTGGACATTACACCGGGCATTGATGCTTTGACTTATTTCCATTATTTCCATGCATGACGTCCATACAAATAGATGTCAGGTGAGAGTTTGAAATGGTTTGAGGTCACCAACAGCAGCTGCTACAGTAAACTGCAGCAAAGGCACATAACCCTTATTGACAATCATAGAAACCTTGCTCCGACTCACCTCGTACTGTCCATCAGTGTCCAACGTCTGGAAGCTGGTCAGCCACACGCCGTCCTCCGTGTCCATATGGACATCCTCGCAGGGATTCGGCTTGAGCCACAGCAGCTTCTTCATCCTGCCCACCCTGCTGCGGAGGCCGCGGGACTCCCCTCCATCGCCGCCCCCATACACTGGAATAATAGTCCTCATCTTCTGCTCTGTGTCACGCTATCGGGCCCACTCACAACTCGTCAGAGCTCTCCTACACCTGCTGCCTCATCTGTGCCAGGGAGGAGAGTGGGAAAACATTAGACATGGTATCATTTTCCTGTAATTTTATGTTCTTTTTATAACCATTAAAAAAGAAGTGTCCAGGTCAGCAGGTTACACATGCAAACCTCCTGTTCCCATAAAAATGATTAGATTCGCCATGCCGGGACAGAATTGCATTTCTGACAGAACAATAAGGGCTTTAAACACCTCTAAATTGTCATAAAAAGTTATTTTGTCTAAACTGAGGAATCCTCTTTACAACTTTATAGCTGGAAACATTCTGTGTTACCAAAAAAAACAACAATATACTGTAAATGACTGTCATCCTGTCAGTATTGTTTTTACTGAGATAACAATACTGGCAAAGTGAACATGCTCAACATATTATGTAAATTATATTCCCTTTATTTGTATGATCGATCTCAAATAGCTTCAAAATGGCCACATCATGAGAACAATCACTGAAAATATGAAGACTGCAATAAATATAACGTTTTAGTCAAAGCTCAATATGACCATAAATTATTTTGGATCTTAAAAAAAAAGGTACAAAATCTGCATAATTAATTTCATATACAATTCACAAACAACCATAGCCATTGACAACAATGTTTCTTCTACAGCGTCCCCAACTAAAATGTGGATATTGTTTATTTATTTTAAACGAATCAAGAATACACAAACATAACAAAAAATAAATAAATAAATAATATACAGTGCAGGAAGAGGCAAAAAAAACAACACTGGGCTTATTTGAAACCTCCACCTAAATAGTGTTAAAATTCCACAATGTAATAGAGAACACAAGATTAATATTCAGAAATGATATGACTACATAATAGTGATAAACAATTAGAACAAGATATACATATAATAACAGTAAATATAAATATTAATCAAAAGATCCTTTGAATTAAAACCCCCATTATCCCACAAAATAAATAGTCACTTAACTTTGAAACCTCCACCTAAATAGTGTTAAAATTCCACAATGTAATAGAGAACGCAATATTAATATACATAAATAATATGACTACATAATAGTGATACACAATTAGAACAAGATATATATATATATATATATATATAATAACAGTAAATATAAATATCAATCAAAAGATCCTTTGAAATAAAAACCCCATTATCCCACAAAATAAATAGTCACTTAACTGTAAACTGAATCCCGGTAAAGTAAAATCCACGCTGAGAGAGCTGTGATAGTCCAGAGGCAGTGTGAAGCTTGGATTGGAGAGACTGGTATTTATCACTGAGGACTGATTGTTCTTTGTGTTTGTGGGCGGATGATGCTCTGCACGCATGTTTTAGGCGTGCATGTGAGTGTGTCGGATTGGCCTCCTTCCCAGGTTGGCTGTACACACTGTGATACATATTTATGTCCCAATTTTGATTTCACATCCCCATCATTCCAGTCCACTAGCCTCCTCATTAGAACAAAGTACAAACTCTTAATCCTCATTTTCACCTTCACCATAGAGTGATAAAAGCCTGACATTTTTCCCTCACCCGCAGGGTCACTGTGGCAGGTCACTGAACATTTTGTTTTTGGTCTGCCACTTCTGAAATCTATGTAGAACCCATTAGAATTGTAAACATTGAGTTAGTGGTACAAGACAGTAGAAATATATGGAATATGTCATGTAACCTTAATCCCTGACTATTTATAATTTATGAATTGCTTTTTTTAAATTAATATTTCTTAATATAAAGAAAACCACCAAAAAACAATCAGCCACAGTCAACACTTACACTGTATTTGGCAGGTGACAGGTGCTAATTTCATTACCAAACACTGAAGAACACACATGGATGACTCTGCTTACAGAAAGTGGATATACTAGTTTTCTACTCTGAACTGGACCTGCTGGTGATTTTACAGAGTTAACTGACAAGCTGTGAAGGGTATAAATGTTTCTTACCTGAGGTTGGGTAACAGTACACTGTTCACACAGGGTGCACCTATAAAAACGTGACAAATCCCCCCTTGAAGACCCCTACAGACTGCTGGTACATGAAGTGGAGGCCTGGTGGCCCTCACTCACGCTGCCTACAGCAGCCATTCATAATCACCAACAGTCAGGACGTTTAGCCCCGCCCCCTCTCACTGATTGGTCGAGCAGTTAATAAACACAACAACGCACCAATTAAATCACTTGCTACAGATAAACACGGAAATCAAACTTTATTTTAGTGTGAATAAATTTAATATTTTAGCATATGTAGCCTACTATTTGTGTGATGAATATCAGCTATAGACATAGACACAACAGTCTTTCTCACAATATTGAGCAGGTTTGTTTTGTTTTATATTATTTGTCAATTTTTTAATGTATGTTTTATTTTATTTTATTTTATTTTGTGAGCATTAAGTCAAGTCTAATCAAATTTCACTCTATTAAAGTTTCTTTTTTTTGTTAAATTTTCTGTCTGTCTGTTACTTTAGACCAGTGGTTCCCAACCTATTTTCCTTGAAGCACCCCGACGTCATCACCTTAAAAAACAATTTCATATCCTCGAACAACATCCTCAATTTGGATAAAGTGATTCAATGCATTGAATGAGTTAGTCTTTTTTTTATTAAATCAACTTTCTTTAATGAATAGAAGTCATCAGTTCATTAGCATAAATAAAGTGATGACGTCTTGACGGATTTGCTTATATTCGTGTTAGAGCCGAAACAGATTTTTTATTATCGTGGTTAAATAAATGTAATTTATGGTGTTGTTAGATTGCTGTTAGAACGCCTTGTTAATACAGGTGTGTGCCTCCCTTTTTTGTATGTTAAACGGGAGAGCAAATAGGTTTTTGACCTCAGTGAAAATGTTGTTATTGAAAGGCTAAACGCCAACAAATATGGATTGAAACTGAATATTTCGTTAGATTTTGATACTGAGAAGCAAAAAGAAAAGTATATATTTTTTATATATTTTTATATACAGACTTTTGTATAAATTACCAGTAAGTGTGTTATTATGATTTTAGTTATACATGAGCAAATCTAATTTTGACAACCTCAGAGCAGACAAATCCTGGCACACCCCTTGTGATCTTTTGTGCCCCCCTAAGGGGGGCCGGACCCCAGGTTGGGAACCACTGCTTTTTTATGGAGGATTGCTGTGAATTCATTCTTCATTATAAGGCCTAAGGTGAGGGGCATATCTAAGAGCAGGTTCTCATTTTTCATAAAATAAATATATTGTTTTGATTGGGCCCTTTCCATAGATCCAAGAATTATGACCTTTTTTTAACCAAGTATTGGTGGCAGTGCTTAAGATTTGATCAACTCTTCAAAAGGTGTTATCTGTAAAGACACCTTGGGGAAGAGTTTTAGTGTCTGATAAGGGTCTAATTAATAATTATCAACATCTTTATTTCTCTAATTTTTGCTTTTCCTGTGAAATAAAGACACGTCTTCAGGAGCACAAAAACACTTCAAATGAAACAATCTGAGAAGGAAAAATCCCTCTGTGGTTGAAATGCTCATGTGAGGCCACAAGTAGATTTTACTTTATCAGAACAACAATGGTTGGGACCTACTGATCTAAATACTGTCTCACAGGGAACACCTAATTTTCATGATTCAATGGATTGGCCAAAGAGCTTTTGTTTGGTTACACTCAATCCCAGCTGCCAGCTAGACAATTAAAGACAGAGGACATCATTCAGGTTACACTGTTCTGCCAATGACTCAGGTACAAAACATGACAATCCACGTAACAGCCAAGAGCTGACTCCATCCACCTCAAAGCATTTGAGCAAAGAGACACAACCCTTTCTGAGATGCCGCACATAGCAGAGATAATTCCGGTGCTCAGGCACTGCATGGACACAAGCAGGGAAGGTTTCTTGTGCAGCTCACAGGTTATACTTGAACAAAGCATGTACTGAATGTCTCTAGTGTTGATGTGATTTCACTTTAAATAAAGGCTGGATTTGTGACAGATGTTGGCTTCCAGTGACCTGCATCATGTCTGTGTGATAAAACCCGTTACATTCACTGTTTCGAAGGGTTTCCGCCAGAAAGACAACAACAGAGAAAACCTTCGGGCAAAAGTTCCCTATTGCGCCCACATACAGACATTTATGGTAAAAGAATTAAACTAAGAATGTCAATCAATTAAAATAGTTAATTATTAATAACAAATTAATCACGCATTTTTTTATCTGTTCAAAACGTACCTTAAAGGGAGATTTGTCTAGTATTTAATACTCTTATTAACATGGGAGTGGGCAAATATGCTTGCTTTATGTAAATGTATGTATATATGTATTATTGGAAATCAATTAACAACACAAAACAATGACAAATATTGTCCAGAAACCCTCACAGGTACTGCATTTAGCATAAAATATGCTCAAATCATAACATGGCAAACTCAAGCCCAACAGGCAACAACAGCTGTCAGTGTGTCAGTGTGCTGACTTGACTATGACTTGCCCAAAACTGCATGTGATTATCATAAAGTGGGCATGTCTGTAAAGTGGAGAATCGTGGGTACCCATAGAACCCATTTTCATTAATATATATTGAGGTCAGAGGTCAAGAGACCCCTTTGAAAATGGCCATGCCAGATTTTCCTCACCAAAATTTAGCGCAACTTTTTTAGCCTCCTCTGTGACAAGCTATATGACATGGTTGGTACCAATGGTTCCTTAGGTTTTCTAGTTTCATATGATGCCAGTATCACTCTAGTTTTAAAACTGAGCCCGCTACAACCTAAAAATGGCAAGTAACGTATTATTATTGCGTTAACTTTGACAGCCCTAAATTAAATATATGATAAAATGTGAAAGTAATGTTTTGATTAGGAAAGAGGCAGAGAAACAAGTGTTGGTGCAACATTGACACCTGACAGAGAACATTACTGTTGTCAAAACACAGCCACTTATACAAGTGAGGTAGGCAGCTTCAAAGGTACAAACATATCCATAAATAAGAATAATCCAAGAGCTGCTAAATTGTGCTCATCTAAAAATATAAATATATATTATATTTTTTAATTGTAGAGGTGAAAAATGAAATGGCTAAAATAGCAATGGGAAATCTGGGATGGTCTGTTAGTCTTGAGACTGTGGTGTTGGTTCAGAACTTCTTCTTCCAGACCTTCTTCTTGGACTTGGAGTCAATGATCAGCTGAGACTGACGCTTCAGTGCCTCACACGAGATGATGTCAGCCTCGTCCTCTTCACTGTTGTCCTCTGAGACACAAACAGTGACAGTTTAGACTGTGTGCTTGTATTTGTTTTAGTGTGCGTGTGTGGCTGAACTCACCGTCATTAAAGAGGTCCAGTCTTTGGTCCTCAGGCAGCTTGACACGCGTGTAATTTATGGTGTTGTTAGATTGCTGTTAGAACGCCTTGTTAATACAGGTGCGTGCCTCCCTTTTTGTACGTTAAACGGGAGAGCAAATAGGTTTTTGACCTCAGTGAAAATGTTGTTATTGAAAGGCTAAACGCCAACAAATATGGATTGAAACTGAATATTTCGTTAGATTTTGATACTGAGTAGCAAAAAATTTATATCTTTTTTATATAGTTTTATATACAGACTTTTGTATAAATTACCAGTAAGTGTGTTATTATGATTTTAGTTATACATGAGCAAATCTAATTTTGACAACCTCAGCGCAGACAAATCCTGGCACACCCCTTGTGATCTTTTGTGCCCCCCTAAGGGGGGCCGGACCCCAGGTTGGGAACCACTGCTTTTTTATGGAGGATTGCTGTGAATTCATTCTTCATTATAAGGCCTAAGGTGAGGGGCATATCTAAGAGCAGGTTCTCATTTTTCATAAAATAAATATATTGTTTCGATTGGGCCCTTTCCATAGATCCAAGAATTATGACCTTTTTTTAACCAAGTATTGGTGGCAGTGCTTAAGATTTGATCAACTCTTCAAAAGGTGTTATCTGTAAAGACACCTTGGGGAAGAGTTTTAGTGTCTGATAAGGGTCTAATTAATAATTATCAACATCTTTATTTCTCTAATTTTTGCTTTTCCTGTGAAATAAAGACACGTCTTCAGGAGCACAAAAACACTTCAAATGAAACAATCTGAGAAGGAAAAATCCCTCTGTGGTTGAAATGCTCATGTGAGGCCACAGGTAGATTTTACTTCATCAGAACAACAATGGTTGGGACCTACTGATCTAAATACTGTCTCACAGGGAACACCTAATTCCCGTGATTCAATGGATTGGCCAAAGAGCTTTTGTTTGGTTACACTCAATCCCAGCTGCCAGCTAGACAATTAAAGACAGAGGACATCATTCAGGTTACACTGTTCTGCCAATAACTCAGGTACAAAACATGACAATCCACGTAACAGCCAAGAGCTGACTCCATCCACCTCAAAGCATTTGAGCAAAGAGACACAACCCTTTCTGAGATGCCGCACATAGCAGAGATAATTCAGGTGCTCAGGCACTGCATGGACACAAGCAGGGAAGGTTTCTTGTGCAGCTCACAGGTTATACAAGAACAAAGCATGTACTGAATGTCTCTAGTGTTGATGTGATTTAACATTAAATAAAGGCTGGATTTGTGACAGATGTTGGCTTCTAGTGACCTGCATCATGTCTGTGTGATAAAACCCGTTACGTTCACTGTTTCGAAGGTTTTCCACCAGCAAGACAATAACAGAGAAAACCTTCGGGCAAAAGTTCCCTATTGCGCCCACATACAGACATTTATGGTAAAAGAATTAAACTAAGAATGTCAATCAATTAAAATAGTTAAAGGGACTATTTGTAACTTTGTACGCGCATAAATGTAGCGGGTCGTCACACATGCGCGCTCGCATATGCGCGTTCGCGTGTAGCCGCTGTACCCTCCTCCTCTGCCTGCTCGCCTTCACTCAGACAGCTCAGCTCGCTCCACCTCTAGACGTGAACGCGCGCTCACTCCACACTGCAGAAGAGTTAGTTTAGCTCTGAGAATATCTAGTGAATGTACAGGGGACGTTTGTGCAGAAATAAATGCTGCAGCTCCTCCAGACCAACAGAGGTTTCCCGTGTCTCCTGAAGTGACGGAGCTTTACGTTGTCTTCTCGTTACCGACCGGGTGCCTGTGTCTCCTCTGCTCTCTCCGGCTGCGGGCGGAGAGAGCAGGGAGACACGCTGGAGAGCCCCGCTGCCTCAGCCTGCACTTAGGCAGGAAAAGCCAACACTAGGATCAGATCTAAATCATGTTCATGGAGAGACCTTCGTCTGGTCAGCTAACATTACTGCCAAGCAGCTGAAATACAGAGTGATATTGTGGTTTTAGCTGACGTGTGTCGCCTCAGTTTTGAGTGATGCTCGTTCAGGTATATTGAGAGCGAGCAAGCGCGAGCCCGACGCTGACTTTCGTTGATTTCACGGCCACAGGTGTCGCTGTTAAGAAGCATTTCTGAAAGTTACAAATAGTCCCTTTAATTATTAATAACAAATGAATCACACATTTTTTTATCTGTTCAAAACGTACCTTAAAGGGAGATTTGTCAAGTATTTAATACTCTTATGGGAGTGGGCAAATATACTTGCTTTATCTAAATGTATGTATATATTTATTATTAGAAATCAATTAACAACACAAAACAAATGACAAATATGGTCCAGAAACCCTCACAGGTACTGCATTTAGCATAAAATATGCTCAAATCATAACATGGCAAACTCAAACCTGAGCATGACTTGCCCCAAACTGCATGTGATTATCATAAAGTGGGCATGTCTGTAAAGAGGAGAATCGTGGGTACCCATAGAACCCATTTTCATTCACATATATTGAGGTCAGAGGTCAAGAGACCCCTTTGAAAATGGCCATGCCAGATTTTCCTCACCAAAATTTAGCGCAACTTTTTTAGCCTCCTCTGTGACAAGCTATATGACATGGTTGGTACCAATGGTTCCTTAGGTTTTCTAGTTTCATATGATGCCAGTATCACTCTAGTTTTAAAACTGAGCCCGCTACAACCTAAAAATGGCAAGTAACGTATTATTATTGCGTTAACTTTGACAGCCCTAAATTAAATATATGATAAAATGTGAAAGTAATGTTTTGATTAAGAAAGAGGCAGAGAAACAAGTGTTGGTGCAACATTGACACCTGACAGAGAACATTACTGTTGTCAAAACACAGCCACTTATACAAGTGAGGTAGGCAGCTTCAAAGGTACAAACATATCCATTAATAAGAATAATCCAAGAGCTGCTAAATTGTGCTCATCTAAAAATATAAATATATATTATATTTTTTAATTGTAGAGGTGAAAAATGAAATGGCTAAAATAGCAATGGGAAATCTGGGATGGTCTGTTAGTCTTGAGACTGTGGTGTTGGTTCAGAACTTCTTCTTCCAGACCTTCTTCTTGGACTTGGAGTCAATGATCAGCTGAGACTGACGCTTCAGTGCCTCACACGAGATGATGTCAGCCTCGTCCTCTTCACTGTTGTCCTCTGAGACACAAACAGTGACAGTTTAGACTGTGTGCTTGTATTTGTTTTAGTGTGCGTGTGTGTGGCTGAACTCACCGTCATTAAAGAGGTCCAGTCTTTGGTCCTCAGGCAGCTTGACACGCGTGTCATTTATGGTGTTGTTAGATTGCTGTTAGAACACCTTGTTAATACAGGTGCGTGCCTCCCTTTTTGTACGTTAAACGGGAGAGCAAATAGGTTTTTGACCTCAGTGAAAATGTTGTTATTGAAAGGCTAAACGCCAACAAATATGGATTGAAACTGAATATTTCGTTAGATTTTGATACTGAGTAGCAAAAAATTTATATCTTTTTTATATAGTTTTATATACAGACTTTTGTATAAATTACCAGTAAGTGTGTTATTATGATTTTAGTTATACATGAGCAAATCTAATTTTGACAACCTCAGAGCAGACAAATCCTGGCACACCCCTTGTGATCTTTTGTGCCCCCCTAAGGGGGGCCGGACCCCAGGTTGGGAACCACTGCTTTTTTATGGAGGATTGCTGTGAATTCATTCTTCATTATAAGGCCTAAGGTG
Source organism: Sebastes fasciatus (assembly GCF_043250625.1). Classification (NCBI taxonomy): domain Eukaryota; kingdom Metazoa; phylum Chordata; class Actinopteri; order Perciformes; family Sebastidae; genus Sebastes; species Sebastes fasciatus. The sequence continues at coordinate 10,749,229 of NC_133797.1, read as the reverse complement.
AGGGGCATATCTAAGAGCAGGTTCTCATTTTTCATAAAATAAATATATTGTTTCGATTGGGCCCTTTCCATAGATCCAAGAATTATGACCTTTTTTTAACCAAGTATTGGTGGCAGTGCTTAAGATTTGATCAACTCTTCAAAAGGTGTTATCTGTAAAGACACCTTGGGGAAGAGTTTTAGTGTCTGATAAGGGTCTAATTAATAATTATCAACATCTTTATTTCTCTAATTTTTGCTTTTCCTGTGAAATAAAGACACGTCTTCAGGAGCACAAAAACACTTCAAATGAAACAATCTGAGAAGGAAAAATCCCTCTGTGGTTGAAATGCTCATGTGAGGCCACAAGTAGATTTTACTTCAGCAGAACAACAATAGTTGGGACCTACTGATCTAAATACTGTCTCACAGGGAACACCTAATTTTCATGATTCAATGGATTGGCCAAAGAGCTTTTGTTTGGTTGCACTCAATCCCAGCTGCCAGCTAGACAATTAAAGACAGAGGACATCATTCAGGTTACACTGTTCTGCCAATGACTCAGGTACAGAACATGACAATCCACGTAACAGCCAAGAGCTGACTCCATCCACCTCAAAGCATTTGAGCAAAGAGACACAACCCTTTCTGAGATGCCGCACATAGCAGAGATAATTCAGGTGCTCAGGCACTGCATGGACACAAGCAGGGAAGGTTTCTTGTGCAGCTCACAGGTTATACGGTAACAAAGCATGTACTGAATGTCTCTAGTGTTGATGTGATTTAACATTAAATAAAGGCTGGATTTGTGACAGATGTTGGCTTCCAGTGACCTGCATCATGTCTGTGTGATAAAACCCGTTACATTCACTGTTTCGAAGGGTTTCCACCAGCAAGACAATAACAGAGAAAACCTTCGGGCAAAAGTTCCCTGTTGCGCCCACATACAGACATTTATGGTAAAAGATTTAAACTAAGAATGTCAATCAATTAAAATAGTTAATTATTAATAACAAATTAATCACACATTTTTTTATCTGTTCAAAACGTACCTTAAAGGGAGATTTGTCAAGTATTTAATACTCTTATTAACATGGGAGTGGGCAAATATGCTTGCTTTATGTAAATGTATGTATATATTTATAATTGGAAATCAATTAACAACACAAAACAATGACAAATATGGTCCATAAACCCTCACAGGTACTGCATTTAGCATAAAATATGCTCAAATCATAACATGGCAAACTCAAGCCTGAGAATGACTTGCCCCCAACTGCATGTGATTATCATAAAGTGGGCATGTCTGTAAAGTGGAGAATCGTGGGTACCCATAGAACCCATTTACATTCACATATCTTGAGGTCAGAGGTCAAGAGACCCCTTTGAAAATGGCCATGCCAGATTTTCCTCACCAAAAAAAGCTAGTATGACATGGTTGGTACCAATGGTTCCTTAGGTTTTCTAGTTTCATATGATGCCAGTATCACTCTAGCTTTAAAACTGAGCCCGCTACAACCTAAAAATGGCAAGTAACGTATTATTATCGCGTTAACTTTGACAGCCCTAAATTAAATATATGATCAAATGTGAAAGTAATGTTTTGATTAGGAAAGAGGCAAAGAAACGAGTGTTGGTGCAACATTGACACCTGACAGAAAACATTACTTTTTGGATACAAACATATCCTTTAATAAGAATAATTGTGATCATCTAAAAATATAAATATATATTATATTTTTTAATTGTAGAGGTGAAAAATGAAATGGCTAAAATAGCAATGGGAAATCTGGGATGGTCTGTTAGTCTTGGTGTTGGTTCAGAACTTCTTCTTCCAGACCTTCTTCTTGGACTTGGAGTCAATGATCAGCTGAGACTGACGCTTCAGTGCCTCACGCGAGATGATGTCAGCCTCGTCCTCTTCACTGTTGTCTTCTGGGACACAAACAGTGACAGTTTAGACCAGGGGTGCCCAATACGTCGATCGCAATCTACCGGTCGATCGCAAAGGTAGTGTGGGTAGATCGCATGGCATTAAAAAAATAAATAAAAAATAATTTAAAAATAGACGTCAGCCTATCAGAGCAGATTGAGAACTGTCTGTCAGAGTTTGACAGACGCTTTCAAGACTTTGTTTTACTGGAGTCAGTCGCTACATTCATGTGCTACCCTTTTCGGGAAGATGCTGAGGCTGATTCACTTGCATCAAAAATTGCAAGAGATTTTGACACTACAAGCTGACATTCAGCTTAAGTCCAGGGCTCATGGACAGTTCTGAAACTTACTCACAGAGGAAAAGTACCCCAACATGAGGAAATGTGCTACCTCCTTGACTGCATTATTCGGCTCCACTTATTTATGCGAGTCAGCCTTTTCCCACATGAAGATTATTAAGTCCAAATACCGTTCCACCTTGACTGATGATCATTTGGAAGTGTGCTTGAGGCTGGCTATCAGCAGCTACTGTCCGGACTATGCATCCCTGGCTGATTTCATTCAGTGCAAGTCATCAGAGTAAGGTAATGACAAAATGTACAGAGTTATATTGTACAATATGGGTTCATGCAGTTATGCAAGGTACACCAACATATATTGTACATATAAAGAATACTCAATATATTTATAAATAAATATATGTTTTGCATTTTTATAGTAGGTAGATCATTTTGACTTGGTCATTTTATAAGTAGCTCGCATGCTGAAAAAGTGTGGGCACTCCTGGTTTAGACTGTGTGCTTGTATTAGTGTGTGTGTGTGTGTGTGTGTGCGTGTGTGTGGCTGAACTCACCGTCATCAAAGAGGTCCAGTCTTTGGTCCTCAGGCAGCTTGACACGCGTGTTGTAAGCTGGAAGTTTCCCCTCGATCCTGACGTAGAACTGCTCAGAGCAACAAAAAGAAAACGGTCAATGACTGTTTACTCTCCCCCTACAGAAACACTGCTCCTGACCTGCCTAAAAAGGCATCGCTTGAAGTCCTGCCTTTTCTTCCGTAACGTGGTGATGTCATCAAGTAACTTTGCCTAGCGGCTAGTTTGGCAAGCCCTCAAACAAAGCTAGTTAGAGCGGAGCTGGAGCGGAGTCCAAAGAGTTTGGTTCGCTTGACCAATCATAACAGTGGGCCAGCTGACCAATCAGAGCAGACTGGGCTTTTCGGGGGGGGCAGGGCAGGAGCTCAAACAGAGCGTTTCAGACAGAGGGTGAAAAGAGGTGCTGCAGCACAGCCGGTATGGGAAAAGTAAAGTGTTTTTTGAACATTAAAGCATGTAAACATGTTCTAGTAGAAAGCCAAACTACAAGTATGCACATGAAAATAAGCATAATAGATCCTCTTTAACACTGAGTACTAGAGTGATGTTCTCATCATAACTGGTATGATGAGCAGCAGGTTGATCTCTCCCAGAATGGATGTACTTCTTTATGGTAGAAGTGCAGGTTGTTTGACCAGGACAGCCAAGCAGTTTCTAACAGTGCCAGTCAAGCAAACAAGGCTGCACTGATTTTGAAATTATCAGCTCAGATTTACGTCAATTGCAAAGATTATGCCTTCTAAAAATGGATCGGAGAGTAAAATAGTCAATGTCATTAGCAAATGGCCTACAGACTGTTACGTGTTTCCCATGGTACACTCTGATATCCTATGTTCCCAAACAGAGAAGGTGCTGCCGAGCGTTAGTAATCAAGAACAAACACTTCATGTGGCTCTAATGGCTGCCTTTCCATTCAGATAGGCTATGCAAGCACAGCAGCATGCATGCATACATGCTCAGTCTGCCATGCTGTGTTCATTTGTTGCACCGTGCAACAAGAGCCCCAACATGCCCTTTGTCAAAACTGCATTTATCATTGAAAGTTCAAGCTGATGAACCGCCCTTACAGAGGGGAATGTTAGTCAATTTTCAAACCAGGAGTACTTTTTAAAAATCAAATTTACACAAACTTAAACTAATAAGTGAAAGGGTTTAGGAAACTGATGTTCCCAAACCCTTTCCTGCTGGTCACACGACCTTCATAAGGCATCTCAGACAGCTATTCATGTGTATGTGAGTAATGCCGCTTACTGTAAGTGCCAACAGTCTCTGTTCATGAGGACAGAACAGAATGTACTTTGCAATTGATCTAATTATCTTGTGCCTTTCACACACACCTGTCATTACCATTGTCATTACAGAGACACTGCTATTGTTTACACCTTGTGTGTGTGTGTTTCTGTGTCATCAGGGCAAAATGTCCTTCTGGAGACACTTACTATAGCGGGGACTACCACAGAGGTGATTTTGATTACTTTGCCGGGTGTTTATGTGTCTATGGACTAGGTCAGTCAGTAGGTCAGTAACCCATTAATTAAAGATAACTATCTGGTAAAGTGCTAGGAGAAAAAAAATGCAAAATGATGTAAAATGCAAAGAGGTGCTTTCCTTTTACTCCATTGACTTGGCTTTGGTGCCGTATTTCAAAGTGCTATCCATTCAGAGGTGGTGAGATATTAAATGTTTTGTGTTGTAAATGTCTTGCCTTTTATTTTATTTTATGTTGGCTTTGCTGAAGTTTATTGCTGCATTTTGATCGGGTAATTTAAGGGTGCATATTGCTGCTGGTGTGATCCCATCGCAAGATGGTTTCTAGTTAAAACTGTACACAAACCATCCGCATACGTTTATGAGGACCACCTCTGCAAATGCAAAACAGTTTTCACTTGAAACCATCTTTCGATGGGATCACACCAGACACAATACCAAATCGGGCCAAGGATGCAAAGTGTGGGGCCAATGGCCCCTTGCCAAAGTCCTACCTCCCTACTTGTGGTGCCCTTGCTTGGACCACACCCATCTTCAAATTCGGCCTTTATTTAGATCCCAACTACACACCTGTAAAGTTTCATGACTACATCTTGCATGGTTGTGACGCTATCACGGTGACCACATCTGTCCACAGACAGACATTTGCCATGTTGGCAAACACACACAGACTCACAAGGTGAAAACATTAGCAGCCACACGCTGTTGCGGTTGATAAATATCCTATCCAGAGACAGAACCTGTATTTAAAACCACTATGCTGTCGCTCAAGTGCCAACAATCTCTGTTCATGCGGACGGAACAGAATGTTCTCTGAGATTGATCTAATTATCTTGTGCCTTTCACACACACACGCCTGTCATTTAAACTGTGACGGCAAACCTTCAGGGTACGTTTACGAGAACTACATCTCTGCAAATGCAAAACAATTTTCAACATCCTATCCATAGACAGAACCTTTACTTAAAACCACTGAGGAGCTGGATGAGTGTTGCTGAGGGGAGTGTGGGCTCACCTCCTCTTCCTCCATCTCCTTCATGATAGCAGCCACATCCTTTCCCTGAAGCTCCTCATGCAGCAGCTGCAACTTCAGCTCACACTGGGTCAACAGCTCCACCACAATCTCATCTGAGTCTGGATACACTGCAGCCACCGTGTCCTCACTCTGGAGAGAGATGGATTGATGGTGAACACACATATAACTTGATTGTCACCACAAATTTTGAGAGGAAAGGAATTCAAACCAAAAATGGGTGTGTTGTCAAGGGAAAAATAAATCGATGCATATTAGAAATAAGTCAGACCTTAAGTTTAACCTACAGGTACATGAGGGTTGAAGTGGTATTTACCAGTGTGAGGTGTTGAAGTTTGTCTGCGAGGTGCTCCACTCCGGCTCGGACGGTCCCGAGGGCTTTAACAAGCCACTCCAGGCGCTCTTTACCTACATCACACCTCTGCTGTTGAGCCTGCAGTAGCTGCTCACACTCCTCCAACATCTGTTGGTCACTATTAAAACCAAAGAGAAAGTGTAGAAGTTTGAAAATAATTACACATTACACAGCTGCATCCACCATCACTTTGTTCCACTACCGTCTCACCTGGAGAGTTTAGCCTCTCCAGAATATTTCATATCCTGGAACTGTTGGTTCAGGAGCTTCTTCTGCTCCTTCAGCTGCTGCAGCACCTTCTCGTTCTCGCCCTTGAGATTCTCCAGGTGTTGGTGTGTCTGCTTCTGTGAGATAAAACGCTCCGCTATCTCCTTAACACACGTGAAAAAAAAAACCTTATATGTAAACACTGATCACATAAATACATCCATGTACAGTGTGTGTGCATGAATACACAACTGGTACAGCTAATCCTTCTCTTCCCACATCCATGCCTGTATGTCTGTGACTCCCGTGGCCTCCTTGATGCGTCGGAAGGCCTCCCCAAAAGTGAAGATGGCGTTGTCCTCTTCCCCTGCCACCCTGGGGCTGCTGCGCTGGGCCTCGCTGCTCAGCTCATCCGGCTGCATAGTTGTTCTCTGAGCCTAAAGGTGGCAGAGGTTACACAAACTCAAAACATAAATTATCCATTATTCAGTTTGAATTAAACTATTTATTTATTTTTAAAAAAATTAGATGGTAATGAGGGTGACTGAGTGTGTTTCTTAATGTCATGTTTAATCGTGTACACATGGCCAGTGAGAAAGTAGGTGATCAAAAGAGGGAATAACATCAACAAATAAAACCATACACCACAATAATGCTCTTTCAGTGTACATATATACTGTATATATATACTGTATATTAGGGCTGTCAAAGTTAACGCGATAATAATGTGTTAACGCAAATTTGTTTTAACAACACTAATTTCTTTAACGCATTAATGCAACTTGTGATTTTTAGGTTGTAGCGGGCTCAGTTTTAAAGCTAGACTGAAGATACTGGTATCATATGAAACTAGAACACCATGTCATACTAGCTTGTCTCAAAAGGGGTCCCTTGACCTCTGACCTCAAGATATGTGAATAAAAATGGATTCTATGGGTACCCACGAGTCTCCCCTTTACAGACATGCCCACTTTATGATAATCACATGCAGTTTGGGGCAAGTCATAGTCAAGTCAGCACACTGACACACTGACAGCCTGTTGTTGCCTGTTGGGCTTGAATTGTTATGATGTTATGATTGACCATGTTATGATTTGAGCATATTTTTTATGGTAAATGCAGTACCTGTGAGGGTTTATGGACAATATTTGTTATTGTTTTGTGTTGTTAATTTATTTATAATAATAAATATATACATACATTTGCATAAAGCAAGCATATTTGTCCACTCCCGCATTGATCAGAGTGTGAAATACTCCCTTTAAGGTACATTTTGAACAGATAAAAAATGTGCGATTAATCGCGATTGAATATCTTAATCAATTGACAGCCCTGCTATTTATTTATTTGTTTTTTGTTTTTTTTACCAAAAATGAGATAGTAATGAGGGTGACTGAGTGTGTTTCTTGATGACATGTTTAATCATGTGCACATGGCCAGTGAGAAAGAGGGAACATCATCAAAAAATAAAAGCATACACTACCATCATGTTCTTGAAGTGTACATATACTGTGTATAAACACACCACCATGTGTCTCTCACCCTTCTATCGAATTTTTCAGCCTGGGCCTTGCGCTCGTCAACGTTCTTCCTGTAGCTTCCTATAATCCGCTCTCTCTCCTTGCGCTCCTTGTAGAGCAATTCCTCCTGCCGCTGTAAGTCAACCTGGCAGGAAGACGAAAGGGAAGAAGAGAGAGCAACATTGTTTCGGGGACAAATTGCTGTTTGCACAATGTATAGTGATGAGGCAGGCTAATGTATCTGTACTTGCAAGTTGTATACTGTATGCATCAAAATGAAAAGGACACAGTTGAACAAACACTGAAAAAGCCGTTGTCACACATCTAACTTCTATTATCAGTGATAGTAACGTTGAGTGAATCGTCCTTGCATGTTGCAAACTCATAGCAGAGGAGGCTCGCAGGTCACCTTAGCAGCTTCTTTAGAGAGCTGGGCGTTGTTGTTCATGGCCTGCATGTTGCGAAGCTCCTCTCTGTGCTTCAGGATTTCTGCCTCCAGACTGTCCAACTGGCCCTGGAAGGTCAGACTCTCCTCCTGAAGTGGTGACAGTGGAAAGGTGAGGAATAGACAACAGAAACGACAGGAAAGAGTGAAAGTGAGTGTCTCTAGAATATCGAAATGATCATATTATATGAGGACTGTTGCAACACTGCGACCTGGAACACTACATGAATTATTACTGGCTAATCATTAGACTGCGATTTAGAAATGAAAGCTTGAAAGCTTGATCTATTAAAGGACCAATACAGTATGTAATATATTTACTGTAATAAATCATAAAAGGACCATGATATGTCATCAGAGATTAAGGAAACATGCTGAATTGAAATACTGGCTTCTCCAACAACAATGCTACGGCCAGTATATTCTCCAAAACGTCTGGTTTTGTTTCGGCCAGGGTGATCCCGTCCACTGCTCATTTCAACACCCCGTTGCCATAATATGAAACAAATTGACATACAAACACAGGAAGCAAGCTAACGAACTGGATCAACAGAGATAACATAACGTTAGATTCTATCCGACCTGAAAAGCCTCGGCACATCTCTCGGTGGTCCGTGCGCAGCTGGTTATCAAGGCAGCGAGTATTTGAGACACACAGCCGGTGAAGTGATTCCGACTGCTGGTAGCCAGAGGCTAACACCGTGATGCTAACAAAAGCTAACTGCTATCAGTCACACCAGAGGAGCAGACTCCAATGTTTTGAATTTGGTCTGCAGTACCCATTTTGAAACGCTAGCTGTCAGTGCTACATATTGCTCCTTTAATGCACTTGAGCTGCACTGGATTACCAAATGTAAAATGTAACTGTAAAGAGATTTAAGTGCATTGTCTAGTGCTGGGAATATCTGTAAAGTAAAATGACTGACTATAACATTTCTTGAGTACAAAAAAGGAGATCAAGTTTAGTGCAAACGAAGGTAAAGTGATCCAGGAAGTACTGTTCCATTGTGGAAGTCTCACTCAACGTTTACATATCACAAACACAGAATCAAAGACTCAACAAAGTGTCATAGCACAGGCCATTATCCTGCAGAGCAACAGCGTGCATCCGTTTTCTCTGTACATGATACCTGGATGAAAATTATTAGCAGACTGTATACAAAACACTGATTATGTATGTACACATACTTTCACTCTCATAAGGGTGTCTCTTGATGGAGAATGCACAGTTACCATATTTATACTTGCACAAGTTGCAAAGTAATGTCTTCAATGGGCAGCTCAGCACACACAAATCTTTATGGGAGGTGGTGCCAACAATACCTCTGCAATATGTCCAGCAAATGAAGATGAGTACAAAACATTATTTTGGGGCTAGAAGTGTGGCCCAATCCAAATGTCCACTAAGGCCTTAAGCCCTGGTCCCTCAGGGACTTAACTTATGTCACCTGGTAAATGGTTGAGTGTGAGAGGCTGCAAGGGCTTGAAATGGTATCAATATGAATGGGACAGCACTTTACGGTGACATATCACACATATCATATTGACGATGCCAATTGTGTGTTTTTAATACGTTTTTACTGCATATTTGAACGTCTTCCAGGCTCTTGCCTTACGAGACGAGAGGTAACTGTCAAAAAATCAATTCACTTGCTTTTGTCAAACTTCGTTAAGCAAAATTAAAAGAACTGGTTGATGAATAAACCAGGTGTGTAATATAGTCTAATGTATACATTCCTCTGATTTCATGTTTTTTTTGTGCCATCTTAAATCCTTAATGTTGATGTTTCTGTGTAAATTTAAATATGCCAGGCTGGACACCCATGTGCTGTCCTCTTTGTTTACCTTTTTGGTTTTTTTTTAACTCCTCCCGGCTTCACCTCGTAACCCTGTGTTTCACATCACAATGCTATGAATCGTGGGTAATTCCCTTAGGCAAAGTCTGCAGAAATGTGGACTTACGGGAAGTGTTCATAAAGGGCTCAAAACGTCTGCAAGCGCCCTCAAGGACTTGACGATTTGACAGTGGGACAGCCTAACAGACTTTGCGGGAACGCGCCTCAAAGTCTGTGAGTCTGTGAGTGTGGACATTTGGATCGGGCCTGTGTATGTTGGACTAACCTGCAGGTGACTTTTGAGTTTCTGATAGTTAGTCATGATGTTTTCAGCCTCCTTGCACTTAAACTGGGTCTTCTCCAGACTGTTCTCCAGCGCCCGCAGTTTCTGAAGACACACATAACATTGTTTACAGAGCGTGAAATATTCTGTCATGTATTTCAGTAAGAGTGAACATTTCTACATGAGTTTGAGAGGTAACCACCATGGCATCTTCCTCCTTTTTCCGAGTGCGAGCATCAGCAGACTGTGCTCCACTGCTGCCCTCTGGTTTCAGTCTCTGGTATTCCATCTTCAGCTCTTCAAGGCGGCGCTGGTGGGTATGGGTGGCGTGTTTGAGGGCGTTGAGACGCTTCATCTTGGAGAGCACCTTCTGATCGAGCGTTGTCAGGGCAGCCTGAGAAAAAAGAAATAACAGGGAGAGTGTGTGAAAGTAAAAGAGAGACCGAGATGAAGACAGTGAGGGGGAAAAAAATGTTTTTGTTAAATTCACAAGATGAATTTACAAATAATAAGGCAATCAATACAATTACAAAGTAATTATCCTCAAAACTGAGCAGGTATCACATTGGGCATAAAACATTTACACAGACAATACAAATAATACTAATAAAAAAAACTGTAAGCAGAATAAATCATTAAAAAAGCATGACATACATAAAACAAAGTTTAAAAAAGCAAAAGAAAGATCAAAATATGATTTTTGTCATTTCATTTAGACACAAAAATGAGAACTTTCTCCATTTCAAATTTTGTAGTTACATAGCTATAAACAATAGCGGACGGGTTAACAGTGGGAAAACCTATGGTGAAAATAGTCCAATATAATTTTGTAGTCGACTATATATGAACCAATAGATAGATAGATAGATAGATAGATAGATGGTAACTTTATTGATCTGGAGGGAAATTCAAGTTTCCAGCATCACAGTTCCATAGTGCAAAACATGTTAGTAAAAAGGCAGTAAAAAAGTTAGTAGTGCAAAGTACAAAACAATATACCAGATATAAAAATACAAGGAGATGAAGAAAACTGTTAAAACTGAATATAGTGCAGGGCAACAGCTGTGATACACGACTACTAAAAAAGTGCAGAAGAGACTGTTAAAAATGAGTATAGTGCAGGGTAACTCCAGTAGCTTAGTCTATGAAAGTACACTGTGTGCATTATTATTATCTGTCCTGCAGACCGTCCTCCTTTGTCCCCCCTCCCTAGAGAGGTGTTGTACAGTTTGATGGCTCAGGGGACAAAGGATTTCCTGAGTCTGTCTGTGGAGCAGTATATAAATGGTCTTATAATAATAATAATAATGTCATGCAGTATTTATGCTCCTTCCTCTCACCTTCCCTGTCATGTGGCGGTAGGCATCCTTCTCCATCCCTCTGTTGTGAAAGGCAACTTTGATGATGTTTTCATCACCCTGGGAGAGGCAAGACACCAAAGGGAACAAGATTGTAACTGCAGAGACTAGTCATGTTATGATGTTTGACCTTGAAGCGAGGACAGAAAAGAAGCAACTATTTAATGTGACTTACAGCATTAGCTTCTGCCATCTTCCTGCACAGCCTCTTGTTGTCCTGCCTGAGCTGTCGGATGGACTCAGTGTTCCTCTTGATGCTGGACTGAGAGCTCTCGTAGTATGCAGCTCTGTCGCCCTCTGGTGGACACATTTAATCATTACACTAATAATACATACATACATACAGATATACGCGTCTCATTATTCACTAGCAAATACAACACAGCCAACTGCTGCTTCTGTTAGATGTAGTCATGAGTTTACAGGTTTATAGTGACATGCTGAACTAAAGCTAGCTGATCGTAGCAAAGCACACTGAGCTGAAGTCAACACTCAGGTTGAACAAACTTACCCAGAAGTTGTATTTTCCGCTGCATCTCCGCTATCTGCTCATGCAGCGGAGGTTTCATAGCGTCGCCACTGAACGGCATCTCTGTGCTGCGTTATTGTTGTACACAATCAGCAAAGAAAAGTGTGTCCGCAGTCGGTGTTAGCCTGTTAGCCTGACCTGAACCAAGACCTCTGGTAGTCTCTGGCGTTGCCTAGCAACCTGTACACTGACAACACAGTGAAAAGCAACGTTTAACATTCAACCCTGTTGGTCTCGAGCCGCTACCATGGTGACATATAGTGATGCTGCTGCTCCATCATCAGCTTTCATGATAAATAAATAAATAAATATTAAAGACAATAAATAAATGTCATTAAATGTAGCAAAAATATTAAAAATACATGTAGCCATTAATTAATTGATAAAATGTGACATAATTGATATTTGTTTTAATTTGCTTCTTTATTTATTCATCTGTGTATGAATTTCCTTATTTATTTACTCTTCTGTTTAATTTTTACTTTTATTTATTTATGTTTTTTATTTATTTATAAATTTATTTTTGCATTTATTTTTTATTTTTGACACACGCTGAGTTCAGTTTTCATGAAACACGATATGTGATAAATAGAATACACTTCTATAGCTGTCATATAGGGCCATAATGCCTATTCTTAGTCTACAAAAAGATTTAATTTCAACACTAAATGCAGTTTATTTGCTTTTATAAATAGCATTAAATGTTAAAAATCTATGGAGGACAGAACCTGCCAAAATAAAAAATAAATTAATAACTAGATAAATGACTCGATAAATAAATAAATATGTCATTAAATGTAGCAAAAATATGAAAAAATAAATATAGTCATTCATTAATTGATAAAATGTGACATAAATTGATATTTGTTTTAATTTGCTTCTTTATTTATTCATCTTTGTATGAATTTCCCTATTTATTTACTATTCTGTTTAATTTTTCCTTTTATTTATTTATGTTTTTTTTCTTTTTAAATTTCTTTTTGCATTTATTTTTTTATTTTTGACACACGTTGAGTTCAGTTTTTATGAAACACGATATGTGATAAATAGAATACACTACTATAGCTGTAATATAGGGCCATAATGCCTATTCTTAGTCTACAAAAGATTTAATTTCACCACTAAATTAAGTTTATTTCTTTTAGAAATAGCATTAAATGTTAAAAATCTATGGAGGACGGAACCTGCCAAAATAAAAAATAAATTAATAACTAGATAAATGACTCGATAAATAAATAAATATGTCATTAAATGTAGCAAAAATATGAAAAAATAAATATAGTCATTCATTAATTGATAAAATGTGACATAAATTGATATTTGTTTTAATTTGCTTCTTTATTTATTCATCTTTGTATGAATTTCCCTATTTATTTACTATTCTGTTTAATTTTTCCTTTTATTTATTTATGTTTTTTTTCTTTTTAAATTTCTTTTTGCATTTATTTTTTTATTTTTGACACACGTTGAGTTCAGTTTTTATGAAACACGATATGTGATAAATAGAATACACTACTATAGCTGTAATATAGGGCCATAATGCCTATTCTTAGTCTACAAAAGATTTAATTTCACCACTAAATTAAGTTTATTTCTTTTAGAAATAGCATTAAATGTTAAAAATCTATGGAGGACGGAACCTGCCAAAATAAAAAATAAATGAATAAATAGATAAATTACTCGATAAATAAATAAATATGTCATTAAATGTAGCAAAAATATTTAAAATAAATGTAGCCATTCATTAATTGATAACATTTGTTTTGACTTGGTTCTTTATTTATTCATCTTTGTATGGATTTCCTTGTTTATTTACTCTTCTGTTAAATTTTTCCTTTTATTTATTTATGTATTTTTTATTTTTTATTTTTGACACACGTTGAGTGACGGCCCCCCTCATTTGCATAATGAGGCAGACATGCATAAAGCAATGTAAAAAGAAATGTGTAAAGAAAAGAATACAGAAGTTTGCGGGAATAAATAAGGGGGTAAAATGCAAAGGGAAAATCGTGTAGAAATAAATATATTAATTAATTAATGAATAAATACATTTAAACATAAATATAAAATAAAATAATTAATTAATGAATAAATACAAAATAATAAATGGTAAAATTAATAAATAAATCTAAAATTTTATAAAAAATAAATACATAAAAAAATGAAAGGGAAAAATTAAACAGAAGAGTGAACAGATAAGGGGAATTAGAACAAAGATAAATAAATAATAAAAGAAGCAAATTTAAACAGAAATATCAATTTATGTCACATTTGATCAATTAATTAATGGCTACATTTATTTTTATATTACTATTGCTACACTTATTCATTTATCAAGTAATTTATTTATTTATTCATTTGTTTTTTATTTTGGCAGGTGTCATCCTCCATAAAAAAATACCAAGCATGCTGCTCCTGTAAAACGGTAATAAATAAAGGCAGACAGCTAGCCTATAGGAAGCATAAAGCCTGAAATATGGCTACAATTTGTTAACTTTGTACTGGCCTATATTGCTCGATTATTACCACTTTACAGATTTCATATCTGAAACTATATTTCTTATATGACTGGCCTTTTCTTAAAACATGACCTATTTTGAATTTAAACTGTTATTTGTCAGCATTATCAAACCGAGATGGACAACACTGATAAAAATAAACAATAATCCACGTTATTGTACCCAAATAAACCTAAGCAGTGGCCTTTTTTTTGTCCTTTGAGCACTGATATGGCAACACAAACTTTTATTAGTTTACAACAAAATGAAATGTAACGTAAAACTTTTCCAAACTCAATATTTGCACATTATTCTTGGATATGTTTTATATTCAGCGTATGAACAAAAAAAGACAGAAGTTATTAAAAAAAAAACTGCAAGTCCAAGTTATATCACTTGGGTCATTTGTAATCTCTTAAGGCTTTGAGTATCATACTAAGCTTTTAATCGCCTGCAGATTAGCAACGTTTGGTTAGCTGATTTTAAACAGTGCAATATGCTTAGTTAAACCGATAAAGCACAGCTTTACTCGTGTATCAACAGGCTACATCTGCCATAACATGGAGATGTCATTGTAAAATACTGGACTCTTCAAAGCTTCCACATAATCTGTATGATAGAATACACACAAAGTGACAATAAAGACCAAAATGTACAAACTACAATTATCATCTGTAAGTCAAGCTCCCATACTCCTTCTGATGTAAAATGACTCTTGCTGGGCAAATACAAGGAGCCAATGGGCTTAAGGCTTTGTAACAAAATACAAAAGGATCAATAATACCGTACAGACAATATAATTCTCATTTGGCAGCAAGACACTAACATACTGTACATACATAATGTAGCACAGGAAATGGCACTGTAATTACTCCTTTTGTTCTGATTTCCACTCAAAAACACCACACGCACACACACACACACACACACACACACACACACACACACACACACACACACACACACACACACACACACACACACACACACACACACACACACACACACACACACACACACACACACGGAATGTGACTTAATCAACAGATTTGGCCTGTTCATTGGACTTCTTTAGGATGCTGAGCAGGTTCTGCGACATGAAATACGGCCTCTCTGCTGATCCATCGTTGCGCTCCAGATCTTCCACTGTGACACGGACAGAAGCAGTTGAGGAACATCATTTAACCAACAGCATGCTAACACTGAAGTATTAAATGTTCTTGTATTCATGCATTGACTATCTATAATCTGTTTTGCCATTCAGCTGATTAAGAATTAAAGGAGCACTCCAGCAATTTAATATTTCACTTCAATAGAGTAAGGACACCTGCGATAGACAGTTAAGAGATTAACTTAAAGGAACAGTGTGTAGGATCTGGCGGTATCTAGCGGTGAGGATGCAGATTACAACTTCTCCCGTGTGCTAAGCGTGTAGGATTGATACGGTGGCCAACGCGAATGGCCGTCTCTAGAGCCAGTTGTTGTAAGAGTAGAGTGCTTAGAGTGTGTGTGTGTGAACGTGGGAAGTGAGTGGTGAAGCAAGAGCTTTCTGCATGATGACGGTGCTACATGTACAGTATATATACATCCTTGTAGTCAGTGTATTAACGTTACATACAGTAACTTAGATGGCGGTGGGCACGCTCCCAGTTTGGAGAAGCAGACAGGAGTACCGACACGGAAGCTAAGTAATGTACTGCTGTGTGGACGCCACGTTAGTTCGGATCCGAAAGTCACACAATAACACAAACAAACTAATCCATCGATGCAGCGGTAGACCAGCAACTTCTGTGTTCCTCGAGGTAAAATTTTTGTGAATGGAGTCTGGTCTGGTAGCTTTGAAGGCTACTATATAACGGCTTCAGTCCCCCGTCAGAAAGGGCTGTCTGATAGCAAGGTAAAGCAATGAAAATATCCTAGATATAGCGTACACTTAAACTGATATTGATTTTTGTTAAAAATACGATTTTCTGCTGCTCCCGTCCACACCCACTTTACCTCATTGCCAGACAGCCCTTTCCGAGGGGTAACTGAAGTCATTATATAGCTCTCTTGAAAGCCACCAGACTCCATTCATAAAAAAAAATAATGTTACCTCACAGAACACGGGAGTATACATACAACCCCATTTAAAAAAAATCCGAACTTACCCTTTGAACCACCTTCAAACTCATGTGTTTACCCCATAACAGAACTACTACGATTAAATACAATCACCTTTAATCAAGATTTACATCCAATAAATATGGAATGTCATCAGTAATTTCATTGGGAAATCAACTTACATCTTCCACAAGGTGACGAACAAGAAAAACGAGTACAAAAGCATCCAGAGAATTAAGATGTTAGTTGTGAGCATTCAGAAGGCCATGTCAACACCATGCAGCACTTAGACAGAGAGAGAGACAAAGAGAAGATAGGGACATAGCAAGGCAGGTGGGATCAGTAAACAACTGGGAAGAGGGGAGGGGGGGTCCAGAGAGAGGTCATGACGGTTGCGTCATGGCAACACAATCACAGCACTTACGCCAGTCCAAAATACCAAGGCAAGTAGGTGGCAATACATGGGATCCCATCTTGCATCTCCACAAGACTGAAGCCAAAAAAATACATAACAGACGTACACTACTGTATATATACAAGTTCCATAGGAAAAAAAAAAGATCCAATATTCATACAGTATATCAAATATGTCTAACATTTTGGTGTCAGCTGGTATTATTGTAAACAGTGAAAAGAGATTCACTATCGATTGAGATGTGAGTGTTCTGACTGTAAACACGGTACTTGGTGGTTCTGTAGTGCATTCGTTAACAGTATTAAGACAACAAGTATTAGTGACAGCAATCAGGCACAGGTTCAGCACTCACAATGATCTACAGATCTTCACGATATAAAAACCAACACTGTTCTAAAACCAACACAAGAGAGCATTTTTTTCAAGCTACAGAGATGCACTGGGCTTTTGACCTGCTTTGACCTTCACACGTGGCCCACGACCCTCTCCAGCTGGACACTCACATAGCAGGGCCGTCTGAAACTTAAGCTTGTTGTATGCTGTAAATTTAACTGGCCCCTATCACAAAGCTGTAGATGCCGTTCTTTCATTCTATATGCCTCATTTGTTTGCCCTTGCATTGCTGTTGACATCTACTCCTGTGGTGCAGAGGGAGGATTTTCTTCCTCTTTCTTTTCATCAGTCTCCTCTTTCTCAGCCTCCGCAGCAGGAGGCGACGCCTCCACGGTCTTTTCCTCCTGTTTCAACTCCTGCTTTTCCACCTCTTCTTTCACCTCGGCTTCTTCTTTCTTTTCAGCCTCCTCATCCTGACTGGCTTTTTGTTCTTCGTTTTTCTCCTCTTTTGGTTCTTCAGCCTCCGTCGTGGCCTTCAGAGGCTGCTCCTCCTCTTCATTGTCCTGCTTGAGCACCGTTTGCTGTTTCAGCTGGATCTCTCCGTCTTGTTGCTGCTGAAGAGGGGTCTCCTCCTCCAGCTTCACCTCGTCCACTTGCTTGGCGGAATCCGCGGAATCCCCCTGCTCGACGCCATCGCGGTCGTCCTCCAGCTTCTCGGTTTTGGAAAGGATCTCGTGCAGCGTGGGGGACATGAAGTACGGCCTATCAGACGAGCCGTCGTTTCTCTCCAAGTCCTCACCTTTTTTTGCGTGCGTGGGGATGCGCATTTTTGTGTTTTTGATTGGGTTAATGGAAAATTAGGGGAAAATGGAAACATGAAATAAAGGGAATGTGTGAAAATAAAGTAAAGCAAAATGAACAGGGGAAACAAAGAGAAGAGGAGTCAGAAACATGGCAGGAAGAAGAAACCAGCATTTCAGCTTGAGGCAGTTAAAACAGGAAGAAGAAAGGAGATCAGACTGAATGCAAAATTACTCACAGAAGCAGAGGAACAGTGTGTCCACACACATGGCGTACACGCTGAAGAATCCGTGGGCGATGAGGTAGGATCCCACTACCACCGTCTAGGTGAAGAAAATAACACACATCAAGACCTCTGCTGTGGCATCAAAGCCCAAGGGGGAACTCAAAGGATCAATATAGCTGCTTCTCACCAGTATCGGCACCCAGTAGTAGTTCAGAGATGGAGCAGCCTCCTCTATCGCTTTGATTCTTCCAGAGAAGAAGAAGAAAGAGAAGATGCCTGTACAGAAAACAGTGAATTCAGCTAGAAATCCAGACAGATCCCTCTCCAGTGTAGAAAACAGACACTTTTGGTCTAAAAATAAAAGCTCTCTTACCAACGATTCCAACAATGAGGAGCTTCCCAAGAAACAGCAGGAAGTCAGTCACTTTATCTAAAACAGCCACCCTGTGTTGAAAAATATGAAAGTAAATCACAATTAAACTGGGCTGAGAATAGCTTCAGCATTGATTAAATGTTGTAGTCTAATTCTTATAGAATTAAACATTGTGGATATTAATTAGGGCTGTCAGAGTTAAAGCCATAATAACGTGCCACTAATTTCTTTAGCACATTAACGCAACTTGCGATTTTTAGGTTGAAGTGGGCTCAGTTTTAAAGCTAGAGTGAAGATTCTGGCATCATATGAAACTAGAAAAAAAAGCTTGTCACATAGGAGGCTAAATAACGCTCCAAACTTGCACAAAATGTTGGCGAGGAAAAACTGGCACGGCCATTTTCAAAGGGGTCCCTTGACCTCTGACCTCAAGATATGTGAATGAAAATGGGTTCTATGGGTACCCATGAGTCTCCCCTTTACAGACATGCCCACTTTATGATAATCACATGCAGTTTGGGGCAAGTCATAGTCAAGTCAGCACACTGACACACTGACAGCTGGCCTTCAGTTTGCCATGTTTTGATTTGAGCACATTTTTTATATCAAATGCAGTACCTGTGAGGGTTTCTGGACAATATTTGTCATTGTTTTGTGTTGTTAATTGATCTCCAATAATAAATATATACATATATTGGCATAAAGCAAGCATATTTGCCCACTCCCAAGTTAATAGGAGTATTAAATACTTGACAAATCTCCCTTTAAGGTACATTTTGAACAGATAAAAAATGTGTGTTTCATTTGCGATTAACTATTGTAATCCATTGACAGCCCTAAGTCTAATGCTCATAGAATTAAACATCGTAATGAAATCCCACCTGACAATGTTCCTCATGAGAAGGAAAAAGGCATCTCGAGCTGAGGGACAGAAACTTTTTCCATAGATGGCAATCTGGAGAAAAACAGCAATTTACCACTTTAAAACCTGAGCAGACCCAACATCTCTCACGCAGCTGTATCCGGTTACAAGGACTCACCATGATGTAGGCATTCCTGTTCAGGAATTTGATGCATTTCTCCAGACACCAGAAGCAGCACTTCATGCAGCTCAGCATGAATTTAGCAAACTTGTTCTGAGCACCTGAAGGATGAGAGCAAGAGGGTTACAATTCATTTATGATTGCAGTATTAGATAACCGGCATTATTCTGAGCTCTAGCATCACACCTGCATCTATCCAAAAACAGGATTCAAGACTAACCAGTTTAACAACAATATCCTTTATGCATATTAAAGGGATAGTTCAGTGTTTTGAAGTGGGGTTGTATGAGGTACTTATCCATAGTCAGTGTATAATCACCTTCAACTCCACTAAATTCTGTTTATATCATGCTACTAGCACTAC